>NW_017731398.1:979249-1063725 GCF_001890085.2 Hipposideros armiger
ATGTGGAATGAAGTGGGCGGGCATCGGGAGGCCACTATGGCACGGGGCAAGCACTATGGGCAGTCTATCTGAAGTGTACCTGGCATATAAGATGACCCCCCACTTGGAGGCATATTTTTCAGGGCCAAAAAATCATCTTATACGCCGGCAAATACGGTAGCTATAATATTTTTGTCAAGAGAAACCTCCTCTGATCTATTTTTTTGTTTCCCAGTAGTACAGTTCACATAGAAGAGACAGGATTAATGTTGAATTCTCTCCCTTTATTAGTTTTCAAAATAATGAGTTCATTCTCTAACAGCCTCCAATGGTGGTCAATTTTTTTTAGTATCATTATAAACTCATGGATAAAACATATTAGGTATGTTTCATTCCAATACAGTTATCATCCTTACTGATTCTCAAATTATTTCTTGTTTGGCCTGTGGAAGCCTTCTCAGGTTGGTTCTTCAGTACTTTTGACATAATCTTAGTAGTCTTTGAGAGTTTCCTTACTATTTGGAATTAAAAGATATCCCAGGTTTATCTTGTGCATTTTGGGCCCCAGACTTAGAATCAGCCATTTCCCTTAAGGAGCCTGATTTTTTTTAATGGAGAACATTTTAAGACCACAATCCCTGCATGTCCAAAGGCACCTCACATTTTGGAAGTTCTACGGGGTGGTTACTGAAAAAATACAGCTAAGCTCTGTGAGCCCTATTGGGTTACTGTTCAAAGGGGAGGAGCTACCTTACCTGGGGCAAGTGGTAAGCCTGAGGTAGCCAATCATAATCTTAGGAACCTCAACTGGGCACTAGGAGTAAGCAACTCCCTCTTTCTTCTCTAGTGAAATTGAACATCAAGCAAACAGAATTTCTAGGCAAAGAGAGACTTTTAACTGGGATTTCATGAACATTATATTTTCTATTCCTCTATTGTCATATATCATTTATCTTTTTCATACTTAAGAAAAATAGAGCTGTCAAAATCTGTAATCCCATTATTTCCCATAAGAAATGGAAATTTATTAATTACTGGGTATCAAGTGGTCTCTAGGCCCATTTTTCTGAGGATCTTTCATACTACTGTTTTTATCACATAGGTTTTAATTATCTCTTTTTTAAAAAAATGTATTTAAAGTAATTCTCCATCTATTAGACGTCTATTAATCTTTCAATTACATTTTATAGGTAAAATTAAACAAAACAATGGATAAGAGACATAAAAAGGACCTATGCATTATATCAAAGTAGAGTTCAAACCACTGGGAATAAATAAAAAAGTCACTGTAGAATGATAAAAAGCCCAAACTACATTTAATTTACATGACCCAGACAATAGAGCAAGAAAATGCATAGCTAAAACTGTTAAAAATGCAAGGAGAAATAACAGAAAGAAGCAGAATTGTAAGGAGATCAGTACCACTTCACTATAAAAAGAAAAGACCAGTAAAAATGAGAAATGTACTAAGAACTCAGGTTCTTTGATCAATTCTGCAACAAATTCACTCTGAGGCTTTAAGGAATTCATTGACTCTCTCTAGTGTCCTCATTTCTAAAATAAGAAGGTTGGGTTAGAGAATTTCTATGTTTCCATATAAAATTAGCCTTCTATGATTCTGCAACTAATAGGTATTTGGCAGGAATAAAATAAGAAGATTAGTGAATATAATCTCTTTTAAAAATGTTGAGAAATAAAAGAAACTGTCGGAGTAAAATATTGGGTTGTCGGAAAAGTCATGTATTTTTTCTGTTTTTCATTGCAAAAATGCATCATGACTTTCCTGAAAACCCAACAGAATTTTTCTGGTAATATACAAAAAAGTAGAGGTTTTACACCATTTCAAACTAGAGGCACAAGTTAATAAAAAACAAATTAATCAGAAAAATATAAGCAAAATTTAGAAAGTTTAAAATATGGTCAATAAAATAATTGGAGCAGAGATAAAGAATCCCAACATTATAAAATGATGTTATTTTTAAAGAGTGATAATTAAACACTACACATTGAACTGTTAGTGGCAGTGGTTGTTAGCATTTTGGGTCAGATTCTGGTAACAATCTGATGAAAGATATGGACCTTCTTTCCAGAAAAACGAACACAATTCTGTCATTAGTTTCAAGGGGTTCTGAGTCCCACCAGAAGTCCATAACCTTGGGTAAAAATCTGCTTTACTTGGATATGACCAAAGGAGAGGAAAACAATAAAATAATTATATATATGTTAAGATCTTAGAGAAAGCACAGAATAACAATTCAAATAAAAATTTTTGTAATGCCAGGAAACCCAAAGAAGAAAAATTAAGGGAAGTGATAACATCAAGAGGTCATTTTTGGAAAGGATAGTAAATGGACAAATAGTAAAACAAAATATTAAAGGAAAAAGTAAAATATAAAGAAAAGAAATGGAACATAAGAAAAATACATAAAAACATTTAAATGGTAGTTGATTTAAAAATCTAAATTAGATTTTTTGACAAAAATATAAATTATCAATATTGATACAAGAAACAAACAGAAAACCAAGATAAACAGCTTTTTTTTGTTTTTAAAGCACCCAAATTCATTCTATAAAACAAGCATGGTTCTGATCCTAAAACATCATAAGAACAAAATAAGAAAAAGAAGTTACTGCTCATCAACCTCAAATGGGCCCACAACACTGTCCACAAAAACTACATTTCTGTGGTCAATTTATTCTCACCTTATACAATCACCTTTCCAAAATTTTTACTCCTCTCTCTCAGCGGATGACTTCGTTCATTCTTTACAGAGAAAGCAGAAACTACCACAGGAACTCCCCCATTTTTTGTTGCCTAACATGCACTCTCCCTAAGTATGTGGGCCCAGCCTACCCTCTGAGAAGGTCCAGTTTTCCACATGAAATTCTAGATCCCTACATATCCTCCATCTTCTCAAAAACCTTACTCTGTTACTAATATTTCACTTTCTAGTATAAACAGTCCCTCCTTCTCAACTAGGTTCCCTTTAGTTTTGGAGGAAAAAACCCCAAACATGACATTTACATGACTCCATATCTCCCTACAGATACTGCTGTCTCTTCCACCCTGCACAGCCGTTCTCCATTCTGCCACTCTGTCACACAAATCTGGCTTCTGCCCTGATCAAAATGCTAAAACTCTTAACAGGGTTACTAATGATCTCTATGTTATTATACTTAATCCAGTAGCTTTTTTCAATCCTTTCTTGACCTCTTTAGCATATCACACAGTGACTACCCATGCCTTCTTGAAACACAAGCCTTCTTTCAGGCCCTCTTGACACAGTTCATTCCTGCTCATCCTTCATGTGGCAATCTAACCATTACTTCCTCAAGAAAAACTCCATATTTAGGTAGTCACAAAAGAGTGGTTTAAGAGCATGGGGCTCTGAGCCAAAATACATGGGTTTGTATCTTGGCTCTGCTGCTCATTAGCTAAGTGATCTTGGACATAAAATTTAATCTCTCTGTACCTCAGATTCCTCATCTATACGATGCCTACCCACCTCATATGGTTGGTATGTGAATTTGAATAAATGAATATTTGTGACTTGCTCAGAATGGCATCTGGCAGATAGTAGGTAATACATAAGTGTTTGATAAAGAAAAATTTCCCTATAATACAGTCTTATAATAACAAATATCTCTCAATTGCAGTTCTTACCATAGTTGCGATTCTACATTCATTTTTGCAATTATTTGATTGGCATTTCTTTTATTAGTCTGTAAGCACCATGCAAAATGAGCCATTATTGGTTTTATAACCCATAGCATCTCTAAGCACCTAGCACTTAGTCGACATTTATTAAATGAAAGAATAAAAAACAATGTTAAAGAATACAGAAAGGATGTCTCAAAAGGATTACAACTGTGATCAACTATGGCTTACCCCAGGAAAGTAAAGCTGATTTAACATTAAGTGAAAACCACTAATATGATATATTATCTTAACAGTTTAAATAATATCAATATAATCAGATCAATAAACTTTAAAACTACATTTCTATTGGGGTAAAACTTATGAGCTATAAAGTACAATGACCTTCAGTGTATGGCTCAGTTTTATTTATGTATATGAGTATACTGTGTAAACGACATTCGAATCAAGGCATGGAACATTTCTAGCACCTCAGAATGTTTTCTTGTGCCCTTTCCCAGTTAATACACCCCAGATGTAACCACAATTTGACTTTATCACCATACATTAGTTTTGCCTATTCATGAACTTCTTGATTTATATATATGGAATCACACAGTATGTATTATCAGTGCATTTTTGAAAAGGCATTTGATAAAACTCAAACCATTTCTAATAGGTACATTAAAACATAGAAGTATTTAAAATCAAGACCCAATATAAATCTTATATTTTATAATAGGGGTGAATTCATTAAAAGTATGGGTAAAAACAAGACTGTTCTTTTATTTTCACTCTCATATTGAACATTCTTGCCAGTGCAAAAATATTCAAAAAGGAAAATACTAGAAAAGAAGAAATGTGAATATCATTACATGTAGACAATTTGATTATATACCAACATGAGCCAAAGAAAATCAATCATAACAATAATTAAAACTTCAGTAAAGTGGTTAAATAAAAGTAAAAATTCACAAAAGTCAAATGCATTCTCATGTGGTAGTAATAACTAGCAAATACAATTTAAAAAGGCATTCAATTAACAACAGCAATGAAAAATATTAAACAACTACCAATTAACCAAACAAAGACATATATCTTCATGATATGAAGAAAATGACCAAATATTACCGTGAGAAATAAAAAAAGATTTGAATAAAGAAATATTTCATGCTTTTAAATGAAAGGTTTAAATATCATAAACACAACAATGCTTCATAAATTAATTTATGAGTTTAACAAAATTACAATTGGAACACCACAAGAATATTTTTACAAAACTCAACAAAAATGCTCTTTAAATTCATTTGACAAAAGCACAAGAATACTAAATAACACTGCAGTGGCAACTAGCATTACAAATATTATAATCACATTAAATGCAACAATAATTTAAATGGCACGGTACTCATCTTTAAAAATGAAAAACCTATCACTCAAGAGTTCAACTCTGAACAACAGGGTCACTGGTTTGATTCACGACCCAAGCTGAGCTGCCCCTGAGCTGCCAACACGTGGCAGGATGGCTCAGCTAAAAAAAAAAACCAAAAAAAACAAAAACTGAAAAACCTAGTCTCCAAAATATGTTTAATCTGTAATGACAGAAAAAACAAAGTAGGGAAAAGAATCGATATTTAACAATTATTACTGGGATAATCAATAAGCCATATACTCTAGATCAGGTAGTGGCAAACTATGAATCATGGGCCAAATCTGGCCAGCAACCTGTTTTTATAAATAAAGTTTTACTGAAACGCAAGCATGCCCATTTGTTTACATACTATCTATGTTGCTTTAGCACCGTAGTTAGTTATAACAGAGAATGTGTGGTCTGCAAAGCCTAAAATATTTACTACCTGGCCCTTTGCAGAAAAGGTTTGTTGATGGTTGCTCTAGATTATTGCTGGATAAAATAAGACAGTATTAAGTACATCAAATCTCTGACAAGCTTAAAAAATTATCAAGCCAAAATCTACATCAAAGTGGGAACCCAGAAAGGTAAAGAGAGCACTGAAGTTGCTTTTCTCCTGAGGGTAGCTGTTTAATCCTAAGAGTTCGAACATCAGTTTTGATAGCCTTGGAGGAAAAGGTGTTCTGAATCAAGTTAGGGTCCACCCAAGGTGGGAAGTATTCCCCTATGAAACCAGCACCCCAAAGAGCCATCTCATTTGGGGAAAGGTAAACCAAAATTGTTTTCCAGGTATCTGTCTATAAGTTACCAATTGCTGAGGGATTGCGTGGGACAGACCCTTTATCATAAACAACAAGCTCAAGAATCTTTTCAACTCAATTTTTATACCTGTATAACTAAAAAACTCAACTCACAAATTTAGATTAAAGTGATCCTAACTCCAAGACACCTGCAGAAGAAGCAAATGCAAAACATCTCTGGAGGAATACACTTTTATCTTAGGCCTTAAATAATTCCCACAAATCATTTTTCAAGACAGTGTGTAAATAGCCAAGCATGCAAGGAAACAAGAACGAGAGCTGGTTGTAACAGAAGTAAACAGCATCAGGCATAAGAATATATAAAGCAATTAAACTTATTACATTTAGAAAAATAAAAGACAAGCTTGAAACAAGTAGAACTTTCCAATCAGGGTGGAGGTTGTAAAGAAGGGTAGTCTATGCACTGCTTGTGCAATAATAGACTTGCTCAATGATTTGTGTCAGGCAATGGAGACCCACAGGGGCTTTCAGCATTAGTTCCCAAGAGTATTTTGCAATTACGTACTTTGGACCTCTTTGTTCTATCCTCTCTTCCCTTATGAGAAATATATTTAAAAATAAAGAATATGCATGTACTAAAATAAACATTTAATATTAACATTATTTTCATATATACATTTATATTTTATATACTGCTTTTAATTTTAAATATTTCTAGCATACAGAAAATAGAACGATACCCATGTACCCACCAACCAAATTTAAGAAGTTCTGTCCTATTTCTCTTTTAAAGCATAAAACATTTCAAATATATTTAAAATCCCAGTGACTCTCCTTATCTCCTTCCTTTCCCTCCCTTCTCGTAGATCTACTGCCGATCCTGAAGTCGATGTGTCTAATTTCCCTGAATATTGTTCTTTTACAACACATCTAACACTATGGTCTTTGCCCAATTTTTTAACTCTGGTTTCCTCATCAATAAAATGAAGTCCACAGTTAACCTCTGCAGAAACTTCTCCTCCCCAGCGTTGACTACACGCTGCTTTCTGACAGCCGCCCAGCTAACAAAAGGTTGATTTGATGTACTTCTATTTACTATTCCCCACACAGGATAATACCCTGCCTCCCCCTTATCAATTTCTGATCTGTCACCCAGTGTCTCCCATGGCTGCTCCTTAGTCTTGACAGGGGCACAGCAGTGCCATGTACATTGTTGGCACCAGGCGCTGTCAGGCCCTCTGCTCCATCTCAGGACTTTAGGAGGCCAAAGTTTTGAGTAACCTAAGGGCAGGTGAGAGGTATGGGAGAAAGCCTGAAAGGAAGACGCTTTGGAGTCTGCTTAGTTCAAATCCTGTCTCTAGCCCTTAACCATCAAAAGGCCTTCCAGCACGGACAAGCACTGTGCTTCAGATTCTCCGCGTCTAAAATGAGGACCATTTGACCTACTTCATTGGGTAGTGATAATAGAGCCCTTACTATGCACCAAGTACACTTTGAAGCATTTATGGCATATATTAAGTCGTTTAATCCTGACAAAAAGCCCAGGATGTAGAAGAGAACACTTCCCCCACCTGACAGAAGGAAGCCCAGGCACTTAATTGAAATAACCGTGGAATCACAGAGCTGAAATCATTAAGAGCGGGGATGCCAACGCGCGCATCTGCCGCAGTCCGTGTCCCTAACCACGTCCCTTTGCTGGGGGTATTGTTAAGCCACAATTATCAGACCAGTGTCAAGCACGTGGCACACAACAGACACTCAAAATACAGCAGCCCGGCTCATGACTGTGAAAGGCCGTAGAACAGTGCAGTTTCAGGAGGGACATGGGGGAAGGGGCAGGGGCCTGGGCTGGGCCTAGCCGGTTACTACTCTGAGCCAGGCACCACGGTAGGCACTGGATACCTGACCGAGAACACAAGGGGCGCTGGGTGGGCTCGGCCCCAGCGCCCCGGGCGACCCCGGCACAGGTCGCCTCCGCCCCGGGCCTGTTTGCCTGAGGGAACCGTTTTGGTCTCTCCCAGGCTGCCTGACAGACAACAGAACTCAGGGGCCGACCAGGGGCCAGTAACGAAGGAGTCGGAGAGGCTTTCCTGTCCGACCGGGCCTGGGGACGGAGCTGGACCCGGACCGGCCGAGCCTAAGTTCTTGCGCCGCACTCACCTCTTCCTAGGCTCCAAGCCGGCGGAACCAAATTCCAAGCTCCCCGCGCCGCCTGCTCAGCGCGGCCGCGGCCCGCCAGCTCACTTCGCGCCAGAAGTCGGCAGATTCCGATTGGCTGCGTCCTAGAAGAAGCTGACCAATACCATCGCCCCGTGGCACCTGTCCCCGCCCCCTGGGCCTGCGGGGCGGGGTCACCATGCGCTCAGTGGGGGACACGTGTTCCCAAAGCCCAATCAGAGCCCAGAATGGGAGGTCAGCTGACTACGGTTAAACTCCCCGGGCTTCCGGTGCTAGTTGGGGCTCTCTTGTTGTGTTTCCTAGTGTCAGATGAAGGCTTGTTTATATGAAACCGGCGCTGGGAACCCGGACTGTTGGGATTGAAAACCCCAAGGTCTGAGGGGAGCCTGAGAATTGCCAGTCCCTACAGACTAGCCGAGGCTCTGCGCCAGGGGCTCGTTAGCTCTGAGCGTCTGTCGTTGAGGCTTCGGCGGTCTCTCCGCCCACCTGCTTAATGCTGGCCTCTGTCCCCACCGTACTCCTGCACTCCTGCACAGTAAGTTGCCATTGACGGGGAAGGGGGTCGCAAACTCAGATGCATCCAAGAACATGTACATTACCTGAGAAGCCATGCTGCGGTTCCAGCTGATTGTGGCCGCGCGGGAATGGGGCGCTGTGATGCCAGATCTTCATTTTTTATTTCATTCCTTCCTTCATTTCTCTTTTAAGAAAAACTGAAAGCCTTAGTTTTTTTATATGCGAAGTCTGCCAATTTTTAAATGTTAGAAGAAAACAAAACACATTGTTACTCAAGAGAAAAAAAAGCAGAGTACGTTAAGCAGATTTTTAATAGCAAAATGGCCAAATAGGAAGCAGGATAGAGACAAAGTACAGTTTATGAATCATCTGCTGAAAGAATGAAACTGCTAACACTTCGATTCAGAGGATACCACCCAGAACATTTGGTAGGATCCTCTCAGAACTCAATGAGGTGTGACACTCAGCTGAAATTGCCTGCTCCACACACTGCCTAAACCCTCCGTTTGCTTTTTTCTTCACTATCCTTCAATTTCGTGTCCTTCTCTAGTAAACTGATAATGACAACATAGGTCATAAGAAAGCGGACAGATGTTATGGGAGCACCCCGGGGTGGGGGTGGGGCAGGAGGGGGGAAGGACACATAGGCAGATCTGCAGGATTAGGAAAGGCTTTCAGTGTCCTGACTCCTGAGATGAGTAAGAGGTATGTCTCAGGGAGAAATACATTGCCACCAGACCCAAAAGGACTAAAATATGCACTTATATGTCCATAACGAGTGTGTCAAGTGAGTCTCCTCGAGGAGGATGTCAATGTAATGTCATACATGTGCTCCTGGAGCAAGGTGGGTGCAGTGCAGTTCTTGTCTGCAAAATTTGTATGTGATGGCAAAGCTATTGAGGTACCCCATGGCTGGAAAAGTGATCTTGTGTCCCTTCACAGCGGAGGGCAAACTGCAGCTGAGAGGCTGTTGAGATAGGCCTTCAATAGGACACATTAGCCACATCTATAAGAGCAAAATATGTACTGGTTATTGATTGGATAGAGTAATTTTTATAATATTGGGTATGCGGCTCTAATGGATGGAACCAGAGCATTAATGTAGTAATCCAATATGGGGCTCCTGTTATGGACTAAATGTGTCCTCCCAAAATTTATATGTTGAAGTCCCAATCCCCAATGTGACTGTATTTGGAGATAATAGTTTAATGAGAGTAACTAAGGTTAAATGAGGTTGTAAGGGTGGGCCCCTAACTTGATAGGACTGATGGCATTATGAGGAAGAGAAAGCAGTCTCTTTCTCTGTGCCACCAGAGAGAAGGCCATGTGAGGACCCCGCGAGAAGGCTGCCGTCTACAGGCTAGCTCCTTGATCTTGGACTTTCCAACAGTGAAAATAAATGTCTGTTGTTTAAGTCACCCAATCTGTGGAATTTTGTTATGACAAACCAAGCTAACTAATACAGCATCCTTTGGTTTTTTTCCAGGTTTAAAAACAGGCAAAATTGGGCTGTCAAGTGGAGAAGCAGTGAGGCTAATCATCCCTTTATTAATAAGGTTTATATAATACGTTTTAAACCTTGCAGGCATTTTTAACTTACACTGGGCCATATTAACTATTTTAACTGGGGAGAAGGGGCCCTTCGGGTCCCATTGTATCAAGCCCATTTGTAAGTGCCAAAGATTTCATTTTAATTTATTATCCACTGTGTTAGAGTGTGTTTGCCCAATATGGGATATATTTAAGGCCATGGGTATTACAATCATGGGAAATTTAGGCAAGGCTATAAAGTGAGGCATTCCTATTTTTTTCTCTACTTTCTATTTAGTTACTTTCCTAAGATTATAGAGGCACAATGTTTACATTTAGTGGGAACCCCACGTATAACTATACTTTGAGCCCCAGTATTGGTTAAGTCCATAAAGTTTTGTTAATTGGTGCATTTTTGCAAATGCTAGAGTTAATTTAGAACCTAGTTTGCAAACACACAAAAGCCAATCAGCACCCTTTTTATCTTTCTGTTACATAACATTCTTTTAGTATATAAGTCTTTGTATGTAAATTTTGGATTTCCAATTGGGTCAAATTAAGGGCCTTTGTTTTAATTTAGTTAGATATCATGTATACTTATATAATATATCTATTATATATTTATGTTAAAATATTATATATACCTAATTTATTTAGTTATCTTTTATTTTCTCCCCCTATATTAGGGTTTAGTTTTTTCTTTTTTTCCCTGACCACCCTTTTGTCTCCCGATTGTCTGATGCGCAGGATCCTGCAATGTTGTCAGCCATGCCATGGACTTTTCAGTTACAAGAGCTGATAAATTCCCTTTCATCCTTAAAAAAAAAATGTAAGGTACAAATAGTAGACATAGCATACTACTGTTTGTGTAGAAAATGGTGTTCATATGTATCTACTTGTATATGCATTTACACTTTTCTGATAAGAAACTAAACCATGGAAATGTTGGGAGTGGGAACTGGGTAGATGGAGAAGGAGCCATAGAAAGACTTCCCTGTATATCCTTTTATGTCTTTTGACATTTGCACATTTGAGAATGTTACCTATTCATAGTATAAATACAGAATTTTAAAAATACAAAAAAACTAGCGGCAATGGTATTTTATAAGCCGTAGGAAAAACAAATCCTATTCTATCGAATACGCTGAATTTTCAAAGTAGTGTATATGCTAGTAAGAAAAGTATATTTACACTCCTAACCACTCAGGAGCAAAGTAAACAGAACAGAGGGGACGAGTAGATGGGAAAGATCTTAATTAAATTCAAAGTTATGCGCGCTCGCAGTCTGTCTTTTGTTATGTTTGCTAAGAAGATGCAAGAAGCTTTCTGAGATATCCAGTGGTAACTACAGAGTTCTTCCCGGAATATTCAATGTTGTGCACCAGGAACCTCTGCTTCTGAGTAGGAATGTAGTAGGTATCAGTGGATCATCATTCCTGCTGAAACAATTGGGAAAAAGGATAAATTACAAAAATCATATTTTAAAGACATCGGGGAGCAGTGGAAGCAGAGAAGGAAGAGCCTGTTCTAAGTGAGTTGAGATTGTCGGTCATTTTTTTCCCCTGGGTCACTCACTTGTGAAATCTGGGCATAGGCCAAAGATTGGGTTTGGTCTACACTGAACTGTTCAGGCCACTCAGGGTATCATTAGAGACTAGAACCTAGTATGAGGCTCTTTTTCTCCCATGGGATATTTGCTGAGTGCTAGGATAGCCTGGGGGGGGGAGGTAGGTAAGGGAAGGACCAGCCAGGGAGCTGGAAAGGCCAAGTAAGATCTGCAGGCTCCTAGTATTTGGAAGAGAGAATCCCACTGGAGGGAATGGCCTGCAACAAATACAAGACAGGTCTCACTCGGAATTAAAAACAAAGGCGGACCTAGTCTGACTTAAGCTGCAACACACCCCACCTCAGCTCAATTCTTAATTGGATTGAGGCATCATCCCTTTAAGCTACACTAACAGGATAGGTAAACCCTATCCTCTGTCAGAAACCCTATCCTCTGTTAGACAATGTAGCTGTTTAATCTTTTATGCACAATATTTGGCATATAATAAAAAATTACAAATCATAGAAAAAGCAGGTATGGTAGACTGAATATAATGGCCCCCCAAACATGTCTCTGTCCTATTCCTGGAACCTGTGAATATAAGGACTTAGCAGATGTGATTAAGGACTTTGAGGTGGAAAGCATAGCTTGGTTTATCCAGATGGGTCCAGTATAGTCACAAGGGTCCATATGAGAGGGAGGCAGGAGGCTCAGAGTCAGTAGCAGGCGATGTGAGGATAGTAGCAGGACGTTGGAGTGCAAATCAGGACATTGGAGTGCAAATGAGAAAGGGTCAGAATCCTGGAATGCAGGCACTACTAGCAGCTGAAAAAGACAAGGAAACAGATTCTCCCCTACAGTCTCCAAAAGAAACCTTGACTCCAGCCCAGTGAGACTGATTTTGGATTTCTAGACCTCCAGAACCATAAGATAATAAATCAGTGTTGTCTTAGGCCACTAAATTTGTGGTAATTCATTATAGTAGCAATAGGAAACTGATACGGCAGGGCAATGTGCCTGATCATTAAGAGAAAAAGAAAAACAATACAATCTCGATGTCAAGGACTTTTAGAAAACGATTTAAGGGGCTGGCTGAGTGGCGCGTTGGTTAGGAGTTGGCTTGGGATGCCAGTTCTGAGAAGGAGGGCCCCGGTTCGGATCCCACATGAGGGCCAGTGACACTGCCCTCTACAGCTAAGATGATGAACAACAGCTCGACCTGGAGCTGGGCTGCTGTGAGTTGCCGGCGATGGCGTAGGCTGCAGTGGGCTGCAGTGGGCTGCCATGAGCGACTGTCCAGTGGCCAGTGAGCGACCACCTCACCCGGGAAGAGCACAATGATAATACCAATACGGGCCAGTGAAGCGATGTTCTCCACAACTAGACTGAAGAACAAAAGAAGAGCATCTTGTCTGTTCCCCTTCCCTGATTCCCCAACGCTGTTCCCCTCCCCCAAATCCTCAATAAAATCTTAAAATGATTTAAATATGTTAAAGAAAACAGTGGGGACAATGGACAAAAGGGTGACAAGGTGGGGAGTTTCAACAGAGAATTGGAATATATAAAAACCAAATGAACATTCTAAAATTGACAGATACGGTATTCAGAGTAAAGAATTCAGATGGGCTGAGCATCAGACAGGATACAACAAAGGCAAGAGGTTAGTGAACTTGAAGATAGGCCGATAGAAAATATCCAAGCTAAAGTACAGGAGGATAAAAACACAGAACAACATTAAGTTCTTGTTTTAGGAAATAAAAAGGAATTTGTGTATTTAAACTGTAAATAAACTCACTTTGTAAATCATATTGTATATACTATTAGACCCCTCGATCTAGTTTTGTCATAGATTGCAAGTAACAAAATAAAGCTTCTGGTAGGTTTGAGTATAAAAACCATATTTTTTTTACAATTCCGAATTTCAGTTCCCACATTTGTAAAATGGAGGTGGTTAATAATAAGTTTAGAATGAGGATTACATGACATAAGGCAATTAGCATAATGTCTGGCACAGAGTAAATGTATATTTTTAAATTAATTTTTCCTCAGGCAGGTACATCTGCCATGTCAGAAGACTCATCAGGCAGTATGAGATAATGGACTCCCATTAAATGAGATGAGCTTACATGAGACAATGGATGTAAAGCTCTCCATAAAGTCCTCATAAATGGTGACCTTTACTATTATGGCATGAATCTCAGTTTACCAACTCAGGTATGCAATAAATAGCATTTTCTTTATTTTTACATAATTTATATTTGGAGCTCCCAATATGCTACAGCAGCGGTTCTCAACCTTCCTAATGCCACGACCCCTTAATACAGTTCCTCATGTTGTGGTGACCTCCAACCATAAAATTATTTTTGTTGCTACTCTATAACTGTAATTTTGCTACTGTTATGAATCGTAATGTAAATATCTTTTTGTTTTCCGATGGTCTTAGGCTAGGCGACCCCTGTGAAAGGGTCGTTCGACCCCCAAAGGGGTCGCGACCCACAGGTTGAGAACCGCTGTGCTAGAGTGTCAGCAAACTCATCTCAGGAATTTGGGGTTTTCTTTCCTTTCTGTTGGATGGTGTCTAGTTCTAGGGGCTCACCTTGTGCCAAGGTGTGGGTTGGAGGGTGGTTGGTCCTTCTTATCTTTGTTCATAGGTCACAAAGAAGGATCTTGTTCCCATGCATATGCCTTCTTCCGGTTAGTTAACTCTCTCCTCCACTTGTGTTCCCAGTTTGGGGGGCATGGACCTCTTGGAGAGCTGCTTACCTAGACACCTTGGACAGTACAGCTATCTGCCATCACGTCCCATGGGATGCTGCCTAGGAAGTAGGCCCCAGGCCTTTCTTTCTTGAACCCACCTCAACACTGCTCTCACAAATCAATTCCTCATTTCTCTTTCTTCCTGCTTGTGAGGTTTTTATCTGGTCCCCTTAAAGAACTCTTGCTTCTTTAATAGGCTTAGGTTTTGGGGGCTATTGTTTTCTGCTTTCATTACTGCCTCATCTCTAATCTGAGCCAATAAACACAGAACTGGCTTAAATGGATGAAGAGGAGGGAAAGGAGGACACCAGAAGGACATAAAAATATATCAGGTAAGGGTTCCCGCTGTGATGTAATCCCCAGTACCAGATTGGCCTCCCTGCTGTAAACAACCATAAAACTGGACAAAGGATGTGGGCAACCATTGTCAGGCACTGGGCAACAGGCAAGGCATGACAGTGATCCCTGAAAGAAGGGGAACTTGTGAGATGTCCCCAAATGGCTTTGACCCTCTGCTGGGGAAGAGCTTTCCAACCTTAGCACAGTAAGCTGGAGTCCTAGCAGAGGAGGGCTGTCCTACTGTGTTGAAAAGGCAGAGATCGGAGTTCAGGGCTACTGAAGCAGGCGCAAGCTACAGGTCATGGCACTGGAGAGGGAAGTGCTGCATGTGTGGGAGGCAGAAGTCTATGTGGGAGTTCCCCCGTGAGCCCTTGGCTGAGGGCTGGGGTGCACATGTGTACAGGAAGACTGCCTGAGGCTTCCCAGGGACAGGCTGCTACAAAGTTGAGACTAAAACAGATACTAGAAGTCAGGTAGATAACAAAATCTAGAGCCTCTACAATGTATCACCCACCGTGTTTATTAAACAATCTAAAATTCCTACACATGCAAGAAAACAGGAAAACGTGACCTATACTAAAAAGGACAACAACAAAGCATCAATAGAAACTGACCTCCAAATGGTCCAGATATTGGATTTAGCAAAGACTTTAAGGAAATTATTATAAATACGTTAAAAAATCTAAAAGAAAATATGTTTAAAGAATTAAAAGAAAATATTCTCATAATGAGTGAACTAATGGGAAACCACGCCTAAAGGTATGCTGTGGGTTAAGGGGGTCTGAGGGGTCCACCTGCTCTCAAATTGCTTTCATCCAATCCTCATTAGTTTTAGACCATCCTTCACTCCCAGTTCCAGAGATACCTGGTCTGTCAGTAGCTGTGCCCTTTTAGGATTCTGTGGTATAAACCGGCTTGGTTTTCACTTTTGCCCACCACTGGCCCAGTTGTCCCTTGGATTTGCTAAAATAGTCACCATTCTTCTGGCTTCCAAAATTTTGTTACTTTTGTTTTCTCTGTTCTCTTCATCCTGTAGATTTATTGTAGTTTTAAAAAAAACAAAACTTTACTATGGTTTTGGTAGGGATTTTAGAGGGAATGAATCTAGATGTGCACGTTTAATCTGCAGTTTCAGTCTGGAACTCCTGTACTGATTCTTAAAAATGATTTAAATAACATAACACTGGGAACTGTTCTCATCCAACATGTTAGCCTTCTGTTGGCATCTCCCTCACTAAAAGGCCTCAAATGAGATTTCTAATCTCCCTTTCTTCTTGTGCCCTCAAGAGCCACAAAGCCTCTGCAATAAATTAGTTATGCCTGTCCCAAGCCCATTACTTGGACATGACAAATCAGTAAAAGAGAGACACTCATTTTCTTCTAGAGAAGTAGCCATTCTCAAGGGCCCTGGGCTCACCACAGTTTCACAAGTGCATATCTTCTTGGACATGTCTGGGTTTTGCTGACAGTAAATATTAAGTTATGCTTCAAATATAAAACCTCTACTGCATCGAACACAAGCTAACAACATTAAATTACTTAGGTCTTAAAATCCAAAAGGCTTTTTCTTTCCTTAAACAAGTCCTGTCAGCCCCGGCATTAGGTAGCCATGATTCTAGTAAGTACTTCCCTCTTTTCCTCCATTAAAAAAAATGCCTTAGTTGTACAAAGACTAATGGAGACGACTCCCTATTGCCTATTATAATTCTCCTTGCACCTGGTAGCACCAGATGTGCATCCAGCCTGTGTTCTATAAAATCCATCTTGTTGGAGACTTGTATTTTTGTCTTGGCTGCTCTCTAAATGGGGGTAGGAGGACGGCTCCATTTCCCTCTGTCACCAGTTGGTTCCCCAAACCCTGCTTGTACTTTTGTAAATAATCCCTTATTAGCCTCTCTTAAGTGTCCCCTTTGGAGTGTGCCACCTCTTTTCTCTCAGGACCTGACTGGTTTTCAATTGATGCAGTTACTGTCCACCTGACTGAAACGAAACAGTAATACCTTGGTTTGAGAGCATAATTTGTTCTAGAAACAAACTACTCGTATTGCAAGACATCGCTCGTTTACCACATTAAAATGTATTAGAAATGTTTGCTTGTCTTGCAGAACACTTGCAAACCACATTACTCACAATCTAAGTATTGGCCTCAAAGACAACTTACTGTCATCTTTTATGTAGATGGATCTGTTCATTGGTTTCAGAGCATGAAATGGCTTAATGATGTCTGACATCTGCACAGTGATGAACTAACTGCTTTTATCAAAACCCTTCTAATCTGCCAATATTTTCAGTGATTCCAGCTGACCTTTGAGTTCTTCATATTTATGGCCAACTGGGAAAACAATGAAGAGAAACAAATATCCAAATGTCTTTAGATTAATGACTTTTCATGCTTTCCAACTATCTTCTAAGAAAGCCTTATGAGATGCTCCTGAAAATGCTTTAGCTATTGCAACCATTTTCTGTTTTCTCAGGCCATGCTTGCTTTTCCTCACCTACCAGCTAGGCTCCTCTGACAACTTTCTTGGATGTTCTTTGCTCCAAAACCAGGCCCCAAATTCAGGGGAGAAATCTGTAGAGACCAGTGGTCTTCACCCAGTTCACCTTAGGTATTCCCTAGACAGCCACTTGATGGCGCCCAAGAATCTTCACTTCGCTCACATGATCCGTGCTATGGCCCACGTGAATAAAGGGGGTATGATCGAGGAAGTCTGATAAAAGCTGTTGGTGTGTTCCAACATGTTCTGTTGTAGATCATAGTACTGTCACGCTGGCCATTTTTTAAGCTGTCGACGAGAGAATGTCCAGCTTAAGAAAAAAAATCTTATAAGGGTTTATTTGATCCAAACTGACGACAATTGCCAGGAAGCAAAATTTCAGTCGATTGAGAAAATGCCCCAGAGAATGGCAGTGTTGCAGCTTATTTTATACATTAGAATCAAAGGAGGAGACGTAAGGAGGGTTACATGAAATTCACTGGTGGTAGATCAGGGAGGCAGGAGAAAGCAAAGCGGGGAAATCTCTGGAATTGGATAAAAAGTAAAAATGGAGAGACACAGACCTCTTTTTGCATGGCTGGGTACAGGATAGTTCCTATTTACAGCACAGAGATGGTATGCGGGCAACAAGATAACAATGTGGTCTCATGGTCTGGTGCTGGCAGTTGTGCCTCCGAGGGGCCTAGAAATGAAGAGTACTCTGACATTTCAAAATATGTTATCTTAGATGCACAAAGACAATAGACAATTTCAAAGTTAAAGATTGACCTTTATCAAGGAAGCCACAGGCCTAGGACGTGACTACTTATCACAACCCGCTTTTAGTTAGAAATGTTTACATTCAGTCCATCCCTGTGTGGTTTCTTTGGTCTCTGAGTTTGTAAGGCCCACCATGTGGGCCTCCCCTGAGCTTGTCAGGTGTGGTATGTGGCCCCTTTTTCATCATAAAGCATATAATGGAAGGGCCCAATCCACAATAGGATTATTCCGTTTATTTCATCCAGATGAAGAAATACTGATCATATAAATAGAAATGTGTGTTCATAGAATATACCATATGTAAATATCACCATATGTAAAATATAATATACTATCATCATCAAAGAGCTATGAAAAGGTTTCACACTCAGATTTGAAGCACCCCTGTCCTTTAATATAATGGGACTAACTAGGACTAACTTTATGGGTCTAACTGGAAAGGAAGTTGGTAAAGCCTCTCAGAAACAGCAAGAATTTCACTATTGACTTTCACTGCGGATTCAGCAAGGAGGGGTAAAATGACAAAATGGGATTTCGAAAACAAAATTGGCCACAATATGTGCAGAAACCTCAATCAAACAATCTCCTCCATCTTACCCTTACTTAGTTCTTGAAAGTATAAGATGCATAGCTATCAAAGAGACAAGACTTTGTCATCTTGAAATATTAATGGGTTGGCCCATGACACTTCTCATTATACTTCCAGGGAGCCCATTAAAAGACATCATATATTAAATGACATTCTACTAAAGTAGCGCAAACCATTTTTTTTTTTTAAGTATGTCAAGGCCTTCCTTTCTTAAGTGTCCTACCATAGCAAATGCTGTTGGTGCTTCGCCTATCTATGTCCCCTTGGATCCTTTGATTCTGATTCCAATTCTGATGTGTTGCCCTCCTCTTTCACCCAATACCAAGCAATTCTACACCAGCTGGGTGCCCTACAACTCAACTCATCTCTGACACTGTCTACCCGGAAACAGCATTAGATCCCACACGTTAAAGGCTCAGTCTTCCCATCTTCAGACACCAGTCATTAAGTCCCAAGTTGTCACCTGTGCTTCTGACCTATAGGCTATAGACCAGAGGTTCCCATGACCCCCCTCCTTGGGTTCAACTAATTTGCTAGAGTGGCTCACAAAACTCAGAGAAACATTTTACTTACTGGATTACTGGTTTATTATAAAAGGATATAACTCAGCAACAGCCAGATAGAAGACATGCATAGGGCAAGGTGTGGGGAAGGGTGTGGAGATGCCATGCTCTCTGAGTGTGCCACTGTCCCCATACCTCCAGTGTTGACCAACCCAGAGGAAGGTCTCCGAACCCTGTCCTTTTTGAGTTTTTATGGAGGCTTCATTACATAGGCACCATTGATTAAATCCTTGGCCATTGTTGATTTGAACTCAATCTACAGCTCCCTCTCCTCCCTGGAAGTGGGGGTTGGGGTGGGACTCAAAGTTCTAAACCTCTAATCACATGGTTGTTTCCCCTGGCAACCAGCCCATCCTTTGGTGACTTAGGGGCTTCCCATGTCACCACATTAACAGAACTTTAAAAAATATCTTTCTCAGTCTCATCACTTAGGAAATTCCAAGGATTTTAGGAGCTCTGTGCAAGGAACAAGAACAAAGACCAAATATATATTTATTATAAATCATAATATTATTACAGTCTCTCACTATTTCTGTTTTGTCATCTTCCAGCTTCTCTGCCCTTTGGTTTCAATGGCTTTTACCTGTGACTTTGTTCAGAAAATCACCCTAGAGCTGCTTTGCACACCAGCGCACAAAGGAAGCAAATTGCCCAGGAGTTGACGTGTTCCTCCTCTGTGTGGGTGGCTAATGACTGGTGCAGGAGTACGAAAAAATAACTCTGTTGTTTATGGAGGGACAAACTTCTAGGTGTAATTTACTGTTCAGAACTCCTCTCTGGATCAGGTTGAGGTTGGGGCTTGGCCGACATCACGGGGACATATTGCACATGTTGTCTTCCCTTTGTGTCCAGAACACTATGCCCACCAACTATGAAATATACATTTTTTTTCAAAGATTCATGGAACATTCCCCAAGATAGACCGTATGATGGACCATAAAATACATCAATAAATATTAAAGAATTGACATCTTATAGAGTATGTTCTCTGATATCAATGGAATTATATTAGAAACAATAACAAAAAGAAATCTAGAAAAGACCGAACTGTTTGGAAATCAAATAACACATTACTAATTAACTCACGAGTCAAATCACAAGGAAAATGTTTAAATATCTTGAACTGAAAGATAATGATAAAACAACATCAAAATATATGAGATGCAGGTAAAGCTATGGTAGAGGGAAATTTATAGCTTTAAATGCTTATATTACAGAAGAAAAGTTTTGAATTAATGATCTAACTTTCCACCTTAAATAACTAGCAAAAGAAGAACAAATTAAGTCCAAAACAGGAAGAAAGGAAATAATGAAAAGAGCAGATCAACGAAAAAGAAAACCAACAAGAACAGAGAAAACCAAAATTGGTTTTTTGAAAAGAATAATAAAGTTGATAAACCAGCAAGAATTAGCAAGAAAAAAAGAGAGAAAATAAAAGTGGAGCCAGGGTAAAGGCTCATGGTGGTTTCCTTATGCTGTTCTTACAGGCTTTCTGTATGTTTAAAATTATATCAAAATAAATTATAGGGTGACTGGTTAGCTCAGTTGGTTAGAGTGTGGTGCTGATAACACCAAGGTTTCCGGTACTATCCCCGCATGGGTCACTGTGAGCTATGCCCTCCTTAAAAGAGTCAACTCTGCCATTGTAGCATGAAAGCAATGTGTAACCAATGACCATGGCTGTTCCCCAATAAAATTAAAAAAAAAATTTTTAAGTCGGTGAATATGCAAAGTGACAATACTGAACACCTCAAATATTGGTCAAGAGAAATTGTCTGTTTCTGCTGAAATGAAGACAGGAGGGAGAGAAGATTAAAAGTTATGGTTGAAGAAATGGGAGGGCTGAGTCCTTTGATGCTCCACAATGCCCTTAACTGGTTAGGCCCCAGTGCACTGCCTTTCTAACCTAGATGCTCACACGCCCTGCACAGTGTCTCTGTCATACAGAGTTTTCTGAGCGGCATCGGGTTTCTATGCCAGTTTGCCTTCTCTCCTTGATGTTTCTTGTACTCAACACTTAAAACTCCTCTTGCAGCTCTAACCTAAATACCATGTGAAGCCAAGTTTTTTTTCTACATTGTTATGGGGGAAGAGGATTAAGTTTCACAGGAGGAGAAGGCAGGCATTTAAATTTAGAGTGTGGTGGATGAAAGCAAGTTTCATATTGCATCTGAATCAGAAACTAGGCAGAGTCACTTCTTTATTCTAAAAGCCAACAGCTGCTCAGAGACAAGCAGATTGGACCACTTCCTCCCTGCTCAGAAATTCTCAGGGTGAACGCGCGCACAAGCACACATACATTTATATACACATATGGTAGAAGAACAAAGAAAAGGAGCACAAAGAAAAATAATTCATTGATGATGTCAATTGCAACTTCAGTGCATAGTTATATGTTTCATGTCACATGATTTCCTGCAAAAATCACATTCATGAGTCCAGGCGACTCTCTCAAACCAGGAGGTTAATTAAGGATTACACTGCAGATAAATACGAATCAACCAGTAAAGACTAGTAGTTATTTTTTTAAATGAGAGATGTTATTTCTTTTTTTAGAGTTTTATTATAAGAGATTTAAAACATATACAGACTAGTGTAATAATACCCTCACATACCCATCATTCCAGCTTGAACAATCCAATTACATTGAGTTGGAAAAAATCATACAAGAGGAAGTCTTCAGTTTGGGATATAGACCAGGACATTAAATTTAGCATCATGGGAGCTTGCTCCAACCTCATAATCAGCTACTTAAAGCTCTTTGTTTAGTTTCAGTTTCCTTATCAGTATAAAGAAAGGCTATTCACCACTGACATTCTTCTCCAAGTTTCTGTAGGTCCAGGTTGAACACTCACACTCTGTTCAAGATTCTTTGTCTTAGTTAATCCCACTTTAAGCAAGGTTGGGAAAAAAGACTTTATATGATTTTCTAGATTTTTTCCCAACAAAAGTAAGACATTTTCTAACTATGATCCACCGTGTTAAGATGGTGATGGGATATCTGGCAGAAATGATCATTGAGCAAATAGAGCTCAGGAGAGTTCTGAGACAGGAGATCTGTTAGAAGGAATAGTTCATGAAATTGGGAGACAATGTCAATAAGAAAGAATGTGGAGGAGAGAGCTCCGTGGAGCACTGCCATTCAGGTAATAGGAGGGACATGTGGGGGCTCGGTGGTGAAGCACACAGCCCCAGGAGAAAAGGGTAAACAGGAATTAACCACACAGAGGGAACCGAGGCTGCTCAGTTCCTCAATGAGGCAGGACAAGGGCAGGGCACAAACACTAAGAGACAAGAGACAAAAATCTAACTTCTCTCCAGGCCTCTCACCCCTCCTCACCTGCCCCCTGCTGGTCCCTGGGCTCTTGGGGGGAAATCTGCCCTTAACTCCTCTCCCCCAATCTCTTATCACCTTCTTCTTGCCCATTCCTCCTGGAATAGCTAATTCCTACTCATCAGTCAGATCTCAGTCTCAAGATCTCTTTTCTGGCCTTCCTGGGAGATCAAATCCCACCATTATACACTCTGAACTTTTCCTCTATAAAACGACTTGGTTGTCTTTGTGTATTCTGGTGACTCTTTGACTAATACCTACCTCCCCAAGTAGATGGTTGGCTCCATGAAGTTAGAGACCATGTCTGCGTCATTCACAATGTGTGTGCTGAGCGCTGACCTCAGCGCCTGGCCCAAGTGGTACTCAATAAAGGCTGGCTGGCTGACTGACTGAAGCATGAAGGCAAGTACGTGTTGGTGTTACCTAACCCTGGGTGATGCCAGCTGTCACTGTCCCCTACTCCTGCTCCCATGGCCTGTGTCCTGCTCCCTGGCCTCCACTCAGCTCTGCAGAGATCACGGACCATCTTAGAGCTGTTTCTGGGGCCTGATGAGGGTGGAAGCCACAATGAAGTGAGTGGGAGGTGAGGAAAGGGAGACTAGTGGATGTTGATAGCTTTTTCACAAGTTTGGTTTTGAAGGAGAGAATTAGGGTGGTAACGGCAAGAAGCTTTAGGGTCAAAGCAATTTTTTTTTCCAATTTTGGGAAAGATTTAAATATGCTTAAATGCCAGTGGGAGGGTTTAGTCTGGAGGGAGAGGTTGAAGAAATAGGAGCGACAAGGAATCCTGAGAGGAGTGAATGAAGGCACCTCTAATGCGCACCCAGATGTTAATAAGAGCTCTTTATGCCTCAGAGTTGACTGTGGACCCCACGAGTGGGGCAGCCAGTCCCCCATTCCACTGTGGGATGTTAGGCCACCTAAGCAGGACTTGGAAGAGAAATGTCCAAGGACTAGTTCTGAGTCACTGTATTGACCACCCCTCCAGCTGATAAAGAGCTTGGAAGGCTGAGAGAGGACCCAGAAATTACGGGGTGGATTCTGTAGGAGAGGCTTGCAGTGGGGAGCCCATGAGGGAGAGGAGGTGTGCTCCCGATTTTTCTCAAATCACCTGAGGGGGGTTACCTGGAGAGTTTGAAGGGTGGTTCCTGGAGCCAGGGAGACTCAGGAGTGTCTGACTCACACCTGAAAATCTGCAGGGGAGGCTGTGGCTGTGGCTGCCTACCAGTTGCTGGGCTTTTAGGAAGGACTCTACTTGAGAGGTAGGTGAAGGCTGGTCAGGTGTGTGCACTTTCTGTGGATCAGATGTGGGCTGCAATGAGAGACAGTGGCCTGTAGTTGGTCTAGATCAGGGGTCGGCAAACTGCGGCTCGCAAGCCACATGCGGGTCTTTGGGTATGTACATGTGGCTCTGAAGTAAAATTGAAAATGAAAATAAAACTATCATAGTTTCATTTATAAAATTTTTAAAGGACATTATTCACATAATGGTGATTTCATGTTTTATGGCTCTCGAATAATTTTTATTTATTTTTAAATTTTTTTTTTACCTGAGCCATCCTGCCACCTGTTGGCAGCTCAGAGGCAGCTCAGCTAGGGCCAGGCATTGAACCGCTGTTGCTCGGAGCTCGCACTTTTGAGCGAGCTCTTAACCAACTGAGCCACTCAGCCGGCCCTCTCAACTAATTTTTCAATTGTTGTGAGGGACAGCATTGGCTCTTCCATCTCAAAAGTTTGCTGACCCCTGGTCTCGATCAATGGTTTTCACCTGGCAATGTCTGGAGACATTTTTGATTGTCATGACTTGGGGGTGCTACTAGAGGGCAGAGGCCAGGGTTGCTGCTAAATATCCTACAATGCACAGGATGGGGCAGCATAGAGGAGAGAAGGTGTAGGTTTTGTGTTGGGAAGTTGAAGGAATCCCCATATGATGGTCTAAACTTTTCTATGGAATAAGAAATGCATCTCCTGATGGGAGGGGGGGGGCATGGAGATTTGAAAGAATGAAGAACTGAAATTGTCATTTAAGGAGTAAGGGAGCTAGGTGACACATAGTAGGGTTGTAAGAGAACGCAGGGTCCAGTAGTGGAGCCAGGACAGATTCCTGGAGGCCACCCAGGGGGACAGGCCTTTATGGGGACCCTGTAGTAGAGCCTGTGTGCCCTCAGCGGAGCACTGTTGAAACCTGAGTGGCACTGAGGGTCTCTCTCTTAACAGTCCCATCTTCTCTTGTTGCTGTAGGTCTTAGTGGTCCACTGGTCCAACTCCGATGTCCCCCACTGGCCCACGTCGATGAGTCAGTTCCTTGATCAGTGATCACACAGTAATTGCAGGGAGCTCTCGGCCCACTTGTTCCCATTTTGCGTTTACAGAGGGGAGACCTTCCAGCTTGCACCTCGTAAATATAATCAGGCCTGGCTGCAGTGCCTGCACAAGTCCGTGAGACAGATGTGGGAGGTGCAGCTCTCAGTACCTCTTACAGAAATGGCTTGGTGCTGTGGTGCTAAGTGACAGTTGCTGCCCCTGACCACAAAGGAAATTCAGTGGAAGGATGAGTCTTTCACAAAAATAAAGGGTTCAGTTGAAGAACTTAATCTGAAAGGACAGGAACCAGGGAGGCCTTGGGCGCCCAGAAGCAGGAACCAACTGAGTATCATCGAGCCACAGTACAGGGAGGGATGTGTCAGCCCCACCTCTTCTCTGCTTTTTTCCTCCATTCCAGAGTCAGAGGCCCAGGATAGATGGCCTGGGTGGGCCCAGTAGCCCCCGACACCAGGGAGGACAGACACCATTTCTGGCTCCCAGAGGTAATTGGAGTGTTGTTCCCAGAATCTGGGAAGTAGATGCAGGACTGAGAAAAGGACGCTCGTGGATCTCCTCGGCTCTATCAGAGAGGAGTTGTGAATGCCCACGTCCTAGAAGACCTTCCACAGTTCCCTAGAGCCCCTTCCTCCATGATACAGATCCCTAAACTCTTGAGTCTCAGAAACCCTTGCTACTGGGATGGAAAAAAGGACTGTATAACAGTTTCCAGGGGTGGCTGGACACCCACGTGGAGTCCCTCTCTAGTCTAGAAGTCCCTGTGCTCTCTAGCCAGGCCTCAGACACTGTCCCTCTGGGGACCAGCAGTTTAACCATTTCACGCCCACTGTCACGTGGGTTACACAAGCAGGCCCCTAAACCTTGTCTTAATCTTGTAAATGTTCTTCCTAAAAGGGTAAGACACTATTTTAGTCAGTTTTGCAGGGAGAAAAAGTCTTGTTTGTCCTTATGATTCATTTTGGTGGTTTTTGGACGGCGTTGTATTGATTCATGACGACTCACTCAGCATCTGGTATGAATTAAATGGGACTTACTCTTGGTGACAGTAAAATCTTAAACAAGGCTAACATTAACAAGAGGCCTGGTGGGAACACCAGAATTTGAGCAATCTTCGGGACTTGAGTCAGTTCCATCCAATGCCGCACCGTCTCAGCACAGTCAGCAGAGCCTGACCTGCGGCCTCAGCGAGGTGCTGCCGTGACGTAGCGTCTGCTCCACAGTCATGCCGAGGACTCCTTCAGGTCAGACCACTCCCATAAGGTGCTGTGTTATCCTGCAGCCATCAGCTCAACTAGGTACATGGGGAAACAGAGGCAGGAAGCCGTCATGGACGTTGCATCAGGGGCCAAGTTTTCTCTGGTTGGTTCCAGGAAGTTTTCCAGAGAATCTCAGAGGCCACCCACTGGTTCTTAATAAGGGGATGATTTTGCCACCCCAAGGGGCATCTGGCAATGTCTGGAGGTAACTTTGACTGTCACAGCTGGAAGGGTGCTACTGGCATCTGGTGTGTAGAGGCCAGGGACGCTGTTAAACACCCCACTGTGCTCAGGACAGGTCCCACTAAGAATTTTCTAGCCCAAAATATCAATGGTGCTGAGGTTCAGAAACTCTGCTCTAATATAAACCGATCCAAATCCCAAGTGACTTGGTGGCTTCAGGTGATTAACTGACTTAATGAAAAGGGTACTAATATGGTAAAAACAGATCTTCTGAAAAACCATGTAATCTCTGTGTTTAAAAAGTGTGTATATCTTGCCTATATCCTAGTCTCTAAATACCATTCTCCACCAAAAGGAATCAAGGCTACTGAGGAATGGCTGATCAGGGCTGGGACAGATGAGCAAGGAAGGTATCAGAGGCTGTGGGGTTGGAATTAAAGAACACAGAAGCTAACCTGGACACTCTCTAGCCAAATATGGGATGACTTGAGCATCAAAAAGAAAAATGCAAATATGTTAAAACCCGTATCTGCAAGTTGAAAGAGAAGTGTGTGGTCGAAAGATGAAAAGCCACCTCAGAATCATGTGGCTTCTAGAGGTTTCCTTTATTTAAAAAAAAAGGGTGCTTCTATTGCCTCTTAAACCTAGGTGTTCTGATGTCCCTTTAGTGTTATCAACAGCGGAGGAAAGGTAGTTTGTATCTTCACCGAACTGTATTAAAGCTACTGAGGAAAAGGAGCCAGAATGAGGGCACACAGAGATCACACAGTCATCATCAAACGAACCAGGACCCTACATGTACTCTGGGGTGGTTGCAGCTCTCATGTGAGAAAGAGAGAGAGAAAGGGAGGGTAACATGTGAACTGGTGATTGCAGAATAGATGGCTATGTCTGTGGCACAATGCTTCAGTCAGAATCTTCCTCTTAGAACTGAAAAACCAATTCAGAAGAGTATCAAAATAAATGTCTAGGCCCAAGATGGAGCTGCTCATGCCAGGATGCCACGTCAGCAACCCAAACTTTTGTGTTCCTGTAAATAGTCCCTTACACCAGAAACGCAGTGGAGCCAGTCAGCCAATCTCCCAAGCCAGCTCTGGGCTCTATACTTATATCCTTGTTCCTAATCTTTCTAAATAAGGTCACACGTGGAACCCCAGCCACTCATGCCATTTCTGCATTGCCGCTTCTTCTGCTCTGTAAGACTCTTGCCTCAAAATCCTAGGGACAAGTGCTCCACTGTACTGAGGCACTGCACTCCCCCAGTCCATCAACTGTTTTCCCTTGAGTAAAGGCCATCAAACTTGCTGCTAAATTGTTTTAGTTTTGTCATCTGACAGGAGCTCAAACAATAAAAAGAAGTTATTGAATCGTATAATCAAGAAGTCTAGACAGTGCTTCTCAGACATGGTCATTGACTAGCATCCACAATGAGCTTTAACGACTCCATTGTTGAAACAGCCATGTGCCCAACCACCTTTCTACAAACTTCCTTTCCTCCATTGTTGATAATGCTAAAGAACAATGCGAGCACCTGGGTTTCAGAAGCAAGGGAAGTACCACTTTTTATTTTATTTTATTTTTATTTTATTTATTTATTTTGTATTGGGGAACTGGGGAAGGGCAACAGTGTTGGGGAATTGGGGAGGGGGACCAGCCAAGTTGTTGTTCTTCAATCTTCATTGTGGGGGGCGCCAGTCGCCATCTGGCTTCCCGTCGGCAGCTCGTGGCCTCTAAGCCCAAGGTGCTGTGTTCAGTCTTAGTTGCGGGTGGGCATAGCCACCATCCCATGCGGGGGTTGAACCAGCAGCCTTGTTGTTAAGAGTGTGCACTCTAACCACCAAGCCATCCAGGTGGCAGCTCAGCTCAAGGTGCCGAGTTCAGTCTTAGTTGCGGGCAGCCATAGCCCAACATCGAACAGGCAGTCTTGTTAGGAGCACATGCTCTCACCAGCTGAACTACACTGCCATGTGTTGGCAGCTCAGCAGCAGCTCAGCTTGGGCACAGCGTCACTGGTCCATGTGGGAATTGAATTGGCGGCCCTGTTGCTCAGAGCTCGTGCTCTTAAGCTAACTCTTAACCAGCTGAGCCTTGGCAGGTCTAGGAAGTACCACTTTTTAGAAGGGAAACCATTAGAAGCCATATGGGTCACTTTTATTGCATGTCACAAAAGCATCAGGCAATAAAGCAGTAAAAACTCAAACTGGAAACAAAAAACAAAAGTGTCTTCATCATAGACAGTTGGAGAAACACTGGCCTAGTGTGGTGATTCACAGTCCTGGCTACTCATTAGAATGCCTAGTGAGTTTTGACAACTACCAATCTCATTCCAAGAGATTTTGATTTAATGGTCCGAGGGTGGGGCCAGGTATGGGTAGTTTTAGAAGCTCACTGGGTAATTCTAATGTATAGCCAGAGCTAAAATTGGTGATCTGGGTTTAGACTGGCCTCAGATGAGACTTGGGCCAGTGGTCAAGGATGTCACCAAGGACCTGAGTTCTCATAGCACTAAATGCTGATAATCAGAAAAGAAGAAAGATATCACACCAGTGACCTCAGCTTCTA
The DNA here is from genome assembly GCF_001890085.2 of Hipposideros armiger. Lineage (NCBI taxonomy): Eukaryota > Metazoa > Chordata > Mammalia > Chiroptera > Hipposideridae > Hipposideros > Hipposideros armiger. Next base: position 1,007,970 of record NW_017731398.1, read on the forward strand.
CCTTAAAAAACTATAAAAAAGACCAGTAAATTAAATACAAAGTAAGCAAATGAAAGGAAATAAGATCGAAGAGGAAATCAATAAAATAGAAATCAGAACAAAAGAGAAAAATCAATGAAACCAAAAGCTGGTTCTTTGAGAAAATCAATAAAATTGATAAACTTACAGCCAGACTGATTAGAAAAATAATAAAGAAAACACAAATTACCAATATCAAGAATGAAAGAAGGAACATCACTATAGATTTTATAGATATCAAAAGTATAAGGGACTATTATGAACAATTTTATGCAAATAAATTCAATAACTTAGATGAAATGGACAAATTCTTTGAAAGATTCAAACTACCAATGCTCGCTCAAGAAGAAATATATAACTTGAATAGCTCTATATTTATTAAAGAAATTAAATTTGTAGCTAAAAAAACCTTCTCATAAAGAAAACTCCAGGCCCAGATTGCTTTCCTAGGAATTCCACCAAACATTTAAGGAAGAAATAATACCACTGCTACACAAACTCTTCCAAAAAATTGAAGAGGAGGAAATACTTCCCAACTCATTTTTTGAGACCAGCATTACTCTGAATCCAAAACAAAAGACATTACAGGGAAATACATAGAAATCCTTAAAATCCCAACACCTACCAAAGTGGCACCCATCCCTGGGGTAGTCATCACTGTTGCCTGCCCCTCTATAGCAATTTTGAAGATAAGTTATCCTAAACCAGGACCTGGGCCTTACCATGGCCTTGAACTGTAGCTCATGACCTTCTTCCTGGTTCCAGATGTTTGGACCCAACAACAACTATTGACCTTATGTCTGGTGACTGGCTTGAAAAGATGTGCTGGAACCCAACTGGATGCCCTTCTCAGAAGGTGGACCTAAGAGGCACATACGGAAAGGAGGAGTTGATGGTGGGAGCTGAGGATGGAGACTCATATTGACTAAGCAGTATGTGGCAGCTGTGTTGGAACCACGAGGGGAAAAAAGAGGAAGTGAGTCCAAAGAGGTGAATGGGCAGATGCATAGGCAGAAACTGTCTACAACTTGCTGTCTCTTGTGAGGAAGAGCTCTTCAAATTCTTCTGGATTCGTGGAAGATCCTTTAACCGTGACACAGTAAGTGGACTTCTGTTTCTTGGAGCCAGAACCACCCTGACTAACCAAACTGTGCACTAAAAGTTCTTCCTTCCCTTCCTGCAGGTTAAGACCTTCGTGTCACTTCTTAGCCTAAGGACACCATGGGCCACGTTCTTCATTCCCGAAGGCCTTAGTTTAATTTGATTCTCTTTTCTCTTGTGTTTATTTTTTTTTTAATTGTTTAAGGTATAACATACATATAATATAGTAAAGTAAATCTGAAGAATTTACACACACACACACACACACACACACACACACACACACACACTCCTATGTAACCACCACCCAGATACAGAACATTTTCAACACTCACAGTTTTACTCTCTGGAGTCACAGATCAGATTATGAGCAGTTGGTTGGGCTGTCTATGTGCTATGGGCTGAACTGTGTCCCCTTAGAATTCGTATATTTAAACCCTAACCCCCAGTGTGACTATATTTGGAGACAGGGTCTTTAGAGATAATTGAAGTTAAATGAAGTCGTAAGGGTGAGGCCCTAGTCTGATAGAATTTGTATCTTTATAAGAAGAAAAAGAGAGACCAGAGTTCATCATTCCCTTTCTTTCTCTCCCCCCCCCCCACCCGCAAAGAAGAGGTTTTGAGAACACACAGGGAGATGGCCATCTACAAGCCCAAAGAAGAGGCCTCTGAATGGAACCTACCTAGCCAGCACATTGATATTGGACCTCCCGGCCTCCAGAACTATGAGAAATAAATTTCTGTTAAGGCACCCAGTCTGTGGAATTTGTTATGGCAGCTCGAGCAGACTAACACACCATGTGAGCCACACCAAGAACAAAGAGAGGAGAGAGAAGTTTTGAACAGAAAGCGGCCCTGGGTAGAAGCGTGGTGGCTGTCCCCACAGTACAAGCAGGTGGCCGCTGCCCAGCATGGGCAGGAAGAGAGTGCCAGCAGCAGCAGAGCCGGGAGAACAGGCAGCCCCTCCGGCCACGAAGTCCAGTCCACTTCCAGGCTGACTTGGACATATTGCAAAGAGACGTTTGATAAATTTGGAACTATAGTTAAATGTCATCCAACAGCCTCTCATTCATCTGTCCCTTAGGAAGGGCTCCAAGATGTCCCAACAATCCAACAGGGCTTTATTTTATGTTCCTGACCCAAATGGGAGCCTCGTGGGTAGACCCATCTGAGCACTGACTTGTTAGGAAAAACGAACCCCTCACCACAGAACAGACTCAATGCAATTCACCAGCTAGATTGTACTGAACCACCTCTGAAAATGCACTATACTGCCACAACCCTCCTCTCGTATGAAGTGGAAACCCCTCCTCACCTGGATATTGGTGAAACCTTGGCCAGGTGGAGCTGGAAGGGGTCAGTCCTGGTCCAGGCCCCCTTACTTCATCACTGTCCTGTGGGTTGTCCACTCACGGTTATTCCTTATGTCTTTTTGTATTTCATGTTTCACAAACGCTTTGTAAAAAAGAGTAATACAAAGAAAAGTTGGTCTACATGGGTATTATAGACATAATGCACAGTTTGTGCCATGCTGGGGAGCAGACACCACCATCTCCCTGGTGGGGCTGAGCGCAGAGCCCTGAGACCAATGGCCAAACCTCCCAGATTGGGCCCATCCATGGTGCTGGGACCTCTGTGTAAGTGAGTTCAGAGTCCTGGGAGATGCCGCCCTTGGTGCAGAGAACAAACCCTGGCATTGTGTGTTATGCTCCGACTGCAGACGCCACCTCTGTCAGGGGTGTTTGGGGATTTTCACTGATTTGAAAAGGAGGTGCATGGTGGACATGGTCAGGCTGGAGAAAAACAAAACCCAAACACTCAATCTTGTTTCTGGCCCTTGGGTGACCATTAAATACTTCGCGGGGAGTGGACGCTGAGCCCACACTCCCCATCTGAGGCCTGACTCTAAGGCCCCGGGCAGTTTCTGTCTCCCTTTGCCCACACCAGCTTTTCCAAACTTTCTCTCATCTCAGTCCCCACCCTGTGTCCCTGCCACTGCTCTGAGCATGCACCCTCTTCCTTAGCACAGAAGTAAGAACCATTCACAGACGAGCTCCTTCAACCTCCTGCTCTCCTCCCCACACCCCGCCAAGCTTCTCCACATCCACGTCCGCCTTCTGTTCTGTCTAAAGCCACTCCGTCCTTCCGAGTTTCCCTTCCATTGGTTCTGCAACTGATTCAAACCAGTAAGTCTCTCCCATTGTCCTCAGTGGCTTTCCTCCCAACTGTGTGCTTCCCATCAGCACTGAAACAAGCTCGGGTCTTTCCCATTAAACATAGCTCCCTTGACTCCATCTCCCCTTCTGCTCCTTTCAATTGCTCTGCTCCCCTTATGCAGAAGTCCCCTTCTCTATGCTCAGCCTGAGTTTTAGTTCTGTTAAAATAAGTGAGGTAGAAGTGTCTAGTCACCAAGAGACCTGGAGGCCAGTTCAATGGGTTTATTCTGCATTCCCTTTCCACACAGCATCATACAGATCTGATTATTTCCACACTGATGTCAGTCTCTTTCTGTGTTCTTAAAAAAAAAATATCCAAGGAGAATTGGATCCCCAACCTCTTGGGGGAGCTGACACAGTGTCCACAACCAAACACCCTGTTTCAAAGGGAGGGTGTCTCCTGGATCTCTTTATAGTCTCTTTTGGAAGCGGAGATAATTAGCAAAACACCTTCCAATGCAAACTTCACTTCCTCATTAAGGCAGGCCCCTCTCTGTTCAGTAATTGGCACAATTTTAGGACATGAGTTTTCCTAGGAACTTTTGAAAACACTCCATATTCATTTTGTATGGAAAATGTAAACTGTGTCTTTGTGTGAAAGGGAAACACAGATTTCGGTGGGACTTTGAATCGTAAACAATCACAACTTGTTTTATCTTTTTTTCCAGAAAGAGAAGAAAATATAGCTGCATGATGGTAGTACACAGTTTTCAGGCCTTTGGAGGAGACTTTAACCATGGGACTCCTGGACCATCTTCAAAGCCAAGTTTCTAGAAAGCATCGTACATCATACTCTGTGTTTTACTGTCTCATCGCCTACTCCTTCTCCATTCTGCAGTCCAGTATCTGTGGTTGCCATCTACCCCTTGAAGCAGCTCTCCCCTCGGACCTCACCAGCTTCCTGCTACTCCATCCAGTGGACTCGAGCCGTCCTCATCATTCTTGGCTTCCCACTGCCACTTGACATTTGGGGCCTCTTCCTCCTTTAAACCCTTCCTTTCTCCAGTGTCTGCAGCACCACAGCCCTGGGCAGCTCTGACACGGGGTGTGGGTGTGGGCGGGTGCAAGGGAGAGGTGCATGATGAGACAGCTTCGTCTCCATCTTCCGTAGGAGGAGGTCGGAAATCATATGATGGCCCAAATTGAAAAACCAATCAAAAATCATATAAGCATATTATTGAGAATTATGGAAGTAAATGCCCCAAAAGACTAACTTAAAAGTTTGAACTTTGCAGGGCTGGATTAGGAGACCGTTGCCGTTTAAACCAATGCTTACTGTACAACTGACAAAACCAAAATTAAGTGAGGAAAATAAGTAAAACAGATCAAACCAGAGCTGCTCTGCTTGGGCTAGGAGGTTGACCCCGGCCCCCGCCTATGCCTGGGACTCTCACAGCATAACTGGAAACGAGGCAAACCATGGTTTCAAGAAATTCCCAGGAAACGAGAGATAACTGCCAAAAAAAGCCTTCCATGAGAAACAGCTGCTTGGACTACAATTAGTGTCTGTGGTTCAGGATGGGAGACTTTTGCTGCATTTAATTTCTATGAAGCTAATGCAGACATCTCTCTTTTGCGGTGTATTTTGCATTCAGAACCTAGAAGACGCTGGAGTCTCTCCTCCAGGCTGGAGTGCCTGAAACCCATGAATTGTCATGGCCCCCATGTTAGAGAAGCTGTGTTTTTTTAAGGTGTTTTCTCCTTTCTGAAGATGTGCCTTCCTGGTCCTGCATCTCGGCCCTGCATTCACAGGGATGTGAGGGGGGAGGGCTTGATGAAGCGCACAGGAAAAAGCTGTTCCCAGACAATATGGAGATTTTTTTCTGACAATATGTAGAATTTTTCAGACACAATCTTGGCCAGTTTAAATCAAGGAAATTGCATATTTTGGTTAGGTGCCTCCCAGGCCAGGTTTTCACACAGATTTCCAGCAATGTCGATGCATGTATATAATTATAGTATCTTTCAATGAGGAAGAGGCTGCAGGAAGGTGCTAATGCAACATGCTGCAGTTAGAAACCCTTTCAGCCGGAAATCATGTAGACGACGGACATATTTTTACCATCTTATTTCAGCCACATGCAAAATATGTCTTTTTTAAGCCTTAGGAATTTATATATTTATAAAATCTGCGAAAGGGAGCATTACATGGGGGTTCTGCCCCAGGGGTTTCCAGGCGCACCTCTTTCTGTGGGGTTTGTAACAGGGAAGAATTTTTTGGAGGTGTGTCCCCACGGTTTGTCCTTTATCTGAGAACTCTCACACCCACTGCTGTTCCCAGGAGCGAGCCTGGCCCCACTTTCCCCCCACACAGGAGCCCTCGCAGAGCCACAGGACAGAGAGCTGGCCAACCCATAGGAAGCACTCCAGAGGCTGAGCCAATTGTTGTGTCCACCCTGGGGGTTTGGAATTGAACACCTAGAGACAGGGTTAGTTAGTATAGGTACCAAATGTGTTAGGGTCATCAAAAGACCAACCATGTTTTGGCTGGTCTGCAGAGAGGGGGAGAGAGGCAAAAGCAGATATGCTGGAGAAGCAGAGATGAGCACTCTCATGTGTTGAGGGAGACCGACAGAGGCCAGGAGATAGAGATTAAATGACAGAAAGATGGGAGGACAAAGACAGTAAGAAAAAAAGACGAGAGAGAGAGAGAGACAGAGAGGCATAGACTGAGAGAGACAAAGGGATCTGAAGACCCACCTTGGTTCCCCACACGTCCCCCTACCCCCAGGCCAGGCTGCCCCTCTGCCCAGATCTGGGAGCCAGTCCTGCCAACATCAGGTAAATCACCACTTTTTTCTTAGCCTGCTGGAAGGGAATCTGCCCCACTCGGCACAAGCCCTAGGTGAGTGACCAGACAGTGCTTGACATTGAAGGGAGCTAGGGCTGCTGCTTTGTGTCTGTTCTGGCAATTTATTTTTATCCTTTTTGGGGGAGGGGGTGTTCAGTGCTATTTTTCCCCTAGAGGGATTAAGCATGTGAGTCAGTATAATAAAACTTGCTAAGTATGTGTCTTTGTTCAGACAATGATATATATTTTTTCCCTATCTCCAGTCATCATGTCAATGCTGCTGTAGGAGTGACACTTAAGTGACTGGGTTTTTATTTTTGTTCCCAAGGTACAAAAAGTTCTGCCCACTTTCTTACTGTGCACAAGTTGGATGATGTGTCCAAGGCGTGATGTGTTCTCGAGCTTCAGGGAGCTGGGAACGAACGATTGATCCAGGTAGAGGTCTGCCTTGGTCATCTCTGTAGAGTAAAAACCCCACAACGACAGGTTTTGAGACTATTCTGCCCACCAGCTTGTAGTGCATAGTAGCTACTCATTAAACACTGTTGGAAGAATGGACATAGGACGTATGGGAGCTCATGGATATAATCTGGCCCCAGTAGCAGCAGTGGGAGGCAGAAAAGCAGGGAGCCAAGGCTTCAGGGCTTCAGGGCTCTCCTGCATTTCCAGGTGGGCCCTGGTGGCCCCTTTCCTGCCACGTGGCTGGTTGTGATGCCACCTGGTTGAGACTTCGGAGTGCCCTGGGCTGTGCCTGTCCTGGACACTAAGGCTCAGGAGGAAAGGGAGAGAGCAGGCTCACTTCTGTTCTGGCTTACGTCAAGGGACAAAAGGTGACTCCAGGTTCAGAGGGTCAAGCTCAAGGGTGGGAGCCACAGGGAGTCTGAGAGAGGGGTCTGGGTGGCCCTTTTCTCATTACAACGAACATGCCGGGCTGTGCTCCAATGTCATCATAGCTCTCAAGCCGTCCACTTCTTCCAGTGTCCCTGCCTAACTCTGTGGATGGGAGGATAAGGGGGGAATGTGTGCCCAGGCCGAGCCCACCCCAGAGTCTGGGAAGACTGTCCTACAGGTCACCACCCAGGACCATGGAGCCTGCAATGTCACAGAGCTGCAGCTGCCAGTGGTGGGCTGGGCTGCAACCTCCCCGGCTGTTCTATGGAAAGGGTTGAGGCTGCCCCACCAATGTGAAGGCAGGAATGACCAAGAGCTCTCCCTTTTCATGTGTCTTTTAGTCTCTATGTTTCACCAAAGGCCCATCAGGCCATTTTCCTGAGTTTCCGGGTCAGGGATTTCCTTCAATTGTCTTCTCAGCTTCAGGAGTCCTGGGAGGCATTCTTCCCTTTAAAGATTTTGTGGTTTTCACTCTATTGTCTCAGGCAATGACTATTGCCCTGGGAAGCTCAAGGATGTCCTGATTATCAACGTTTTTGAAAGTCATCTGACTTTGTTAACTTTGCTTGAAATTTGGAGGAGTCTTTATTTTTCCATCATGTTTAGGAATTTCACCAGGATATATCTTAGGATCAGGTTGGCTTCTCATTTTAACCGGTACAAGATGACCCATCTTGGTTCACTATAGAGCCATTCATTCTTTTATTTAACGAATATTAAGGGCTTACTATTTTAAGGGCTGGGGTGACAGCTGTGAACAAAACAGACAAAACTCTCTGCCCCAGTGTGTGTGTGTGTGTGTGTGTGTGTGTGTGTGTGTGTGTGTGTGTGTGTGTGAGTGAGAGAGAGAGAGAAAGAGAGAGAGAGAGAGAGAGAGAGAGAGAGAGAATGAGGATAAACCAGTTTTGATTATTCATTCTGTTCTACCTGATTAAAAAACACCAGGGATTTTTACCCCCCATATTATATCTTCACACTTTATCCTAAAATCTGGCATTTTCCCTAGCTTTTCTTTCATCTCTCCATTAATTTCTCCCATTTGCCACCTAGGTTCCTCTTGTCTGTCTTCTGTTTAATAATCCACTCTCCTGTAATCCTATTAATCACAGCTTCCAGGGACAAGCTAATGTGACAGGGCACCCGATTCCCCTGCACTGTCCTTGTCTAATTGCCCTAAGAATAAGGAATAGCTGTTTCCTAAAATCTTCTTTCATTTCATGTGAGATCTTTGCAGAGAATAGGATTGTTGACATAATTTCACTGCTTTCTGTTTTTACTTTTTTGCTCAGAGATCTCTCACTGGGATCAGTTTAATTTTCTTCCTCTTATATGCAGAATTCCTTGCAATTCATTTCTCAATCCAGGAAGAACAAGTGGATTTTTAAAAATCACTAAACCTTGCAGTATATATGAGTTCAAAATGAAGGAGAGAGGAGAAAGAGGGAAGGAGGGGAGGGAGAAGAGGACCATTTAAACACTGCCGTGGATGCCATCTCCCTTTCTACTCCGTGTGGAAGACGTGATGGGGACCTGTGGTTCTCTGTGAGTTTAGGGTCCAGCGTGCCTCTTATATTCTGAGCATCTCATCGTGAGGAGTGTGACTCTAATGTTGAAAGATGTGTGTTTTTCATACAAGATCCATAAGGCAAACCAACTACTTCATCTGGTGCTCAACCAAAGACACAGCCATCTGTTCCCACTTGGAAAGGAAAATTGGCTGAACTGGAATTTTGATAGGTGGTACTGTATGGTAGAGAAATTTATGGGTAATGTAGGGATTTTCATGAGGAACCCTGACTGTATTGGAATCAAGTGTTACATGGATATCTTAGAATCCGATCCTCAGGTAAAATGTGTCCCCATTGTACTAGACATGCCAACCACAGGGGATGCCACAGCCCCTTCTAGTTGACTAAAGTGGGCCGACGTCTCCTCTCAGAACCTCCAATTCATAGGCTCCCTGACAACTTATGTCTTGGTACAAACAGATAAGATGGGCCAGTGAGATTCCTCCTTTCTAGAATCTGAAATTGGCAGCAGCCCCAAAATGAGGCAGTTAGCCATGGGAACTGAGGTTTGAAAGTCACACGCTGTCATTTCTGCAGTGTCCTACTAGTCACACAGCTCAGCCGTATTCAACGTTAGAGGGCCACCATGGGCACAATTCATTAACTTAACATTTATGGGCACCTTCATGTGCCAGGCACTGTTCTAGGTACTGAAGCTATAGAGATGAACAAGATTCCTGTCCTCAAAGCACTCAGCCAGAGGGGAGCTCTAGCAAGCAATAAATAAATATGTGAGCAACATGGACAGAGAATGGCAAAAAGCCCCAAGTTTTGGAGCAAAGCCATGAACTCTTCTCACAAGTAACTATTTTCTTTGAGAAACAGCTCTCGGTTTGCTAGTGTGTTCCACTGTTTGTAAGTTTAAGCATGGAAGAAGTGGGCTTGAGGAAGTTAAGTAAGTAAAGGGGTAGGCTATGGAGAATTCATTTCATCCATTCAATTTGGTTTCTCCACACCATGGATGCATTGTCCTATGTTTGGAGAATTCTCTACCTAATGAACTTGCACCTCCCCATGGTGGAAGCCAGAGACCTTCCCAGTTTCACCTGCAGACAGAGCAGAGCAAGTGACATGAGACACCACTAGTCAGCTGCGCCTGCATGAGGCTAAGGACGCTGAGGAGCAGGTGCCCAGCCCAGGAGTCCTCTCTGGCACTCAGTGGTGGTGCTCACCCGCAGGAGCCCACACGGGCAAGGGTGATGTGTGTGCTGGGGCTTCTCCAAGGACGGACCTCTGCAGAGGGCCTCCAACCAGGGGTCTCTGTTTTCCTGGAAACTTCCTAAGGCCCTAATATCTCAGCTTAAACCAGCGAGAGGGCTATTGCTGGTACTTGAAGGGAGAAGGGCAATAATCTAATAAACAAGATAATTTCCAAGAGAGGTCAGTGCTGGGAAGAAGTTAACACACGGTGATGTGAATAGTTATCTCCAAAGGAAGTGTACCGTGACATTGGTTCTGATTGTATGTGCAAACCATAAAATGTAATTACGTATCATCATTCATGTGGTGTCTATACATTTGTAACAGTAGGAGAAAAACCCACAAGGTGATGTGAGAGACTGACAGGCAGGGGTCAAGGAAGCCTGTCTGAGGAGGTGACATTTGAGCTGAGACCTGAAAGATGAGAAGGAACCGGCCACATAAAGATCTGGGTAAGGAGACTGCTAGGCAGAGGGAGCAGAAAATATATAGGATGAAGTAGGGATCTTGAGAGATAGGTGGAAAGTTGGTGTGTTTGGAGTTTAGTGCAAGAGGGAAAGAGGGACGTGATGAGATTGCAAAGTATGAGGAGGTAGGGGCCAGTTCATGCCAGGCCTGCAGGCCAAGGCCAGGCAATTGTATTCTATTCTAAGGGTGGTGGGACGCCCTTAGAGAGGCTGATGTCGTTTCTGTGGTGGCCAGCCTCCAGGATGCCCCCACTCACCCTCACCTCCTGGTATTCACAGCCTTGTGTAGTCCTTCCCACACACAATACGCCTGCTCTGTAGGGTGCTGCAGAAACGACAGTGGGTAACTTTCAAGGCTAGGCCGTAAGACATTGTGCCTCTGTCTTGCTGTCTTGAATCGCTCCTTCTGGGGACACTCAAACAGCTCTATGGAGAGGCCTGCTGGTGAGGCTGCCAACAGCCTCATGATGAGACATCTTGCAAATGGATCTTCCAGCCCCGGTCAAGCCTTCAAATGGCTTCAACTTCAACCGGCATCTTGACTACAACTGCATGAAAGACCCTAAGCTAGAACCACCTAGCTAGGCAGCTCTGAATTCTTGACCCACTGATGTATGAGATCATGTTTGTTGTTCTAAGCCACTGAGTTTTGGGGATAATTTGCTACCTCTATCCATTGTTCACAGTTGGTGTCTGTTTTGCTCGGTGGGTGCCCATGCTTTAGTATTTTGACTATCAGTGGGAGTAATGACACAGAAAGGAGTCATGAATGAGACCAAATGGTGGAGGCAGAGAGAGAAGCTGCACCCTGGGCGGGCTTAGTCACTCAAGCTATTTGGAGGAGGACAGATCTACAGCCCAGCTCATCTCTGGTCATGGCTCTTCCTACATCCAGGTTGTTCTGGGTTCGCAGGGTGATATGAGTGAGTGCTCTTCCTCGTTCTGAACCTGATGTTGGAGGATTGGACTGTTGTCCTGGTTCTCTCTCCAGATATGGGCACAGGGATGGGCTGGCAACAAAAGCTGCCCCATTCTGCTCCTCCGTGCAGTTATGGCCACATACTCACCCCACATTGGCCTTTCCAGCCAGGTAGGATAGGGTTGTGTGAAGGGAATCCACTTCTTTTTTTTTTTTTTTTAGCTGAGCCATCCTGCCACTTGTTGGCAGCTCAGTGGCAGCTCAGCTTGGGCCGGGAATTGAACTGCTGTTGCTCAGAGCTCACACTCTTGAGCAAGCTCTTTACCAACTGAGTCACTCGGCCGGCCCTGGAATCCACTTCTTCATCTCTTCCCATCAGGACAGATCATATGGAACCATATGTCTCCTTTTTGGTTCTGGCTGTGCCTGAGAGCTCATTTGGGTTGATTTCAAGGATATTTTAATGGGATTTAGGGATAGAAGGTGCTGGAATTTCAGCAACACTCTAATAATTTCTTGAAAACCGGACACGTAGCATTTTCCCCCTTCTTGGCATTAATTTAAAAATATGAAATAGAAAAAGATCCAATAATACAAAAAAAAATGAACTTTCCTTTCTCTTCCCACTCTCTAATTATTTAGATTATCTGCGTTTTTTTCCTCTAACACAAATAGTTCTGTGATGACTGTACTTGTTCACATATCCATGTACACTTGAGCAGGTGTGTCCAAACAACAGGTTCCTAGTTTACCTACACATTTTCCTTCCAAGGGCTCTTCAAGGCTCTACCAGCATGTAATGCCTACAGCATACAGGACAGTTCCTTTCCTTTTGCCAACACTAGATAGTATCAACTTTTAAATTTGCATTTCTCTGCTCCCTAGTGAGTATAAGTGTCACCTCTCAACTAGTGGCCATTTAAATTTCTTCTGTGAATTGACCATTTATATATTGGAATATAAAGCTTTATCCTTTGGTAGGATGGGACTCTTTATATTTTCAGGTTATTATACATGTTGTACCTATTGTCTGTCATTGGTCTTTTATCTTTTAGCCCCACAGAAGTTTAAAATTTTTATGAGGTCAAATCTGTCCAATTTTTTTTTTTTTGACTTATGGCTTCTAGATTTTGTCTTGCTTAGTCAGGTTTTCCCACTCCAAGAATATAAAACACATTACATCATATTTTTTTCCAGTACCTTAATAATTCTGTTTGATAGCAAGTGTCAAGTTGTCCTCCAGAAAGGCTGTACCAATTGACATCCCATCAGCAGTGTATCTGAGCCCTATTTCCCCACAGCCTCACCAGCCCAGAGCATCTGCAGTCTTCTCAGGTCTTTGCAAACAGTGAACCATATGCATCTTGTTTTAATTAGCATTTCTTTAATTATGAAGGAGATCCAGAATCTTCATATGGGTATCAGTTATTTGTATTTCTTTCGTGAACTGCCTGATCCTATTTTGGCCTCGGTTTGGCTGCTGGCTGTTGGTCTTTGTTTTATTGATAAAGTGCTCATTGTGTATGAAGGAAATGAGCCCTGTGTCCCATCCTGTATGATAAATGAGGGCCCCTAGTTTGTCCTTATCTCTCTGCTGTCTGCTAGTCCGTCTGTTGCTGACTGCTTGCTGCAGTGGGGTGGGGGAGGAGCAGGTCCTCACCACACCTCACCAGTCTCCTTGCCAGCTGCCCCGGGCCTCTCCTGCTTGCTGTACTGTCTCCCCTGCACTTGGCACCAACAGCCCCTCCCCTTACAGGAGTCCTCCTCAGAGCATTTATGGTTAGATTTTTATCTTCGATACAGTCTCCTCTATTTTCCTTTCATTTTTCAGCATCCTTTATTCCTTATAATTTCTGATAATGAGGATTTCCCTTTGTAGTTTCTAGCTCTTTGATGGATTTTTTTTAAACACAAATGTCTTCGATCGTGTTTAAAGGGTTGGGTTGGAACGGGTGTTTGGAGCAAGTGCTCAAGCTGCTATCTTGATTCAATCTCTTCACCATTATTTCTTACATAATCATATAACCGATTTTTCTTATTGTTTCTTGTGGTTCTAAATTTGATTTTCTCCAAGTTTTCGGACCTAGAATCATGTCATCTGCAAACAATAATCATTTTGCTAAGGACATTTTAACAAGCTCGCACTGGTGAGCTATACTCTCATTCACACAAACTACATGACCAGGCAGACATTTTTGAACTGAAAAAAAATAATAACTTTTAGACCAGAGGCCGCTAGTCGGCACATCCTGGGCTGGGTGCCCATAACTGTTCCACAAGGCAGTGGGAGAACACTAGGGGGCGGTCTCTACAAGCAACAGTTCCTATTAAAATCTCAGGGGTAGCTTCTTCCGCAGTCACTTACTTATGTTAATACTGGTAATCGATAGATGTAATAATAATAATATCATGGCTTGGTCAAAGGCATTTCTCAGTCTTCCCTGAGCCTGAGCCCACTTGGTTCTCCATGTTGGAAACTCTGGGTACCCTCTCATCCTTTCCTTGTGCTCTTTCTCAGTTTTTGCTCTATCCTTTCCCCTTTCCTTATTTGGTCCTTTCAAAGTCTCTAATTTTATCCCACACCCTGTCCTCACCCATCCCTACTTGTTTCCATGCCTTTCTCAGAGTGTTCCACCAAATGTCAGCCTCACCAGATGGTCCTGACAAAAAGGATTCCAGGGTCAAATGAGTTTGAGAAACTCTGACTACCATGTTAGCCTCTTGGAAGTGGGTCAGCACTTTAAAGCCTCTGAGAAGTCCCTTCCATGAAGACATCTCTTCACTGTGTTTCAGCAGCCAGTACCCTGCAGGAGCACTGTCTGTGCGTCCCTATTAGCATTCCATAGAGCTAGTGTGTTCCAGGCCTTGCCATGGGGTGTGCTGGCTTTCAGGACCTGAGTGGGAAGTGGTTAGAAAGCACTGTTTACAGTGGCGAGCGGTATGTGATGGTGTAACACTGGAAGTTTCCCAGAGCTTGGCCAGGAAGATCTATCTTCAGAAAGAACCCGGAGCAAGGAGTGACACATTCCACCAGCTCCCACTGCCACCACCTGATCCAAGAGACAGAGGAGGCAGAGCTGGCAACAGGAGCCCATGTGGCAGGTCAGCCACTCAGGAGGGGCACAGACAGAGCTGCTGCGATTCCTAGGATGCTCCCGGGAAGCTCAGACTTTGCAAGGTGCTAAAAGCAACTCTTGGTTCCAGGGGACTTAAGAGGAAGTTAGTGGGCAGCACATGGACTCAGAGAGCTGCTGAACAGCAGCCGCTCAGGGGCCTTGGTGGGAACCTTCTTTCCAGGGCACTGCCACTAATATGGCTCAATTTCAACAACCCCCAGACTCTGTGTCTTTCCCATTTAAGTTTCAAATTCCTGGGAGAGAACATATGATTGGCCAAGTGGATCCAGATAGCATTGCAGGGGGTGGGGCCTGTGCTGGCCTGGTTTCTGGGAGGGAAGGGCCCAAGTAGCCTCCAGGTTGCATGGCTCTACCTGCAACATGTAAAACGGGCCCCCGGAAGTGTGCAGGGTTTGATGGAGGAAAAGGAAGCTCCTGCAGAAACTGTTAAGGAAGTTTCAGTACTTACAAGGCCAGGCTTCGAGCAGGCGAAGAATAAGCATCATTTGAGGTTGGCCTGAGGTGCGTGAACCAGGAACCCGGTGCGTGGAAAAGCCCCGAGGCTGGCTGCTGGTACCCTGGCCGGACTGGTTAGCTACTCCAACTCCCTAGAGAGGAGGGGCTCAGACTGGAGCCCTCTGTGTGTTGAGAAAACTATGTTCAGAGCTCTTTTCAGAGTACGGGCTTCGTCTTTTCAACAAATCCCTTTGTTGTGTTTCTGAGGTCTAGCAATATTAAATATTCACTTGATGAAAAGAATAACAGTGAAAATGATATCTAACATTTAGGAAGTGCTTACTAGTGGCAGGTACTATCTAATGAGGTGGGTCTCAACACCTCATTTTATAAAGAAACTGAGGTGTACAGAGGCCACTGACTTGCCCCAGCTTCACAGCCAGGAAGCGTGGAGGCAGATTTGAACGTGGGTCTCTGGAACTCCAGAACCCATGCACTTGGCCCCTACGCAGTGCTGCCTTTCGGTCTTGATCCTATTCACAGGCTAACTGTACACCCTTGTTTATGCCTGTTGTCCTGGAGCAATTATTAACAGGGCCTCCTTTCACTCTCAAAAGTGCCCTGGCTTGGATGATAAATTTTAAGGAAAGAGGCCAGGTGGAACCTAGATTATCACAGCAAGATGCTGGTGGGCAGAATGGGAAAAACCTAGTCTGCAGCTGGCCCTCATTGTTCCAGAACTCTGACTCCCAGTGCTCTTTCTCTTAGGCGGGCCTGTGATGTCACCATCCCTGGATACTTGGGCACTTTGAAGGCAGCCCCCCAAGATTTCCATACTGCAGGGCTCTGTGTTTCTATCTGGACAAAGAGCTCAGTTTTCCTGCGCCCACCTGCCCATGTACTTACCAGGATCTTCTCCCTGTTTTCATGCATTAGCCTGGCTAGGAAAGCAGCTGCTGAGGTCCCCAGCAAGAGCAGCTGTGCCCTGAATGCTTGTCCCAGTGGAGGGTACCGGAGCAGGGCTTTCAGACCTTCTTGTCCAAACTTGCAAGTAAGTCCTGGAAGCTGAGGCCTTGGGCTCCCCACTCAGACTGGCTGTCCTGCAGAGGGGGCAGATGGAAAGGATGACATTGGGTGCCATTTAGCTGGGCACTGGGGAATCATAATTGAATCAGACACAGTCTTTGCTTCAAACTGCTCATAAGCTAGGCGGAAAGGCAGACTCTCTGTAACAAAATTAGTCCTACAGTTAATAAAGCTGTGGGAACAAAGTGCAACTCAAATACAAAAGAGGAAATGAACAGAGAAGATTATCAATTATTGCCACAACAACACTGCATAACAAATGAACCCATAATTCATGGCTTACTGCTGTAAGCATTTATTTTTGGTTCATTTGTCTGCAGACTGACTAGGGCAGCCCTGCCAATTTCAGCTGGGCATGGTTACATTGCCTCCTGGGCATGGATTTGGTTGAAGTCTGCCCTGTCTCTCATTCTTCTGGAACCAGCAGGCTACACAGTGGGGAAGCTGTGCTCATGGCAACGGCAGAAGCCCAAGGGGGCAAGCTCTGCCATCAAGCACAAGTCAAGGCTTTGCTCCAGGTCTTGTCTTCAGGAATCTCACTGGCCAAAGCAAGTCACAGAGCAGAGCCCAAGGGCAAAGGGGCCTGGAGAAAACTGCCCCCTCAGTGAGAGGGCAGGGAAGGAAATACTTGCCAAACGATAATCCAAACCTTGCAGAAGGCTTCACAGAGGAGGTGTCATTGGACTGAGACCTTGGATTTTCCCAAGTAGATGGGGAAGGAAACTACTGTCAAAGGCATGAAATAGTGGGGTGGGAGTTGCTAGGGTAGTGGTGGGGGCCTGGTCATAGAGGTCCCCTGAGATAAAAGCCTGGTATGTCCTTTCTTTGAAAACAATACTCTCTAGGCCCCTCACCCCATTTTTATTTCCAAATTCTAAAACTTCAACTTGTATGTGTCATCACATACAAGTCCAAGATACAGTTTTCATCAAGGAGTCATACTGGAAAGTGCAGTGCTTGTCCCTCCAATGGGGATTTACTCCAGTTTCACTGAGTATAAATCAGCCCAATTTTTTAACCCACCCACACGCATGTCAGGGTTCCAGCAGCTGCACCCCTGTGGCTGTGACCAACACAGCCCTTCTTGAACAGGCTCCTCGATGACAAAGTCAAGGTGCCCAAGATACGAATCAAAATAAAGAACTCAGGAATGGAGGACTGGGAAAGCCATTCTCGAAGGGCTGGCAGGGGATCCAGGCACACATAGCACTGAGGCCAAACAATGGTGGGAAGGATGCAGACGGCACAAACCTTGACAATGTAAAAACAAGAACTCACAGCATTGGGAGTGGGGCAGGAGGTAGGAAGCGGGTGAGCTCATTTCCTCATCCTAAATCGCAGGCTGTCAAGAGGTGCCATCTACAGTTGAAACAGGTTTAAAGAATGAAACCAGCCTCTTGAGATTTTTCTTTCCTTTTAGAGAAATAATTAAGAAGCACAATTATTTGCAGTTTGGTTATTTCTTAGGTACATTTAGGCTTCCTTTTTTGTTCTGTTACATTTAAATACTTTTCCCCAAAAGAGCATATATTGGTGAGTCTTTTTTTTTTTTTTGGTAAAGATTTCCATCCATTTATTTGTTCTTTTGTCTGAATACATATGTAGAGAAGTGTCTTCATCTCTTTCCACACCACTTGAACATTTTTGTTTTGTACTCTTCAGTGTTACATTCATTTCTTATCATGAATACACACTACTATTACAAAAGCACAGTCTTTTCTTGAAAAAAATTACATTTCTAGAAATGAGAAAATCCTTCGCTCCTCGCGGCCCCCCTCACTGGTGCATCCTCATGGGGGACAGTTCCCTGGGGTGGCTAGGCCCCACACCTCTGCTGTGGGAATGGCTGCGCTGCATCCCATCGGTAGTCCAGCTGGGGGCTGAGGTCCAGTGGGTGGGGAGGCACCAATCCTGGGACTGAGGCCTTGAGGGTTCAGAGCCTGTGCTCCATGTTCAGCCAGGGGCCTGTGTGGCTTTGGGCTTGCTTCCTCATCTGTAAACCCAAGAAGTCATCCTTGTCCTGCCTTACTCTCAGGTTGCAGTGAGGGACATGTGATGTGCAGTGTCTGATCGTCCACAGTGGGGTGATCACTAGAGAGACTTACTTCCATTCTGCCATTATAGGATGCAATTCAAACCAACACCGGTGCAAGCCCAGTCTAACGGCTCCATTTGAGAGGGTCCAGCGCATCTACCTGGTTGTTCGAGTCCTAACAGCCACTCTTATGGTCTCAGCTCCATCTAGTGTCCACATCAGGACACAGTCACATATTAACTGGCTTATTGCCAACTAATGTCCATACTTGCAAACTATATCGCACTCATTAGGCAAACAGGACCTAAATAAGATCAATTTTAAACATTCCTTCCTCTACTAAGATTTATTTCAAAGCAAGCATTATACAAATGTAGTTGCATATTCATGCAACAAATAATACTTATAATAATTGATACTGAGGGAGTTGCGCCCTCCACGCCCCCCTCTCCCCACCCCCCACCCCCGCCTCATGGCCTGGAATTTCTAGATGTGAGGAGCGGTCTGGAGTGCCCCTTGGTGGCAGGAGAGGACTGAATTAGTGGACAGTGCAGGATTACTGTCTTTTTTCCAGCAGGGTACCCAACAGGGAAAGGCTGAGGGTCAGAGCAAGAGGAAGCTGGTGAGAGTGTCATAGAGGCCACTGACCCAGTGGACTAGGCCTGGGAAGGAAGGTAAGCCAGGAGGGAACAGCAGGCTGAGAGAAGAAATGAGGGATGGATAGAATTCTCAGGGGGGGGGTGAAAAAACAGGGAGTGTGTGGACCAGAGTAGAAATGGTAGCTCAGGAAGTTAGGGTCAGAGCTGGGATTTCTGAGTGAGGTTTCAGAAGAGTCACCTTTATGACAAGCCCTGGGTGTGAGTGAGGAGGTGGGTCTCCGAGGTAAGCGAGAGGCTTTTGGCTGTTGGACAGGCCAGGCCCATGAACCATGTTGGGACACGGGGCAATGGGTCAGGGCAGGGGTAGAAATCAGAGCCACAGTCCTTGGTGAGGTGAGGTAGAGGGCTAAAGGCCAGTACAAGACAGCAGAGCATGGGGAGAGGAGCATCTGTGGCCTTAACCTCCAAAGGGGAGAGGTTTTAGATGAGGGCAGGAACAGGGGTCTAGAAGGAGAGGAAGGCAGAGCACTGAGGCACTGCCACGATGCCCTCTGTCCTTGATGCTCACAGCTTCAAAGGAACCACGTGCCCTACTTCTTTCTGAGCTTCTCTCAGGAGTGGATGCAGCAGCATGTGTATTAAGGATGCTGACAAGCAGGTCAGGGCAGGACCAAGCCAAGGACCATAACTCCCTAACTGCGGGCTGAGCTGCACGGGAGGCGGTGAAAGAGACAGGCTTTCCCCCAATTCATCTCATCCGAGGCTGAAGAAAAACACCAAATGCAGATACAAACTTATTGTGCTTTTAATTACGAAAGATGTAAAATGATGCATTATATAAAACTTGGAAGCTACTTTATACAAATTCCAATCTTTAAATATCGTTTAACAAGGAACCTGGGAGTTAGGACACTGGCGGGAAGTCTGATTAGTTGCTGTGATGGTTCCATCACGAAGCAATGGAAACACGCTCAGGACCATCTGTGCATAAATCAGAAGAGCCGACAAGAATAAGAATCGGAAATGTCTTCAAATATGCAAATGGACTGGAATACACAACAGTTCAGCTCAGGTAATATACAGTAGACTTAGGAGAAATGAAACAGGACAAAGGAGAATTTATGTTCATCTTGACACGATCAAGAACATTTTCTCCTAACACCTTATGTGCTAAAAACCACAACCGTACAGAAAGAAAAAAATGGAAACACAGATAGGTTTTTAGTTCTATGCTGTTCAACTGCTAGTAAATGAGAGTAGTACAGCCAATGATTTCTTGTAACAAAACTAAATATTGTAAAGTAGTTTATTCTGAAGTATGCAGCCACTTCAGATGCCGAGGACCACGCCCGGTTTGTTGCAAAGGCAGCAGTGAGTGCAGACTTACCCGCCGAAGGTCAGAGCGATACCTGTCCGTGGTTGTCCTTGACACCATCTAAGCAAAGTAGGTTGTATAATGCCCAAAACCTTTTCACAGGAAAAGATAGGACTGATGGACCTAAGGACAAATTTAATTCAGTGCTAAACCTTATTGTCGTCATCATACTCCCCCAAACAAGTCAGTTTTCCTGGGAGCCTCCATGTCCATGGGTCACACGGAGAAAGCCCAGAGGCACCACATGTCATCATGTAGGTCTCGGGGTCTCCAGCTGTAAGGCGGGCCTGCCTCGCAGATAAAGAGAGCTGGGACCCCCAGGTAAGGCACTGTGCAGAGTGGATTATGCTGGGACATCTACTTTTAATAAAAACCTCTTATAACTTCAGCACCACCCCCTGTCTGAAAGGCCAGATCAGATGTCGGGGGCCTTGGACACGGGACAGGCAGCTTGGCACACTGGGGTGCTGTGTGCCGTCATAAGGAAAGGCCTTTTACTTTAACAAAGACTCACCTCCGCCCCCAAGATCTCAAGTATAAAGGGATCTGAAAGTTCAACAGGGAATAAAGCTGGGAAGGGGAGGCCAACTGCCCCTTCCTGAGCCAGCGCTCGGCAAGGACTCTGGGTTAATTTCCTAATTCACCAGTGGGGATTGGGGGCTGATGTGAAATGAGAACACTTGGGTTCCACAGAGGAAGATGAAGCAGTACACCATCAGGGCTGTCAGAAGGCTTGGAGGGCAGGCAGTCCCTCTGAAGATAGAGGAGGAATGGGACGAGGTCTGGCGAGGTTAGCAGCCCAGGATCCTGTGACAGGCTCCTCTTGCCATAAGGCACAGATGTGTCAGATTCAGGCCCGCATAGTCCAGCCTGCTTCTTTGGGCTGGAAGAAGCCTAGTGACCTTCAGGGACATTCCCGGTAGCTCCTGGAAACGAGTGGCTATCCGGGCAAAGGTCCCAGCATCTTTCACTTCTTCTTCAGTGTTCCTGTCCTCCTACCTTGCCTCCCATGCCCGCAATCTGCCCAGACCCCTCCCCAGGAGTGCTTGGCCTCGTCCCCTCCGCCCCCTTCAAACCCACCCATCAGGTTTCTGGTCAGGGGCTGATCCGGCCAAAGTTAGAGGGAGCAGGCAGTGGTGGAAATTTGGTAATACTATTTTATGCTAAGGTATTAATGACTAACGATGGTTTCAAGAATTAGGCCTTCATTTTACTACAGAATTTTTTCAATCTCAAAGAACAAATCTCTATTTTAAAGCAATTTAGAGCAAAACACGGATCTGAGAGGGAAGGTCTTTTGAGGTGGGGCCTGCCAGCACCCCTGAGGCCCTAGCACTCAGGAGGCCTCAGCTTGCTCAGCCTTTCTGGAGGCACTCAGAAGGCAGTTTGCACCTACCTGCTCTGCAGCAAAACCTCGAGGAGAACGGGTGCCCAGTCTAACGGTGGATTTGGTCACCTAGTGTTAAAAGCATATTAAAGTGCATGCTTGATTTAACCACAGGCACGAGTGTTAGAAAAGCTAAAGTTCTGAGAAGATTTGGCAAGGAATAGGGACAGTTAAAGATTAGACTGCCTTACAGCAGGCAGATAGATTCATTCATTCATTCATTCATGCATGCATGCATGCATGCATGCATGCATTCAACACACAGTTACACAGCACCTGTGCAGTGCCAGGCACTTGTTGGTACTGGGGGTTCATTGATGAATAAGGCACAGTCCCTGCCCTCAAGGAGTTTACGGTCCAGTGGAGTCACATTAACACTCCCGTTCCCAGAGCTTCGCTCTGCGGCTGCTCAGCTGCTGGCTGAGTCTGATTCAAACCTCCAGCCATTCCCCCAAGCTGGGGGCAGAGAGGGAGGCCTGTATGGGTCTGAAGCTTGGCCGGAACTTGTCCGAAGGACACGTCGTGTGTCTGCAGGATACCTACAGGTCACCTTCTTCCTTCCCCAGCCACCAAGAAGAAGCACTGTTCTTTCTCTTCAGGCTAGTCCTTTACCAAGGGACTTTTTTTTTCAGTGACTGAATGAAAAAGTCTTCCTTTTCCTCCTATCCATAGGAAAAGGTGAACTGAAGCAGCAGAAAAGAGATTACAAATGGGAAGAAAACAAATTAGCATTCAGCTTGCTTAACTCGAGTCTGTTCTTGGACTCCTGGTGAAATCCTTCTTCATAGCAGAATTAAGGCACCCGGGGGAGCCAAGGCTCCCGCCCTGCCCTGGACATCCCTGGACCAGCAACTGGCCGGCGCCCACATGACAGCTCGTCAGAGACGGCATCTGGTGTTGTGGTGCTGCCGCTCCATGCTGCACTCACTCCCAAAGGCCTGCGGCCCCTCCGTGCCTCCCACTCCAGCCAGCTCCTTTCTTCAGTGTTGAGATCAGTGGTTCTGAGAACTACCCAGTGCTGCTGGGGCCTCCATTCCATGGTATTTTCTGCTTTTACTCACTGACCAACTAGATGGTCAGTTAAAAGATGTGAGGGTCACAGTGATGACCAATTCATTGGAAGCTCCGAAGCAGCCTGCCTGCAGCAACATCACCTGCACCACAAGCTCAGAGGCAGTGCATAGCTCTGTGGTCTAGAATAAGCCCCCATGTACGAGATGGGACCTCATCTGAAAGTGAGGAGCTGTGGAATTGGTTCCTTCTGTGTCAGAAGCCCAAGATAACTAAAGCCAAGGGGTGTAGCTGGCTACACTCTATTCCATTCTATTTTGGCTGTTTCAGATATAAATTCTCCCGTTCCATTCCATTCTGTTCATAGTCGGTCAGCTCGAAATGTCTCTTCCACAGAGGGGTCGAGCAGGCCCATGCTGGAGTCACTTAACATGCTGAGTCCGTCCAGGCTCAGGGGTTCAATCTGGAGCTCTTCTTCCAATGGAAACGGAGTGTCCATGTTCAGGCTGACCTCGGGCATGCCCGCCAGTGCGCTGCTGAGGTCTTTGAACAGGCTGGAGCTCGAGTCTTCTGGAAGCAACAGTGAGAGGGAACAATAGCAGAAATTACTAGGTGTGAGGGTCCAAGACTACAAAGAGGACACAACTGATGACATCCCCAAAATGCTGTCCCTGTCATCTCCCCAACCAGGACAGTGATCACTGTGTCCCAGCCACTCTCAGGCCTACAGTTTTGCCCTAGAAACTACGTTCTTTCCAGTCAGTTCCACAACTCCCAATTTTTGCAGGCTTTCTCCCTTTGAACAGCTGTCAATCACTTAAAACGAAATATTTCAGAAATGTCTCATGGTCTCTGGGGCTGGAAAGCTGCAACTCAAAAAAGTAAAGCTGAGCTGGGGGACTTTCATTTTTTGCTTTATCTGATGTTATTGTTTAAACTAGCTTACAACGGAATCTGTCAACACAGTAAAATAAAAAGAGTGAAGAAGCTGAGGGGTGGCCCACACTCACCTGTCAGGATGGCGTTTGGGAAATTCCCACAGTTGGAATACAGGTTTGGTCTCAAATGAAATGGATCCTGTGGTTCTCGGGGACCTTGTTGCACCAAGGGCACCTGGAAGCATCAAAGGTTACACCGTAAGGAACGATTTCTGCTTCCAAGGAGCGAATAATGCCATGGGCTCCCAGAGCAACACCAGACGTGAAAACTGTCTCCTAGTCTCATCTCTCTAGAATCCTAGAGTGCTTTGCTGCTGTGCTAGCTTATGTAGAATATTCTTCTCAGGTGACAGATGCAGGGGTGGAATAGGAGTCCCTGAGGTCCACAGTGTAGGTGACTTGTCCCCATTCCACACTGCCCAGCCCCCTATGCCATCCCAGGAGACACCAAGAGCTGTAGCTTCTGTGCCCTCGGATCTCAGATCTCCCTCCTTCTTAGCCACACTGAGGCCTGTGTAAACTGCCATCTTGGGAATCCTGTCAAGCTCTCCAAGGGTGACCAAGGAATTGAGGGAGCCAGTGGGCTCTTTTCCTCTTTGGTTTCCAGAAAAATGTGAAAGTGGAACCCTTTCCTTCACACTCAGAGAGACGAGCCTCAGGCAAGCCCCTCTCTGTGAGAAAGCCTCTATGAAGGCTGGTTGGAACTGGGCCTCTATCTTAGGTGCCTTTCCAGAAATGAGTTCTCTAAATTATTTTTTTTAATCCCTCAACAGTAGGAGTTTCCAGCATTTTTCAGGTAGACACTGATTCACCAAAACTAAAATGACTTCTCCAGACAACAGGAAGGCAAGGACTATTGGTTCTTACCATGAGTCTTTACCACAGCCTACTCAGGAAATATCTGTCTTTATTTATTTTACTGTTATTATTATTAAGACATGGAAAGTGCTCCTTCTGTCCTTAATCCATCCTAGAGCCCAAGTCATACTTACTGAACCTTAAAAAATCTAGGGAATATTAAAAATGGTCAGTGTTAGGGAAAAATTAAAAAGTAAAAGGAAATGGCTGAATGAAAACATCTTAGGGAAGGACCTCTGGCCCCAGCAGGATCAAGCTCTCCTGGGAGGCCACACACTATGCCGGGCACAGCAACTAGGCCTGCAGGCTAAGTACGCCCTCCCTGGGCCTCAGCCTCCTTAACGTGACAGATCAGTGGACTGTATGATCCCTTCCAGTATGGACGGTTCTACGATTCTATGACTAGAGGGTCAACACAAGTCTTCTATCACTTGTTCAAATAGTTCCCCTGCTGAGGCCTGACACTAAATACGGCAGCCAGCACCAGCATTTTAGGGCTAGGGGAGATTCCAGGCTCTCTTAGCCACCAAGCACATCTGAAATCAGAGGAGAGTACCTAGTCTGTGTGGTGTGGGTTGCACACTGCACAACAACAGTTCCTGCTCTGAGAAGAGGCAGGCCCAGGTGATCACTCACCTGTTGAGTAAAGGCTGGGCCTGGCCTCATGGACTGCTGGTCAAAGCTGATGGGTGGGAAGAAGTTGGTCAAAGATGAGCCCTTCAGGAAAGGAGAGAACCATTTAGCTTGGAACACAAGGCGAAATACGCATTCCCTCCTGACCTGTGTTCCTGCTGGGACTCACCTGGGCTGTCAGGAGCTGGAAGTCTGACTGGGGCAGTGATGAGGCTGCCTGTGGCTGCTGAGCAGAGAGCTCCTGGGTGTGAGGTTGCTGTAGGAGGGGCTGGGGGAGCTCCTGGGATGTGGGGTATGGGGGTGGTGGGGACACTTGAGCTTGAGCTTCTGTGGGCAGGAAGGAAAGCGGGCTTCGATCAGAGGACATCATCTGTAAAACAAACAAAGACACCAATTAGCTTAGCTTCTGAGTTTCTAGCAGTGAGTCCTTTACAATTAGGAAATGTCACAGTGAGGAAAAAGCTTGAGATCCTCTTCACAGAGGCATTCTGTGCTGTGCTCTGAGAAGCCTATTTCTGCTCCTTCAAAGTATATCTCAAATTTCACTTCCCCCCAAACCATTCCCCATTCAATGACAATTTCTACTGTCTTAAAAAACAAAAACAAACAAACAAAAACCAAAAACCCCAGCCAATTTAACTAGTTTCCTCTCAGTTTTCTCAGTGACAACCATGGTTTTTTTTTTTTAATCCATAACTTCAGGTTAAAGATGGAAGACTGAAAAAAGCATTTAGTTCTACTGTCTCTCAGAACTCTGCTAAACACACTAAAACATTAAATAACAGTAAACATTCATAAATGACACTAAACAATAATTACAATAAAAATATAATAAACAACATGAGGAACAAGATAATGGGAGAGAAGAAATGGCAACAAAATTTGGAAAATGAAAAGCAGATGGACAAGTAGTGACTGGCTTGGCAGAGCTGAGAAGGTCAAATGCCAAGTGGGAGTGGAGAAACCAGAGTCAGTCTGATTTTTATCACAGAATCCGATGCCTTCAGGAATTGGGGCGGCAGGCAGCAGGGGGTGCAGATGGAGCTGAATCCAGGAGGATGTTGTCAAAGTTTACTGAAAAGCAGGCAGGCTTCATAGCCCTGACCTGCAGGGAGGCTGGAGGGTTCTACTCTGGAGGCAGGACAACGAAGAGTCTGTGGACAAGGCACCCCCGGCCCTCGCAGGTGAGATGTGCTACTGAAAAGATGGTATTGAACTTGAGCCTGCCACCTTTCTTTCCCAATTTAGCTCTCAGGGAAAGAAATCAACAAAGGAATAATTAAACAAAATTTCCCAGAAATGAAGAACATGAGTTTCCAGATTGAAGAAATCTACCGAATATCTAGACTTATGTCAAGTCACATTATCCTGAAGCTTCAGTAAACGGGGGACAAAAGGAAGATCCTACAAGCCTCCTGGGAAAAAAAAGATTTCAATCAAAGTATTAGGAATCAGAATGACACTGGATTTCTCAAAAGCAGCTCTGGAAGCTAAAAGGCAATGGATTAATAACTTCAAAATCTCAAGAGATAATTATTTCAAATTTAGTATTCTGTATCCAGCCAATTATTAATGAAATGGTGGGTAGAATACAGACATATTTAAATCATGCCATATACTCTTTCTTGCAAAGCTATTGGAGGATTTGTTTTTTAACTGTATTGAGAGGAGAGCAACTCAATTCTGAGAGTTTGGGTTGAATTAGTAATACATACATAGAAAACCAGACTAACAGAAAAGTAAGACATTTATTAACTCCCAGGAGGAAAAAAAAATGTTCATTTTGTTAATCATAATATACTACATTGTTAAATTCTGACTACATTATTATAACTATGAAAACACTAAACACTAAGTACTGATTTAATCAAAATTATAATAAACTTCATTGTGAAGAATGAGGAGGATGACTAGGAAATGTGTGAATGTGAGGGGAAGGATTGGGGGAGCTGAAAGAGAATGAAACCCTAATCTTCCATGATTGGATGTCATTGATAATACCTAACACTAAAAATCTAAAGCAGAATAAGCATGAGATAACATGGTTATACTAAAGAGATTAGCTAAAATGGTTGAAAGCAGCCATCACTAGGGAGTGAGAAATATGGTTAGTGGGAAAGGAGAAACTGTAAATTCATAACAAGTCCTTTAGAATTACTTAACTTTTTAAACTATGTGTATAAATAACATTTATTTTTTTAAAAAAAAATCTAAATATTAAGCCAATAAAAAAAGCAGAAACATTTGAAAGAGGATGCTCTCTATCCATACAGACTCCTTAAAATGTATCTAGAAAGCCAGTGTAATATTTTTTATATCCTATCAAATAATCTTGCAAAATAAAGTTAAAGGCAATCCAATAACATAAAAACGACCATTAAAACAAAAACAAAAACAAAAACAAAACAATTATGAAATACCCTCTCACCTCTTCCCAAAAGCCCAAAGCTAGTAATTGGTGAAGAATGACTAATAACTGGGTCTGCTAATCCTTCCGTTGTGTTTTGTCCAGTCCTACTTGCTAAGTCATTACTCATTTATGGAGAAGTGGTGAGTAAATGATGTTATAATGTACCCAGGGAGGGACCAACAGGTTAAAAATATATTCGTTGATGATTTTGGTAAGAACCACCCTAAGAGCTTAGAATAAAAACAAAGTCAACAAGTCAAAATACGATGTTTCAGTTCCTGAACTTCTGTCACGGGCTTGGGACTTTCTTCAGCTTCCCTCTAAACAGACTTCTTTGGGTTCTTTTATATATGATCCTTATTACACCTGGTATTTTGTGAACAATGAAAGCACTGTTTCTCAAATCTGTAGTTGTAGTTAGGGAAGAGGTCTAATATCAAAGCTTCAGGAAGGTACTATCGATAAATGTCCTTTTTGGCTTTCCCCTGGGGTTGAAAGTACTTACAGAGCCAGTTGATTTTCCATACCAATTTTAAAATCCCAGCCTGGTCACCCTTAGCTAACGTACACATATCTGACCTGCATCCTCTACACCTGACCCTTTCCCCGAACTTCAACTTTAAGTGACTACAAACTATTCAATGTCTGCTTAGGAATAATCAACACTACATGCCTACTCTTAGAAAATCATTCATGAGTTCTCAATTATTCACATTTCTGCTCTCTCTGATTTTACATATAAGTGAGAACTGACTGCATTTGAGACCTCACAGACAATGCTTGGTGGAACGGACCCAATCCGAAGTCATGCAGAGAAGGAAAGCAATTCCTATATTCTTCAGGCTGTTTCATTGTAGTTGGTTTTTACCTGTGACGCGGGATACGGGTTCAGTGGGCTAGTGGAAGAGAACTGTCTGCTGAATCCTTGATGTGCTTCAGGGCCAGGAGAA
This sequence comes from Hipposideros armiger, assembly GCF_001890085.2. Classification (NCBI taxonomy): domain Eukaryota; kingdom Metazoa; phylum Chordata; class Mammalia; order Chiroptera; family Hipposideridae; genus Hipposideros; species Hipposideros armiger. The sequence goes on from NW_017731398.1 coordinate 1,035,995, forward strand.
AGCGTGAGGGGGCTGACAGGAGGCTGCCTGCGCCGAGAGGGGCCGCTCAGGTTTGTGGTAGAAAGAGATGGGTTGCTAAGGGAAAAGAGACGAAGCGAAGGGTGAAGAGCAGAGGCATTGGGAACAGATGTCTGCGGGTGGCTGTTTAGGGAGGAGGAAAGCGCCGTCTTATTGAGCGTGGCCTGGATGGAGGGGTTACTCCGGGAACTCTGGAGACCTGGAAGACAACAAATTCACAAGTTACTTGTCATAATTTCAGACCAAATCCTTTGTTTTCCAAAGATTAAAGAAAACTTTACTTCCTACGATCCCTATTTGATGACGATTCTGCATATGAAGGAGCTCTTCGGCAACTCTCCTATTGAAAATGTATCAGGTGTACCAACAGCAAGGAAACGACGCCATCAAGAGGAGAATGGATTTTCTTCAGAGGAAGGAGACTGCGTAAAGGCCTGCTCAGAGAGCAGGACCAGGTGAGCAGTGGGCAGCAGAAGCAAATGTGCTTCTGCTCCAGCCCAGGGAGAGGACCCAGCTCCAGCCCAGGGAGAGGACCCAGGTCTGTACAACAAAGTCTGTTTAGGGGCCCTGAATGGCTCTGTCCCAAGCACACTGCTCGGACCCTCTGCTGACTTTGGAGAACATCTTTCACTGAGAGGCATCACTCTCAGGGAGTGCCTCAGTGGGCCCTTCAAATACCCTGAGTGCACCAGAGAGTCATAGGAAGGGACACTCTCCATGTCCCCTGCCCCATAGTTCCTATCTCTTTGTTTTTCTGGCTCCCGAGAAATTGTTCATCACAGTCTATTCTAGTTCAGGGAAAAGGAAGTTTTTGCTGCTGGTTAGTTTTATTTTGGGAGGAGGGTAGTGAATTTTAACATGAGCAAGAGAGTTTGGGAAAGACATTTCCATGACACAGGTTGCTAGGGTAGAAGCTCAAAGGGGCCAGAGACCCTCTCCTACGCCCTGTTGGATCCTTGGCACCTGGCATGGGCCTGGCATGAAATGGCTTTGCCCTGTGACTGAATGCTGCTGCTGTGCATGTCAACTGGCAAAACCCATGTTTCAAAGTTCAGCCCGTCATTCTTGGACCAGCAGTTGGAGTGAGCAAAACCATGTATTGTTTCATGTTGATAAAAATTAAGTGTTAGGTAAAAATGATGGAAATGAAGAAATGACAAAATAAAGCATTTTTAGCTGACAAATAACTTTTAAAAGGTAGGAAGGATGTCTCTGATAAAACCCCTACAAGTTGTTCCACCACCTAACTCTTCATGTAAAGGTCAGAGATTCAGCTGGTTCAATTAAGAATTACAATTAGAGGGCTAGCCGAGTGGTGCATTGGTTAAGAGCTGGCTTGGGACGCCAGAGGGCCCCGGGTTCGGATTCCACATGTGAGGGCCAGTGACACTGCCCTCCAGAGCTAAGATGCTGAACAACAGCTCAACCTGGAGCTGGGCTGCTGTGAGTCACCGGGGACGGTGTAGGCTGCAGCCCTTGCTGCAGTGGGTTGCCATGGGCTACCCTGTGTAGCCAGCAGCTGGCATGAGCGGCCAGCAGCCGCAGTGAGCAGCCATCCAGAAGCCAGCGACTGATCTGCCTCGCCCCAGAAGAGCGCAATGATGGTGCCAACATGGGCCAGTGAAGCAACGTCCTCCACAACTAGACTGAAGAACAAAAGGACAGCAACTTATCTGTTCCCCTTCCTCCGATTCCCCAATGCTGTTCCCATCCCCCAATTCCCCAATAAAAATCTTAAAAAAAAAAAAGAATTAGAATTAGAGCTAAAGATATGAATTTTGATTTAAAACAAAGCCCATTCAGAAAGGAAGCACAAACATCTTTAAAGAAACACGGGTAACTTCGTGTACCATGTATTTTAAATTCCATGTCTAGGAACTATAAAAACTTGACACCGGTTCTGACACGTTCTGGACAAAATAATGCTTGTTTGAGAAAAATAATAGCCAGCAATTCAACATGGCATTTTCAGTTGAAGCAAACTGTCAGAGGCTGTAGCAAAGAACGCCAGCTTCCCTACGGCCCATTTATGTGACTTAGATTATGTGACTTAGATGTCTTTGTTCATAGAGAATTGACTACGTCACATAAGTAAACCAGCAGGATAATAAAATGACCAAAAGAATAAAAAATAAAGGTGGTCACTGAAATCAATTCTTCAAGCCTAAAATTATGTTGCATGATGGCAGCATCACTGCAAACATTAGAGAACCTTCCAGGGGGCCTCCATGAAGGGGGTTACTCTCATTTGAGTGGTGAGTTCTGATCTGCGTGGACAAGTCTTGTTGAACCCAGAGTGGAAACCGGCAAGCACTTTCCCCACTGAAAGCCTGTCACTGAGGATCCCTTCCAAAGAAAATGACTGTTACTGTGGGGGGTTAACAACTGCCCTAGACGCTGACAAGAGCATCTGTCAGAGTTCAAGCAAATGTAGTCACATGGGGTCTGAGCTGTAGGTGCTCAGACTCATACAGTGACACCCAAGTCACAATCTGGGTAGCATTTTATTTTATTTTTATTTAAAAAAAAATTTATTTATTTTTTTAAAGATTTTATTGGGGAATTGGGGAAGGGGAACAGACAAGTTGCTGTCCTTTTGTTCTTCAGTCTAGTTGTGGAGGACGTCGCCACACTGGCCCATGTTGGTATTATCATTGCGTTCTTCCAGGGTGAGGAAGTTGCTTGCCGGCCATTGGATGGCCGCTCACTCTGGCTCACGCTATCGCCGGCAACTGCTGGCAGCCCAGCTCCAGGTCGAGCTGTTGTTCACCATCTTAGTTATAAAGAGTGCAGCGTCACTGGCCCTCATGTGGGATCCGAACTGGGGCCTTGCTGCTCAGAGCTGGCATCCCAAGCCAACTCTTTTTTTTTAGCTGAACCATCCTGCCACCTGTTGGAGCTCAGCGGCAGCTCAGCTCAGGCCGGGCATCATACCACTATTGCTCAGAGCTCACACTCTTGAGCGAGCTCTTAACCAACTGAGCCACTCGGCCGGCGCTGGGTAGCATTTTAATACAGCTACATGCCACATTTTTTAGCACTTCTCAAAATTTGAGCCAATAATTTTGAACTGTGGTAGCTTTCTATTTAAAATATATATGTATTGGGGCCGGCCGAGTGGCGCGTTGGTTGAAAGTTGGCTTGGGATGCCAGCTCTGAGCAGCAAGGCCCCAGTTCGGATCCCACATGAGGGCCAGTGACGCTGCACTCTTTATAACTAAGATGGTGAACAACAGCTCGACCTGGAGCTGGGCTGCCATGAGTCACCAACTCACATAGGCTGCAGTCGCTGCTGCAGTCGGCTGCCATGAGCTGCCGTGAGTGGCCGTCCAATGGCCGGCGAGTGACTGCCTCACCCAGGAAAAGCACGATGATGATACCAACATGGGCCAGTGAAGCAACGTCCTCCACAGCTAGACTGGGGAACAGAAGGGCAGCAACTTGTCTGTTCCCCTTCCCCCGATTCCCCAGCACTGTTCCCTCCCCCAGTTCCCCAATAAAATCTTAAAAAAAAAAAAAAGAATAGAATGGACACTTGTTTCTTAACTTTCAAATCCTTTTCTCCAAGTCCCTGGGACACACGGGCAGGTGAAGACAATAAAGGAGGTTTAGCAGAGCTGCTGCAGAGCCCATGGCATCCAGCAGAAATACAGCCACCAAAGCAAAATGTCACCAGGGTCACAAACTACATTATCATCTGTAAATCAGATGCAGTCACTCTTATTCCATGATCCACTCACAGGACACCTGACCGGGGACCACCTATGATTAAGCCACCAGGGGACCCGGGCAAGGTCCTTACAGAGCAGGGATACTTACCAGAAGAGTTTCTTATGCCCAGGTGAGTCATAGCAGCAGGAAGGTTGCCCATACTATTCCCCATGCTCATACTGCCAAAGCCGTGGTCACCGGTGTCCAGGGAGGCTGGCAGGGGTGCCGAGTAATGGAGGTTGGTCAGATCTGGCAGTGAACCCCCAGTGTTCAGGGACCCCAGAAATGGTGAGAGACCTATGTTTTGACCGTTGTGTGGAAAAGTGCTGAAAAAGGACAGATAAGTATTACTTTCTGAAATCATTAGGCTTGGGGGACTAGGGCATGTATGGTACTTTTCCTTTTCAAATAAAAGCAGCGGGTATCAAAGATCCCAGTCGCCATGTAGGCTCTCGCTTCCTTGTCCTGAGAACTTACATCCTTGGTTTAACCTTTCTGAAGTGCCACTTCCTTATTTGTTATCTTGGGCTGAGGATGTCACCTAGGCCCACTTTACAGAAATATTTTCCAAGACCAGATTAGATAACTGATCAAAAGGACTTTAAAAATCATAATGCACTATAAAATGTGAGGCACTGCTCTATATTTATACAGTTCTGTTTGCTAGGTTTCTAAATTATCTTTCCAAAGTATCTCTGTATCAATTAGATACCTTGTAAGATATAGTGTTTCATTTATAGTTTTCACAGAATTTAAAATGAGAGAGAGATGTTACCATTCATTTATCAAAATCTGTTGGCTGGTCACTGTGCCATGCACCGGACTGTGTGGAGGTGTGATGATGGACAAGCAGTGTGTGTATGGTGGTCAGGCCCACCCTTAACACATGCAGGCCTGCAGCCAGAGCACGAATAGAGGCCCGCAGACCATCAGTTTACATCTTTTAAAGTTATAAACCAAATGAACAAATCCTTAAATGAACTATGTTCTATGTTTCTGTCTTGACAAATTATACCTTCATGACAGCCTGGAAGGCCAGATTCTAATTCAGAATTCTCCAACTCCTTGGAGTTCTGCGTTGAAACATGTAGAGAGGGAGCCCACGTCCTCAGTGCTTCCCACTCTCTTCCTACCTCAGCCCTGGTCTGCACATGTGGCTACCCCAGCCTATGGGCCAAGCTCTGGCCATGTTGTGTGTCTCCCTTGGCCATCCCTCCTTTCAGGAAAAATGTTAGGACAGTCTCTGAGCCATGGACAGAAAGAACACTACTTACTTGCCACCTCCAATATCACAGGATCGAGGGCGCCCTGACAGGGACTGAATCTGGGGAGAAACAGAAAGCTGGGCTTACTCACTGGAAAGCCAAATTCAAGTGTTTAAAGTGTCTTTATAAGTGTCTTGGGGCTCCTGTCAGTGCAAGCAAGAGCCGACATATGTAAATAGTATCTTCACATAGCAACCATTTAAGTTTTGATTAGACTTTTCCAGGTGTAAGGGAGGCATAACATTAATGAATTTTCTTAATTTCATGTTTTGTTAATTTATCTTCTAAATGAATATTTCCTTTAAAAAGGCTAATATTTTACATATAGAGCTTTTAAATAAACATTCCTTTTCCAAATGGCCTGAAAGGAAAAGAAGAAAACAAAAAAATAAAACAAGGTGAAGAAAGTAGAAATGTGAGAAAAAAATAAATATTTCAACTAGAAAACAAGCTGGGGGAAGGGGGGCAGGAATTTTAATTTTGTTTATTGCAGAATCCCCAAACCTAGAATGCCTGGCAAAGGTGCTCATTAAACATACTGTATGTTGAAAAACATGAATGAACCTATTGGCTCAAGTCTTCTCCCAGAAATGATTTCTGGGGAACTGTCAATCCTTAAAAATTAAGGGAGGTGAGCACCTCTTCCCGGGGAGCAGACCCTGGGACTCAGGGACGAGAGGTGCCGCTGCCGCCTTTGCTGGAAGAGATATGATAAAAGCCTCCCAAACCACCTGTGTCTCCCACAGTTAAAAAGATAGTGCAGCTGCTTCTCCTATGTTTAAGGATTTGAATTTTAAATCATATCTCCCTTTTCCCCCAAAAGATGAAACATCAAATATATCCTGCTTTTACAAAAGACCTTCCAAGCCCACCCTAATGCTAACGATGACCCGCTGGACGTGGCGGAAGAAAATGGAACTGGACCAGAGGAAGCCTAAACGGGCAGGATAATTAAGTATGGAGAATACACAAGCCATTGCAAGGAGCATCACTAAGGACTGGGACGACGAACTGTTTTCTTTCAAAGGCCACACAGCTTCCCTAAAGGAAGAAGGGCCGAGTCAGAGTCAAGTGCCGTGGGACCTCCCCCTCTCCCACAGTGAGAGCGAGGGGGCGGTCAGCTAGCACAACTGCAGATACAAATGCTCAAAGGCTCACAGAAATCATAAAACAGATGACTTGTCTACTGTGTCCCTGAGGACTCAGGTCAAATGCCCTCGGTTAAAAAAAGGGTTATCTGGTGAACTGGCAATTCTGGATAGAAGCTGGTGAGTGGTAGAAGGTGTTGGCTACAAAACAGAAAAGTCAGCCTATGACTTGTCACAGGTTTCAGCGCTTTTAGCGACATGAATGAGATCTGAGGGACTGACATGTTTTTCTGAATGAGTCAATTCACATGCAGATTAGGAGGCCAAGAGATCACTGAACTAATTCATCAACATGCTGTGATCATTTTTATTTGAACCATCCTTCCCTAGTGTATGCTTCCTATCTCTGTCCTCAGACAAACCCTCCCTTCCTTTTTTTTCCAATTCCTCTTGTTTTCTCCTCTGCAGGATTTGACAATGACCTCTGAAGTACAAATATTCAGTGACAACAAACACAGCTGAGTGCAGCTCACCCACCTCCTTGGTCTCCCATAGTTGTTTTGGCAGTGGCTTGGCAACAGTTAACAGGTTCTCTTCTTTCAGTGGCCCAGGGAAAGATACCACTAAAGGGGAGGAAAAAAGCACATTCATTGCATTAGATGGCAGCCATCCCACTTTGGGCCAAATTATATTTGTAAAAAAATCATTTATTTCACAGATTTATTGACTATTTACTAGGAAAAGTGTTTGTGTTTTCAGTATTGCTGTTGGGTTATATAGATGAGTAAGTCATGGACTCAGCCTTTAAGAAACTTATAATCTATCTAATACCCATGATTGAATGGAGAAACGAGTGGAGGCCCATGAGAGGTAAGGAAGTGCCGAGAAGGAAGGGCACTCCCAGAGAAGAGGAAAGAAGAATAAAGGTGAGAGAGGGGAAATGGTGGACTACAACCGTGTTTCTGTTTCCCTGAAAAGACCTAACTGGAAAATCAGCCCTAGCATTCTTCAGGATGCTCGTAATATAAGCCCTACCCCAAACATAAGCCCCAGTTAAGATCGTCAGCCAGACATGACTGTTTGAATAGATGTAGATTTTTGTACATGAATAAATGTAGATTGTTGGAGCAAAAATTAATATAAGACCCGGTCTTATTTTCGGGAAAACACGGTACTGAGTAAAGCTGCTCTTTTCAACTGGAGTGTAGTAGGGTAAGTAGAGGAGAGTGGTAGGAAATAAAGTTTGGAAGGTCAAGGACAGGCCAGGGAGGGCCCGGGAAATTTGGAAAAAAGAGAATGAAAGAAGAGGGATGAGAAGAGACCCACAATAATCTAGGACAGAATGAATGAGGATAGTCAGAAAGGTAGAAGTGGAATATTATATGGGCGACTTGGTGGCTGTGAAGTTACCTGGGAACGGGCTGGGAGTGTGGGGGTGGGGAGAAGCCAGAACGCAGAGCATTTGGGGCTGGGCAGCTGAAGTGACTCCTACTGACTCTTTAATGCTATAAAGCCACCTAGCTCCATACGAAGGGACCATTCCAGGGCTTTCTGCTTTAATGTTCTCAGTCATGCCAAGTACACCAGGAATGCTGAGCGTAAGACAAGGGACAACTTGTTCTCAGAGAGAGATGCGAAGACAAGGGCCAGCTATCACCAATTAAGGGATCGGATACCAGGAAGGGGATTCAACATTAGAGACACTGGTGACTGCTCAGAACTGCAAATGCAGTTAGGTTTCACTGCCCACAGAAGCTCTGGTCTGTCATGACTGTCCTGTTTTAACCCCACACAGGATACCCAAGGATAACAGGCCCAGAAAGAAGTCACTTAAAGCGAACCAAAATTTCAGAGTAAATTCTGAGAAAAAGGTTTGAAAAATAGAAAGAAAAACTCTAAAATAAGTTTATTTTATATTTACTAAAACTTAGGACATAATTGCATTGGTGGACTCTTAGAATGAGTTAAGGATGGATGGGGGTGTAGTTTCCCTGCCAGCCCTGTAATAGAGTATGATGCAATGTCTTCACAGCTAACCTCCTCACACCATCACAGCAGCTGTCATTCCTACTCAAATATTCCAGGCTTTATCAATGTTCCCAGGTCTCTCTTTTCATCATGACAGTCAAACCATCCTCTTTTGAAGAATTTATCTTTTTTTTTTTTTTAAGATTTTTTATTGGGGAATTGGGGGATGGGAATAGCGCTGGGGAATTGGGGAAGGGGAACAGATAAGTTGCTGTCCTTTTGTTCTTCAGTCTAGTTGTGGAGGACGTTGCTTCACTGGCCCAAGTTAGCACCATCATTGCGCTTTTCCCGGGTGAGGCAGATCAGTCGCCGGCTTCTGGACGGCTGCTCACAGCGGCTTCTGGACGCTCATCCTGGCTGCTGGCTACACAGGGTAGCCCATGGCAACCCACTGCAGCAGGGGCTGCAGCCTACACCGTCCCCGGTGACTCAGGTTGAGCTGTTGTTCAGCATCTTAGCTGTAGAGGGCAGTGTCACTGGCCCTCATATGTGGGATCCGAACCGGGGCCCTCTGGCGTCCCAAGCCAGCTCTTAACCAATGCGCCACTCGGCAGGCCCTGAAGAATTTATCTTGCCAACATCCTTGTTTGACTTTTTCTTTAAATGTTACCTGGTTAACTGTTAACATAAGCTGCTTTGGAAATGTGAACTCCACAAGGGTCTTTATTTTATTCACCACTGGGAAGTGCTGAAAAATAGTGCCAGGCAAACACCGGCCCTGCAGTTGACTCTCAAACTGGAGGGCGGGAATAATAGGCTTGAGAGCCTTCATAAAGCAACATAATGAGACACTCAAGAATCAAAAATTAAAATTTTTGACTGCTTTGTAAGGTACTATTAGATGACAGGAAAAGTTTCAAGGGCTGAGTAAGGTGGTTTCATGACTCAAAGCAACTTCTTCTAAGAGCTTGGTCACAGGAATATGGTTGGGGCAGATGCCAGGCTGCTTTCTTAAAAAGTTCATTGTTTTTAGTCTCTTTTCATATCCAAAACTGGTTGGGAATTGTTCAAAGAATTAACTGGGGGAATGCAAAGAACATTGAAGCCATTTTGAAATTTCTGTCCTAGTGAATGTTTATTGATGTCGCCACTTTTCATGATTTAGTCATGGCCTACAGTGGCTTGCCCAGAAAAGGAGTACATGGGACAATGACAGAGAATTGTGCCTCTGGTACAAAAGGCTCTTCATATATCATCCTCCCCACCTGTCCTCACCTGTGCAATATAGAAACCTAACTGATTTGTTCACTTTCAGATTGTGAAAATTAAATTTCAGATTATAAACATTTAAGGAAAAGAAAACAGTGCCTGGTACTGAATGAATAAATGAACTGTGTCAGGCCCTCATTTCTCAATGGCTTTGAGTGTCATTTCAGTAGATCTCTTACATTACTTTAATTGGCTTCATAAAACTCAGTATCTTCTGCAAGAGCTGCAATTTCATTTTGCAATCAATTTGCATTTCCCCCAAATTGCTTATTTATATCTGTCAATTACTGACTCACAAAACTTTCTAAATGGGCAGAGACAGTTGAGGAGGGAGGGATATTGGAATAACTAGTGGTGTTAGTGACCCATTCACTAATTTTTTCATGTGATGACAACGTTTGCTTCCCTGCACCACCTTCAGACTGTGTTGGACTCGGATGATGAGGCACCTTTGTAATCGAACCATACATTTCCTTTCTTGGGGACCTGGGCATGGCTAGCCCTAATTTTATAGAGCATCTCAGAAAAGTAAACCAATCCATAGTTGTGAGCACTTTGGGAAATCCTGAAACATGAGTATTAATTAGTTCAGATGTTGAAAGGAGGTTATGTAAACTACCGTCAACATCGCACCCAGCACAGTGGCAAAATCAATTCATACCTTCCCCTTGTCCATCGTTCTCACCATCACAGAAACCTAGTGGGGAAGAAAAAAAGAAAAACAATGTTATATTGTGCTTTCATTTTTATTTTTCATGAATTAGAAATAGAATTCTGAAAATTCCAACAATTTTGGTACACTGATGTTAATCTAAGGTATATTAGTATTTGTGTTAAAATTAAGATAGATATGCTACTTTAAGTCTAAAGCTGGTGCCTATCTACTTTCCTTCTCCTTTAAAATGATCTCAGTCTTAACTTTTTTTACTGTCTCTGTCCTGAAAGAGGAACAATTTACAAAGTCTGAGAAACTCATTCAGATCACAAAGAAAAGAAGTGTAGATCAAAACTCTTCCAAACATTCTCATAGGGGAGGGCAGAGAACTCTGAAAGTCCACCTCACTGCTTCCCACTTACCCTCAGTACTCAGAGGAACAAACTGGAAGTTCCATGCTGTATGTCCTTATATACTTCTTGCAAATAGTCAAGTTATTTTTAAAAAGTAATTTATCTGGAGTCTCAGTCAATTTAAATAGTATATGGGATGGTTATTCACAAAATTTTAAAAATTTGGCTTTAAATAAATTCTGGATGAATAAAGTATTTTTAATCCATAAAATATATTGCAGATAAGTATAGCATATCCTATTGCTCTAGGTTAAAACCAAAGTCTTGTGCCAAGAATGTAATGTTACCATTCTCCCTGGAGCAGTCAAATATACCAAATGAGTTTTCTGTAAAAACTGGACAAATTTTTTAAAATATCGCTTACTTAAATTTTTAAAAATATCGCTTACTTAAAAGTTTAGATAAGTTTCTGGGTAAGTTTAATCTATAAGTTAACCTGATTACTCTATAAAACTTATGCTAAATAGCTAATAATCATTCATTCAACATGTATTGATTAACCCCCTGCACTAAGTGCCGGGTGCAGCTGGGGACAGAGTGCAGGTGAGTAGAACATGGAAGCCAATTCTGTGATGCAGGCAGATGACACAGAATTTTAGTGGGGCCTGGGGGGCAGTTCAACACTGAGAATCCCTAGGAGCATGAAGAGGTGGATAAATTAAGCACATTCATCAACATAGGATTTCTCTCAGGCCCATGGAATCAGAATCTAAGTGACTTAAAACTATTTCAGTGCACAGAAAAACGAGAGGACACTCTGAGAGACCTGGACTAGGCTATAGCTTCATCATGAGTTAACACAACTAAAGATAGGCGATATGAACAGAAGTAAATGAGGTGCACAGACCAATCGGCACTGTCAGAAGGAGAAGAGAGAAGCTTCTGACTCATATTTTGGCTTCCCTGGGACCCTCATATCGTGAAAGGGCAAGGCTCTTGACCATTCTGATCACTGAGAAGTGACTGCCCTATTACAAATCAAAAACCTACTGTGTACAGCAATCTGGTGCTGCTTCTCTCCCTCACCAAGACACCAATCACTCTGCGTTTAATTAGCAAGGCTGACCTGTTCCTACAACATGAGGGCTCAACTGGGGACTGCCCTGTGAAACCGCCTGAGTGGTGAGCAGGCACTCCACATGATGCCCCATTAGCGCCACCCTCTCTCCCAGACTGGAACAGAAAGAAGGCTTCGTGGAGGAGGTGACACCTGAGTTAGACACTGAGGATAATGACACGGATTATAATCATAGCTAACATCACTGCGCGTTTACTATGTGCCGGGCACATCATCCCCACAGCAACTCCGTGAGGTAGGTGCTAACACCCCCACGATCACACTGCTAGTAAGTTCCAAGATGAGAACTCGGGGCTGGGTGCCTTCAGAATGTCCAACTTGTTGTATCTGGAGGGATCTAGACACTTGGGAACGAGGCTGAAGGGGATGCCCCAGTGTGAAGACAAGATAAGAAGGGGATGGAGGAAAGGGAGGGGCAGGGCAGGCAGTATATCCGGAAGGGGCAGAGCGCAGGTGGAGGTAGAGGGGATGAGGCTGCGCTGAGGGCGTCTGCCCCTAAAGCTGGCATGATGTAGGTGATACAAGATCTTGGTCATGATTCAACTAAATGTTAGAGAGTTGTAATCACAGCCTAGTGGGAGACAGGTTGAAAGGAGGAAGCCTAAAGGCAGGAGACCAGGTGACCAGGTGACAACCAACAGAACAGTTCAGGCAGGAGGCAGGAAGTAGGGTATCAGCTCTGAGGACAGATACGAGGGTAGAGTGGCGGGACTTCGCTACTGAATGGTGTCAGCTGTGGAAGGATAGCATTAGACAACACCCAGGTTTGGAGTTTAGGTGACCGAAGGATGACAATGGTGACAACTGATATGTTAGCACCAAGCTAACATATGACCAAAATATCCAAGCCTGGATTTTTACTACTGGATAAAAAATATCCTGGGATACAGCTATAAATAAAGGGTTAAAAATAAAAAGGAATGCCTTGTGACTAGATCTCTGCAAAGAGAGGACACTCCCTCACATCCGTCCCACAGGGGATGGGACAGCAGTGACCAAGGCTGCATCTGTGTCCCAGGAAACCTCACAGTCTCAGAGCCACCGAGGGTGACCTCCTCAGTGTAACAGAGACTATGTTCCCTCTCCCTGTTCCCATGGTGACAAATCTAAAGTAACTCCTAGCAGTCTTGGTTCATTGAGCAAAGGGACAGCAAGAGGTACGTCCCGTAACCAGACTGGGTCCTTTAAGAAGCCTCTGGGGCTTCAGCTCCTCATCCTGGGCCCTCCTGACACCTGGGTGACACCGTATGCCTCTCTTTATGATCTGGAATGCTTGTGTCCAGACCCTTTCCCTCCTATCTGCATCATGAACAGGCTCACTTATTTCAGGGTTATTTGTATTTTAAAACTTTCCCTTAGCTATGCAGGTCACAGCATATTGCCTGTTGAAAGGTCACCGACATCCTGGCCTCTCTATACCTGTCCCAGAGGAGCAGCTCAGGGCTGTATCCCCAGAGATGGCCGTACTCAGCTTCTGGGGCTCTGGGTGTGGAGAACACAGCTATCCCACACTCTCCCGCCCTGAGCTCTAGGCTGCTCCCCGAAAGGACATGGACCACCCCTCCTTCACAGGCTGGAGGTGAGCTGAGAAGAGTTAGGGGACAGTCCTAGGCTTTGGGACAGGGTAAGTGTCACAGAGAGCCCTTGAATGCCTGTGTATGTGTGTGAAATAATAACTAAACTGCACACAGTGCCAGGGAAAGGGTACTTTTCATAGATTCTGGATAATTAAACGAGAGAAGTTATAAAAATCTTGTTTGAGTGTATAAAAGTTTATTTCTGTCACTTATATCAACGGCTTATCACTTATGCCTAACTGTCATGCAATTCAATAACCATTATGAAAATTACTAACCATGCATCAGAATAATGGCTTTATGTTCTTGGGATACAAACCTCTGCTCACGAATGTATCAAAGTTTATTGCTCATGTAGTTAAGCTGTGAGCAGATGCTCCTTTATCATCTGCTCACAACAATAACACAAATAGTGGGAACATCAATTGAGGCTCCATAATTCTGCTCAGGAAAGATTCCCAGGGAAAGAGCGGTCAGCGTTGCTTCCACTACTGAGCCCAATTCTGGGACCTAATTATATTTTCCCATCACTTTTTTAATCGTTACTTTATTTGGCTGGTCCTATAATAAGAAATACCTTTTTGCAAAGCTAGTTGATATATTTAAAATCCAAGAGGAAAAGAAAATGAAAAGCTTTAATGAATTACAGGGGGAAAATACATGAAACTATTTAAAATAGCTCCCACCAGCAAATATAATTCTCCAGAAATAATTCCCATCCTTGGAGACTTGAATAATATTTTAAACACACTGGCTTCCCGTGTAAACACATCCATATTTGGATGTTTCTGAGTTCTGCTATACTTGCAAGGCAACTGTAAGAAGCAACCACATGGTTCAGACATTCAGGCTGGAGGGCAGCCCACCCTCCATGGCTGTCAGATACTGTGGCCCAACAATTTTTAAATGCTGATGTGAAAAGGAGCACCCACCATGATTCTTAACTCAACCAAGGAATTCTGGTCTAGGAATTCTTTCTTTTTCTGATTTCCTATTGCTCAGCCTATCAGGATCAACATTTACATTCTTTTGCTTTTCTTAGTCATCCTCACTTACACCTTCTGACATCTCTCACCTCTTCCCTCAGAGGCTAGCTCACTTTTAGCATAAATACTGCACTCAATTAATCATTTTCTTTAGTTACCCTCTTTTCTCTTTGCATGCAAGCCTCAAAAGCTCCTTACTTCAATTACCTCTAATTTCCTTGTTCTCCTTAGGCCTTTGGCCCTTTCTAGAGTAAACTGTGCTCAGAGGGCAACACAAATGAAGAAACGCAAGAGGCATAAATGCAGCTCTTTATTTGGGGTTAAGGGAAAAATCTATCAATCTGGTTCCCTCCCAGTCCAGGGAGACTAAGACCTTGCTGTCTCACAGGGCCCCCACTGAGCAGTCTCTGCTTCTCTTACGCTTTGTCCATCTATTCCCATCTCTACTTATCCTGAAGCTAAACTACTCCATCTCCCCAGGTATCCCACTTCTCTAACCCATATCCAATTCCAACAAAACTGCCAGCTTTATTCTCCTCTTCCCACGTGCAGAAACATGGCTAGATGGCCCTAACCAATTCTATAATAAAAGATCTCATACTTCACAAGAAAACACCTGTTTAGGCAAATGTAGCCATCTCTGAACTGCACCAAGGGAACAAATATAGCAAAAATTGTTATTAAATCCTATTTCTACTATATGCAAGAAAACAAGACCAGGAATGTTCTCTCAGAAAGAGCTTTAAATTGCCTAAAAAGTAAAGAACACCAGACAAGCTAGTGTTATCTTAGCTAAAGATTTACACCTGTTTCAAAACCAAACATAAAGTCCTACCTGATAGTGGACAAGAGTCAATCTGGAATATTGACTGGCACGTGGAATGTATAATTCAAAACCATTGTTCCTACTCGATTATAAGCCCCAAGAAGGCAGGTTAGATTTCAGCGTCTAGTGGGTGTTAGTGGGTGCTCTGCACACGTACCCATCACTGAGGGCTCCTCCCACCCAGGCACTGACTATGCTGGAGGTAAGACCATTAAAGTGCGGACTTCAAGAAATCTATGCTGAGCACAAGGAGTGAAGCACAACCATGAGGAAGGCAGTCAAGTGACACAGGTGCCGATAGCCACCTGCATGGAGGAGCTGTGGGATGTTAGAGGGACATGGGTAGTTCTGGGTTGGCAAAGAGAGGAAGGTCAAGGATGGCTCCACAGAAATGGTTACGAAGCTGAGGGTGATCAGGTAGGCCAGGGGTAAGTTAAGAGGGGAGATAGGAATAGGATGAAATATTAGCAGAACCCAGTGTGGTTCACATGGCTAACATGGGGAGTGAGGCTGGGGAGTGAGGTGAGAAGGGAGACCATGGGTGAGGGCCCGGTCCTGGAGCTCCTGTCATTCCAGGACTGAAAGACTGGACTATCTCCGGGAGGTGAGGGGTGGCACTGAGCATTTTAAGCAGGAGACTCATAGGATCCGATTTGTGTTTATTCTGGAAGCAGAAGACATGAATATGCCTCTCTCTCCCCCTTTACTCACTCTGGCTCAAGGATGGTGGAGCAATGGTCTGCCCAGCAAATGGGGAACAACCGAGCAGGCAATGCCCAGCCTCACTTCAGCCCCCTCCTCTGCTCAGGGCATGTCTTCCCTCGAGAGCACTTCCCTGCTTGGCCCTGCCCTTCAGTCTGACCTCAGCACTCCTCCCACGGAGGCCACCCGGGCCCATGCTGCCAGCCACTGGGGCAGTCGGCCTCATTCTGGGGTTCAGTCATAACAGGCACGGACCCACACAGAGAAGCCACGTCCTCTTGTCAGTAATAAAGGTGATCTTTAGCTCTATCTGTCACTGCTGGTTTTATTTTTCAGTTTGTTCAGATTCTGGATGGGAAGAAAGGACCTTCGGAGAACCCACATAAAACTACACTAGAGGGATACAGGGCTGGAAATGAGGAGACCGGTTAGAAAGTTATGATGAGTCCATGTGAAAATGATGGGTGAGGTGGGGAAGAGAGAACTCCAGGGCTGAAAGAGCCCGAGGAGGGAGAACCTGCTAGGGAAGAGGCGGGAACGAAGCATGTGACTGCATTAAGTTCCATTCTCATTTCATCCACACACATTTCCCTGCCAGGCGCGTCTTCTCTGCAGACTCCCAAGCTGGGCAAATGCACACACCATTTAGGCTCCTATAGGACAGACTGACAAAGCACAGCTGCTGTTGGCAGGGGGTCTTACCCATGTATGGGGCCGGCCAGGCCGACTGGCCTCCTCCTCCATAGGGGTCCTGGGGCTTGGTGCTCAGAGCACTCGTGTGAAGAGCAGAATCAGAATTGGTCCTAAAGGGGTAAGAGAGAGTCTGGCTGAAAATCCATTTTTCCTTAGTGAAAATGCAATATTCTTTGCTGAAAATGACCAGCAGGAGAGAAGGTAAGGGTAATCCATTTACAACAATCCATAAATGAGGGGTTTGGACCTACCTGAAGTCACTTACATCAACAACAGCCCCTGAGGGTCACCCACACCCGAAATGATTTTAATTTGTACTTGCACAACCTTACAACTTGAAGCTGAGTTCTATTTGAACAAGGTGGGCCTCGGATTCATGGCTGCCTCTAAGACCTGCCCACTCCTCGCTGTGACAAGTATATTCTCTGAGGCTGCACTTGCTTTTTCTCCACTGACAATAACTCCTCCTCTATGAAGGACCACCGACAGCAGAGGTTCTCAAACCCTTTCAGGGAGAGTGCAAGTCAAGACGACTTTCAAGATAACACTAAAATGCTCTTTGCCCTTTCACTCTGGTTCTCTGACAAGCACAGTGGAGTTTTCCAGTAGCAATGTGCCATGTGATGTCACCACAGACCGAATGTATAAGCAAAGACTCCAGCTACCTCCAACAGATTTGTAAAAGGTATAACAATGCCACTCTTCTCAGTAAAATTTTTGTTTTGGAAAATATAATTCTGTTTCTTAACAAAATGTTATTTATGTTAACATGTAATAGGTTTATTATTTTTATTTTGCTATTTTAAAATTCATTAGTGTCTCTTTAAAATTTCTCAATTTAATTTCTAACATCAATAGATAACTGCGAATAGATACACCCACATAAACCAACACTCTAGGGCCTCAATGGTTTTTAAGTTTGTAAAGGAGTCCCTAAGACAAAAAACTCAGGAATCGCTGATCTAGAGCATATTACTGAAATTCCCCCAGACAGCTCCAATTTACTCAGCCTCAACTCTAAGAGATGATTATTATCTCATCCAAGGGTCAAACTGTCAACCATAAAAAGAACTTATGGAGTTCGAATCAGCCTAAAATGCTTCTTTGTGGTCTGTTCCTGGTGACGGCCCTGTGTGGCCATTAAGTCGCGTGGCCTGGCCGTGCACCGAGGCTGTGCTGTGTTCAGACGAAGAGAAGCAGTTCAGAGCCTGCGTGTTGCAAAAGGAGGAGCGTGGACTCTGGATCAGAGAGCCCTGGGTTCCGATTCTAACTCCTTTACAGATTTGGAGAGGCTCAAGAGAAAACATCAAATGCAGAAACACCTGGGAAATGGTTTTTGTTTTTTGTTTTTTCCTTTGAAGATCCTTTATTAAGCAATTCATGAATCAGGCAGCACCCCACCTAGCAACTAGAGGGGCGCTTCCTAGGAAAATTTGAATATGGACTGGGTATTAGATAATATTAAGGAGTTATTAATTTTGTTAAGTATAATAATGGCATTGT
Source organism: Hipposideros armiger (assembly GCF_001890085.2). NCBI lineage: Eukaryota > Metazoa > Chordata > Mammalia > Chiroptera > Hipposideridae > Hipposideros > Hipposideros armiger. The sequence continues at coordinate 1,053,747 of NW_017731398.1, forward strand.
GGAGATGTATATATATATACATTTTTTAAAGGTTCTTATCAGCCTTATACAGTTAGAGATATTTACAGGTGAAAGACTATATCTAGCTAAGACTATATCTAGCCGGTGGTGGGAAGGGGGTGGGAGGTGGGGGATAGAGAAGAAACAAGACTGGCAGAATGCTGAGGACTGAAGCTGAAAGACAGGCACAAGGGACTTCGTGTAACTCCTCTCCCTTTTGTGTATGCTTAAAATTTTGCACTATACCAAGATTTTTGTTTTGTTTTGTTTTTAAATCCCAGTTCCATCACATATTAGCTAAGTGGTCTTGGATAAGTCATTTAACCTCTTAGAACAGAAAAAAAAAACTGCATTCTTTATCGGATGTTATCAGGATTGAAAAAATGACCTATGTAGAACACTTACCACTAGAGTTTGGCCCAAAGTGATCATGACAATAGCTAATGTGTATTGAATACTTACCCTTTCTCACATATATTGTCTTATTTAATTTTCACAACCATCCCTTGATATAGGTACTGCTATCTCCCTTTTCTAGATGAGTAAACCGAAGCCCAAAGAAGTCAAATAACTTGTTCAGAGTCACACAGTAAGAGACAAACTCCGCAGTCTCACCCCAGACCTTATGCTCTTACACTGTGCTATACTGTCCCCTGTGGATATTCAGTAAATGGTGGGAGGTTTGCGTTTTTTTTAACACTTCATAGAAATACAACTGATACGAACATACTCTGGCAACTGGATAATACAGAGAGAACATCAGGGAAATCATATGGTTTGGTCTTCTGTAAAAGTTATTTCTACTAGGAAACAACCCATGTACCTGTTAAGTGCAGATGTCAGCCTGAACCCAGGATGCTTTTCTTCTTTCCAAGGGGGCTGCTGCCTTTAAAAGCCACAATAACAAAAAGAAAAAGATTTCAATCCACAGAAAACAAGGAGAGACTCAGACCTGGGTTTGAGAACTGCCTCTTCCACTCACCTTGCCATATGGCCTGAAGAAAGTCACTTCAAAATGCTCATTTTGGGGCTGGCCGAGTGGCTCAGTTGGTTAAAAGTTGACTTAAGAGCGTGAGTTCTGAACAACAGGGCTGCTGTTTCGATTCCCACATGGGCCAGTGATGCTGCACCTGAGCTGAGCTGTCGCTGAGCTGCCAACAGGTGGCAGGATGGCTCAGCTGGTGTAACAACAAGATTACCTGTTCAATGGTGGGCTATGCCCACCCACAACTAAGACTAAACTCACTCAGCACCTTAAGCTGAGCTGCCACCCGGATGGCTCAGTGGATGGAGCGTGCCCTCTTAACAACAAGGCTGCTGGTTCAACTCCCGCATGGGACGATGGCTACACCCACCCGCAACTAAGACTGAACACAGCACCTTGAGCTTAGAGGCCACGAGCTGCCGACGGGAAGCCAGATGGTAACTGGTGCCCTCCACAATGAAGACTGAAGAACAACAACTTGGCTGGTCCCCTTCCCCAATTCCCCAACACTGTTCCCCTCCCCCAACTCCCCAATAAAACCTTAAAAAAAATACCAAAAAAAACCCTCATTTTGCTCATCATTACTAAAATGAGATCAGAATGATCTCTCTAGTTCCTATGATTTCTGATTTCTAAGATAAAAACTACCACAAGCCATGAGAATGGGATTAGCTAGATGGGCATATAACGAATTTTTTAAAAAGAGGGGTGAACAAGCACCTTTGAATGCCTTTGGAAATGGTTCAAATCTATGATGGACTCCTCTCTAGGGGATATAAGGTCTTACTCCAGATGTGTGAAAAATACCCATTACACATAGCCCAAGTGTGTGTGTAGGGCAATCCTGGATGCAAAAGCTTTGCATTCCCATTCAGAGGGCCGTGAAGAGGAATATAACTTACAGTTATCCATTTTATGAAAATATTAATCTAACTAATCCTAGTGCCTGGAAAGCATAAGACATTTTTTTTCTTGGATACAAATTTTTAAAATATCAGTTTGATATTTCAAAATATCATCTTTCTATGATTTAAAAGAAAGTACTGCATTGATTCTACAACCTTGAGTCCCAAGATTTTTTGAGGGTAGTTGAAAATCTATTTGAGGTAGGGCAGCTGTCGCCCACATTCACATGGTCCTCCCCAGGACTTGCCCACGTCACCCACAGTCAGTGCCAGGCCAGCATGTGCCCAGACAACGGAGAGAGAGACCTCAACCCAGAAAGGTCCATATTTTCAGTATGCACATTTAAAATGCCTCCTAAATCTGACCTGGTGATCTGAAAATGATGCCACACACAGTTTTCAGTTAATTTTACATTCTGTTACCCTCTATACTAAAAGACACTCAGTTTTGTTTTGTTTTTTATGTACCCTCTGTATACCAAAATACTCAGAGACCCTAAATCAAACCCACTGTGTAAATTAGCATTTGGGGAGCTTACCAAAACTTATGTTCCTTTCAGTAGCTTACTAAAACACCCTGAGGACAGGAATTTATTTCTCCATGTCTCAAATATAAGAATACCAAATCAGGGTATTATATTGGTAAATGTATTCCAAATGTGTTTGTTTGGTTTTAAAAATGAAACTCTAGATTTATTTAAATAACTTTTCATTTTAGATTTTCATATGATTATACATGAAAAGACTTAAGTTTTATAAGAGAAAACAAGATTCTATGATTTATATTAGAGATTTCTAAAACAACATTCAAGGTAGATAAAATAAAGTGAAAGCATCCAAAAATAACACATGTCCATCATATCTTTAAAATATGGCTTGCTTACCTTGGCCAACTTTCATCCAGGGGCAGAGAGGAGTAGTTGGCTCCAAAAGTACTACCATCAAAGTAAAATTTTTAATAAAGGAAAAATAAACATAATGAAAAGGTGAAGCAGAATTAAGACACTAGAATTGTGGAGTCAAACAACTGAGTTTTTGGCTCTTATCTTCATCTCTACACCCAATAGCTCTTCCTCCATGCTTTCTCTTATCAACTTCCTCTGGAAAGTCCATTCCTCTGTCTTCTAACCAGTGCCGTCTTTGCATGATTCATGTGGGGTGTTTTTATTTTTTATGCCTGTCTAGCATCTTTTGTTTTTATGAACTCCCTCTGCCCCCACCCAAACCTGGTAAAGCGGTCATTCTATTCAGGCCTCCCTGTCCCATGGGAGGTTACCCAGGCCTAGTATTTCCAGTCACAGTACCTTATCCCCTAGAAATGGCGATTGATTCAGGGATGGGCTTATGACACAAACAGGTCCAAAGAGAGTGCTTTTGAGGGGACAAAAAGGAGCTCCCCCAGTTGAGGTGGTGAAAGTCTGTCTACATATGATGGCAACACAGAGGTGGCACCTCGCAGGTACAGACTCTCAGAGATGTTGTATGAAGCCCTGGATATAGCCCTTGGGTGACAAAAGCCAATACATTTCTTTTTTTTTAATTGAGGAGGGTTCTTGTTACTTATAATCAAAAGAGAGCTGCATTAGATTGTGGAGAACTACAAACTTCTTTGTGTTGTCAGGGGCTCCATTTGATAAACTCTGAAGTCTTCAGCGGCCCTAGCATGACTGAGAACATATTCCAGAGGCATGAAGAAACAAATGTGAAGCTGCACTATATATGATGAGAGCAGTAAAGACATTTTGGTTAATTTAGTTAATGACACCCATAGAATAGCCTTCTAAAACATTTTTAATAACATTATTCTCCTGCTAACAAATCTTCAATGATTCTCTATAAAAGAAGCCTTCACGTTTGGGCTCAGGAGGAAACAGGACCTACACATAGGGTGGGCTGGGCATCCCAGGTAAACACAGAATCTGGCATTAAGAAAATGTGGAAACTAATGAATTCTTAATGATTCAGTGTGAAATGTTTCCTTTGCCAGAAGCATTATGATCGCAAGTTTCACTTTCTGTGTATGATTTTGTCATGTCTAGTTATTTTATTTCTTAACCTGAATCTGAGTCAATACAATAAAACAAGAGATTATTCAAAAGAGAGACATGTCTTCAACATTAACTATCAGGCTTAATTATATGAAATACAGCTAAGAAAAGATCACAGTAGGAGACAGAGGAGGAAACGATGATAAAGAAATAAGAAGGTCCTTTCAGAGATGAAACATATCAGTATTTTAGTCGGCAGAGCCGTTAGGCCGGAGGCCCTGAATCTCATAACCTGTGGGTATCTGTCTTTCTCTTTTCTTTAGAGTTGGATGAATCCCTATCCAGAAAAGTTTAATTTCATGAAGCAGGAATCAACCACTTCTCTCAGCACAATTGCCATCCTTGAATTCATCAAGTCCAATTACCCAGTCCTGGTAATACAAATTAGAATGCAGCGGTGTAACAGGAACATAATGATCAAACATCGATTATTACACTGCTGAGGTATGAGTTAGCTTTTTCACCTTTCTGATGTTAATGTTAGAGTCCATCATATTTAAAGGAGGGCGCCATCTACCTGCTGCGCGCTCCAGTTGGGAACCTCAGTCAACCCAGTCTGTTCTTTCTCTCCAGCTCCCTGCAGTCCTACAGAGGAAAATCCCTCTCCCGTTCCTGCCTCAGTCCTTCCCTACTTGGAGCGTGTTAGAGGGCAAGTTCTTACTCACTCTTCCCCAAAGGAAGGGGAGTAGCTCTTCTGTTGATAAGAGAGGACATCTGTTGGCCCGTTTACCCATGGGTGGGGTCACTGAGCCACAGAAGCTCCGAAGTTCCACCCGTCACTTTTCTGTGCTGCCTGCGTCGTGGGTGGTGAGCACAGAGGCTTCTTCTTTTGGCTTCCTGTTCCCTGTGGTAAGTGCACCTGCCTGAGGGCCTGCCATTTTTCCCTCCCACCCTCTGGAACTCTGTTCTCCCAGTGTCAGGCCTGACCTCCCATGCAGCTGGTGGGATAAGTGAACCTGGCATCTGCTTAATCGAACCCACCCACCAAGATGAGTTCCAGGGTCACATTTAATATATGAAACTGGTCACAATTTGGTTCCTTTGTCATTTCTCAACTATGTCTTCACCATCATTCTACTTCCTCTTGTCCCTTTACCTCCAAGTATGTCCTGCTAGAGTGAGTACATCTGAAAGTCAAGTGTTGGGCGGGCGGGGGGGTGTATGAGTGGGATCTTTTTGAGTCTTCATGTATATGAGAACATTTTCCTGTTGCCTCAGCATATGAGTGACAAATAGGTGGCATGTGGAATTTTGATTCTGAATATTTTCCCCTTAAAACTAAAAATCAGCATTTCCTTGTTCTTTGAGGTAGAAATCTCTAATGGGTGTTAGGTAAAAACTGGGTTTTGTGATCGAATAAATTTTGGAAACCCTGGGTTAAAGATAAGAAGTTTCTCAACTGCAGGACTTCTCAGAGCCCTACTATTAAAAGAGAAGCTCCAAGGAGAGTAGTGTTTCTCAAATGTAACAAGCCGGCACTTCAAAGAAACAGTGTTCTATAAACCCATGTCCCCAAATTTTCATCTCCTTGTATGAAAAGAATCAAAGCAAGGCCATTCCAAAGAGAAAGCCATTCCTAACTAGAAGGTCTTATGGCATCTCTTCACGAGTGTTCATATGAGTTTCCTAGATGCAGTATACTCTCAAACCTTCTTGGGAATATAAATCAGAAATTTTCTAAACATTCGGTTTACTCTTTCTAAAAACACACCTCTTTTAGAGGAAGGCATTTTCTATGATTCGTCAGTGTTTTCCCTTCTTTTCCAATGTATTACCCACGGGTCTGAGATACTATTACATTTGCTGTCAATGTATGTTAATGGTTCAGAAATTCAACAAGATGGTGTTTGGGATCCATGTTTACTGCCCTTGAAGAGTGAGGACCGAGAAGGGCTGCTGAAGACGTGAGCTGCTGCAGAAAGGCAGCAGAGCTCCTATTCGATGTTCTCAAGCCTCCCCTCTGCCTCAGTGAGGCCCCAGACAGAGCCCCACTGGTCAGTGCCCTCATTTTTGCTTGTGGCGGCCACTCATGTCAACAGCAAAGCCCACTGCACTAGCCTCCTCTGCGGTTATGCCGCCCGCCCACCGCGGAAGGCATCTCCCTGGCTACCCACTCTGGGAGGAAGCTGGGTATTTGTTAAACAATGCTCATTTCATCTAAGATCACTGTATTATCAGGCTGAACCCTAGTCCAGGCAAGTTTACCCATTCTAAAACAACACTCCAGCCAAGAAACAGCTGTCACAAGAGAATTCTGAATACATGTCTTCTTTTTGTTCTAACAACGATTCAAACCAGTGTTGAAGCTTTCAAATGATAAAACTTCACTGGGGGTAATACATAAGTGTGAAAGGCAACTATTTTAAGCAAATTATTTCAAAATCAGACGAATGCAGGCACAAAAAGAAAGATAGAATCACAACCCTCTTCCTTCAAGTTCTCCTGAACATGTTAATATCTTCAACATAAAATCATCCCACTTTTATATTTTACCAGGAGCTCATGGTCCCTCGATTCCTCAAAAGGGACCCACTGTCCATTAATGGGCAGGCCTATGCCAAAGGACTAGTTTTTGAATCAGAAGTCCAGTCCCAGTTAGGTGTTTAAGAAGATAATACAGCGAGGCATCTCATGACTGTACTGTTTGCTGAACACCTTTCATTTATCTATATACTAATTGGGTTTTTGCTGCTTCTCCCCACCTCTGGTGTCCAGTCTACAGAATTGATCTGCTCTGCTGCTGCTCTCACAGTTGACCCACATAGAAGGTCAAGTCACACCCTATAACGTATTACCTGAAAAGAGCGTCCCCTGAACACAGTGTAGCTCCCCTCTGGGACTCTGCCTGGAACATTCCCTTCCCAGCTGCATTCCTCTCTCTACATCACTTACAACCAACGGGAATTATTTTCCTTAATCATGTTTTACTTGTTTGCTATCTGTCATTTCCCACAGGGCTATAAACTCAAGAAGACAGGGACATGTCTGTCCTATTCACCACTGAGTCCCCCATGCTTAGAACAGTGTGTCTCATACAGAGAAAGAACTCTGTAAATATCTGTTGAATAAATGAACACACTATCCCGTTTCTTCTTTCTTATCCTTCAAACCTCAGATTTTCCTCCAGATGTCTTCTCCATCCTGTCAAGACTGGTTCAGGCTGCACCTCCCATGAGCTCACACAGCCCTTTAGCTGCCTCAGCTACAGCTCAGCACACAGCTGTGGCTGCCTCCCTCACTGAACTATAAGCCACTTGAGGGCAGGGACCATATTATGTTCATCATAATATCTACAGTGTTTACAAGGGTGTCAACACTAGTAGGTGCGTAAGTCATTGAGTGAATGAACATTCCTCCGCTTCCAAGGTATTCCTTTGGTTATAAAAGCTGTGAGTATGTGTTTGCATTTAGACTACACTTGCTGCAAAAAGGATCTGAGATAACTATACACACACATGCACATTTTAGAAAGAACACCTACATAGAAAGAGGGAATTGAGAAATTAGAAAAAGGTATATTGTTAAGTCAAGCAAAGAAATACTCAGTCTTTTGCCTACAAATTCCAAGCAATTTGGAGAATGGTTTCATGTATTGCTCCACCCACACATATATCACATATGTGAAATAGCTGAAGAATTGCCTCAATTCTCCTTTCCCTTTTGCATTATATGTAAAAGCTGTTGCATATTCCAGAAAGGAATTCTCAACATCAGTTGTCATCTTCACTTTCCCTGATAATGGCCACATGATGCACAAAACTAGGAGTCAGGGTGCTCAGTGGACTGAATGTGGTGGGTCCCTGGGGGGCAGAAAAGAGGAAGAAATAAAGGTTCCCTGGGGTGGTGATCCTTGCCTCCAAATACGTGAAAAACTGCAAGAAGCTTGAGGGTAAGACAAGCAGCAGCTTCCTCTGTCCCCACAGCTCCTCCCATTGGCCTTCTGGGCACGACTGAGTGGATGGTGTGGTGTAGGGTGGGGAGTGGCCCAGGACCAGAGTCAGCTTGACCTGGGCTGAATGTGGGCCCCTCCAAACTCAGCACTGGAATCTTGGGCAAGCAACTCTGACGCTCAGTTTCCTCACTGGAAAATAGGGGTTAAAACAATAAACTACTCAGTGAGTTTTAACGACTAAATGACACCTAAGCTGCCCAGCACAGTGCCTGGCATGGGTAGGTGCTCAGTCAACATGAGTGCCCTTCCCCCCTACTTCCTGGTTTCTAGGCTTCTGAAGCCAATTCCACCATCACTGCCAGGAATTCAGCTCAGCAGTTAGACTCACCCCGCCTTTCAGCGCCTCCCTCTCCCTGTGTGTGAGAAGAGTGAAGTGACAGGCTCTCCTGGCATGTTGTTCTATGTCCTCTCCCACAAAATCCAGCTCCGTCTGTGCCCCCAAAGCCCTCGACACAATGCTGGGCATCCGGCAGTGTACCCCGCTTCAGCCCCTGAGGAGAACTGGTCAAATAAAACTGTCCGGTGAATTCACAACCTCCTTTTCTTTATTCCTAGTTAACAGCATAGGAGGATACATTACTGTACAAGAATTTTCCTAAATACCAGCTTTATATTTTAGTTGCCACTTACTGAGTTTGAAACTCCATAAATAGAAAATCATATAAAATTTCTTCTGTAAGTTCTAACAGCAGGTCAGCTGGTCAACAGAAATAACAATAAATCACATATCTGTGTATCTGTTTTAGCTAGATAAACTACATTTCTCGAAGCTGATTCAAAGTCAGGTTTAACTCTGAGTTTGCTGATTTCTCAAGAAAATGCTGAGAAAGCCTTGGCCGTGGGACTGAGTTACATGTTATTTATGTTCCGTTACTTCATTAAAGTGAACTTTTTCATAATGTAAACACCTACAATGATCCTTCCAATTTTTGGCTGCAGAGATGTTGCTAGTTTCCAACTCATTTATTTTTATTGCCTCCATTCATCAGATAAAATGAAGATTTTTGAGGCCAAAGCGGAATTGCAGAGAAGATAAATTCTGAAAACCTCCCAAACATTTCAAAACGTATCCTCTCTTCAGACAATGAAAAAGGATATTTGTCGTCCTGGCTTGTCCCCAGACCTTCGGTGAAGGGGGTGGAAGCGGGTCCTTGATGGCCTCTCCACCAGCCCGTGGTGCCGGGTTCCCCGCACGCTGTCAGCTTGATGAAATGATGGCTGCAGAGAGAAGGAAAGACGAGTTGGCCCATGACCATGAAGTTGCCACTAGAACAACAGCCGATAACACAACAAAGGACAAGACTGATTTTATAATTTTACTACATGACAATATGTGTATGTGACTGTGCCTGAGTCAAGGTAAATAAAATAGTGTAGCACACAGAGCCATTTCTATAATTATGGAATAATTAAAAATAGTCTTTAGCATGTTAAGATGAGAGCTGAAAGAATGATACATTAAGAGTTGTCACAAGACCGGCCGAGTGGCGCGATGGTTAAGAAGAGTTGTCACAGTTAGGAGGTGGATAATCAGCGGACTATGGATTCATACATCCAATCCCAGAAACTAGGAAATACACTTGAAATGTAAAAGAGGTATATTTAAAACAGAAATAAACTGGATACCTGCCCAGAAACACAGATATAGTGTCAGAAATAAAATGGGATAGCTACAGACTGGGGGCTATTTGTTCTGTACAGTTTCTTTTTAAAATTTTGATTGAATTGATGATGTTTAAAAATTCACACTGAGGGGTTTCCAGTGCAAAATCAAAACTCTTGGCCACCCTGGTCCCACACGGCAGTGATGGGCTGACACTGAGTGGCTGCTCTCTGTAAGGAGGATGCCAAGTCTCAGGCCTCTAATGCTAACACCAAACCACTTGATTGACTCATTGTGTTAGACATTTGAGTTTGTAACCTGAATTAAGAGGAGAAAAAAAGATATGATCTAAATACAAATGGAAAACTTGTAACTCGTTATTTCCAAAATGGCACAAATGAAAGTATAAAGAAATTAAAGATAAATCTATGGGGGCCGGCCGAATGGCTCAGTTGGTTAAGAGCTCGCTCAAGAGTTTGAGCTCTG
>NW_017731398.1:1064020-1094973 GCF_001890085.2 Hipposideros armiger
AAAAAAAAAAAAAAAAAAAAAAAAAAAAAAAAAAAAAAAAAGATAAATCTATGGTCAGTAAATCCATATCTTTTGTTAAGGGGTGCTTGGGGATATAGTCTTAATATTTTTGAGAATGGCGTCATAAAGGACAACACTTTTGGTTGTCAGAGAACAAATCCTAGGCTGGACCATTATATCTCACATAATGGGGTAATGTGTATGCACACTGCATACACAGAGATGTGTTAGTGAAATATATGGAAACAGATTTTCTTTTAGTTACATTGAATCATATGTAAAATACCTCACTTATTATGAAAGGAATCCTCTGATGGAATATGTTTTTATAGGAAGCTTCCTTTAGCTAAGAACTGATCGCTCATTTTTCTTTGTTAAACATATGGATTTTCTCATATTGGATTTGGGAATTACTCATGTTTCTTCTGAGTGGGCTGATAAAATGTCTGGGCTAATTTAGTTTAACAGTTTCACTCTGTTTTTACAATCTAAATCTATTAACTCCTAAAATACAGAGATCTTAATAAGGAACAATTTCTGGACCTGGGAGAAAAATGTCCATTGCGATTGGGAAGCTGGATGTTGACCTCAGACAACATAGCATGCTATTCTAGTGACACATTGAAATACCTTTGTGATCGAGAGGATGCACAGCACACTTTATTATCAGATATATCTACAAAATAGACACGAGTTTAAGAGACAGATGACTTTGTTCCAGGATAAAAGAAAAGGGTACGGTTCTCTGGTAATAAAGTCATATATTCACTACAGCAATGTTAAATGTACTTGAAAACGTAACATACAGCACAACTCCTGCCAGACAGGGCTCCCAGAGGCCAGCCTACAGGGGTAGGGCTGAGGGCCCCTAGAATGCTTTTGGGATGTCTTCTAGGCTTCCTATTACACACATATTTTCTATGTACACTTGACTCTTTTGCATTAACCCCTACTGGCCCCAGTCCTGTACTGCTTGGACTCAGTTTTGGGGGAGACAGTCTTTGATTGCCTTTGATATTTATTTTTCTCCCTCACTGCAGCCCAATTTCAACTCTGCCCCCGTAGTAGCTGACCTTCTTCCCAACTGTATTTGGCTTTAGCAGTCTCAATTCACAGGGACCTGCCATGCTCATCAAATGAGTTAGAGCACCTGTTCAGTCAGGGAAGCTGGGCGCTGAAGGAGGTGTCAGAGAGGAGGAGCCTGTCAACCACTGTGGTGTTTGGTACTCGGCCTCAATCTCTGGATCCCAAAAAAGCTGGTGACCAATGGACACATGATTCTCCTGTTTCTACTAAATTCCAACTTCTCTTGCTTGCTAGAGCTAAAATTCTGTTATTTAAAAATGTAGTTGTTAAGTCAACTTAAAAAAAAGAAAGAAAGCCCTGCCATCCTGAAGACCAAGTACTTCATTTTTTCTGTTCCTTTTCAACTTTTATCCATAGTTTTTACATGATTGTACCCTGGAGAACATATATTTTTGTGATCTACTGTTGTATTTAACATTATTTTGTAAACATTTTTCTATATATTACATAATCCTTACAGTTATTAGTTCAGTGAGTGTGCAGTATTTCATTTTTAATGTTTATAAGACCACCATTCCATCTCGCAGTTCAAAGAACATGTGATTTGGGGTTGGCCGAGTGGTTCAGTTGGTTAAGAGCATGAGCTCTGAGCAACAGTGTCACCGGTTTGATTCCCACATAGGCCAGTGAGCTGTGCCCGAGCTGAGCTGCCGCTGAGCTGCCAACAGGTGGCAGGATGGCTCAGCTGGTCAGAGTACGTGCTCCTAACAACAAGGTTGCCGGTGCAACTCCCACATGGGATGGTGGGCTACGTCCACCAGCAACTAAGATTGAACACGGCACCTTGAGCTCCCAATGGGCAGCAGGATGGTGACTGGACTTGGAGCTGAGCTAGCTGCGCCCTCCACGACTAAGATTGAAGGACAATAACTTGGGTGTTCCCCTTCCCCAATTCCCCAACATTGTTCTCCCTCCCCAATTCCCCAATAAGATCTTAAAAAAAAAAGAACATGTGATTTGGAGTCAAAGAAACATTTCCAGTCCAGGATCCTCCACGTCCTAAGAAGAGACTTCATCTCTCTTATCTGTAAAGTGGAAATGATGATGCTGATAACTTCCTTGCAGGCTTGTTGAGAACACCAAATTATGTATTGTGAAAGCCGCCTTATCCCAGGGATACTGGATGTTATGAATGAAATTGTATCCTCCAAAATCCATAGGTTGAAGTTCTAACCCTCATCATGACTGTATTTGGAGATGGGGTCTTTAAGGAGGTAACTGATGGGAAACGAGGTCATAGGGTGCATTCTAATCCAACAGGACTACTGTGGTTATAAGAGGAAGAGACATTAGAGAGGAGGCCATGTAAGGACACAGCAAGACGGCGGCCATGTGCAAGCTGGGAAGAGAGTCCTCACCAGAAACCAACCCTGCCAACACCTTTCTTTTGGACTTCTAACCTCCAGAACTGTGAGAAAATACATTTCTGTGGTTCAAGGCCCCCACTGTGTGGCATTCTGTTAGGGAGCGCAAGCTGACTAATACCCTGGGCATTAGAAGGAGGGTGGGTAGCCAGGTGGTTGACACTGGGATGCATCTTGTTAAAAGTGAGGCCACCATACAGAGTTCTTTTGTGGACAGCAGGAGTGGCATCATTGTTGGGGGCTTGCTCAGCATTCTGAGCCTCCCAAAGTCTCCCCCAAGGGACGAAGATCTCAGTTAGCATCCACCTGCTGCACATGCCACGTCACCTCTGAAAGCTGCAGCCTGGGATACATGGCTGAAAAGAACCTCGGCAGGGCCTTGCGACTTTCTTTGGCCAGTGGCTCATGAGCAAACATGATGTACATCTTGTCCAAACAGAATCTCTCATACTCTTTTCCTTCTGCCATGAAAATGTCCTGTCTCAAACAGGGGGTGCTCCTTTAGCCTCAGTTGTCATTCTCAATCCCTGTATATACCTGAGTCCTCATCTGCTTTCCTCCTCCCCAGCAGAGCTTCGATGGGAAAGGAGGCTGGCTGGAAGTTTACCAGGTGGGATAGATAGTAGGGTGAGTTAATGCCTGGCCCTGAGGTCACACTTGTACTCATAGTTTGCTCTACAGGCCCTCCAGCTTGGCCATTATACGATGTTTACTACTTCTTTAGTTTTCTTCTTTAGTTCTTGGTAAATGCGTGAAAGACTGGCTCCTAGTATTGAAAACATTTCTTTTGGGGAAGGTGTAGTAGGAAGGCAAGTTCCTGGAGCTTGAAGGGCTTTTTACTTATATACAGACTACAGTTAATGAAAGATGGTATAGGCCCTCTCTTTTTAAAAGGGCAACTCTAACAAAGGGACAACTGTGCCTCTCTTGGGAACCCAGCTGGAGATCCTTCCAGCCACAACCAGCACCTCCTTTGGTTCTCATGATGAGGGGAGGGAGTTGTGAAGACCTGCCCACAACAAAGAAGAGGCTATTAATTCACTGCCTTGGGGTTAAATGGACTGTTTAATTCTACCTTATAAATTGAGCAAAATAAAAAAGGATTTCATAGCTTGGTTAGAGACTCTATTATACTACCATCAAAAAAAGAAAAAGAAAAAAGAAAAAACCATCAAAAAAAAAAACACAAAAAAAAAAACCTTAAAGAGAAAATCAAAATGCTTTATAAATCTCCAGGGTCAGACCTGCCTCGGCCTTGCCAGTCCTCCCTGGCTGCAGGTCCCCACCCTCTTCCTTTGCTCTCTGTGGTGTCAGACCTGGGCAGGAGCTGGTGCTTATAGATGCCAGAGGGCGAGGTCTGGAGGTCATAAATCTCCTGTGAGGCTCACAGCTTCTGGGAACAAGGCAAGGCTTTTCTCCCAGGAGTCTGCCAGGACTACACTATCTTAGGGCTTGTCTTATTCCAATCTCGCAGGGTAATTTGAGCCTCAAAGCCCCTGAATCACCTCAGAGGGTAGTTTGTTTTTTGTTTTGTTTTGTTTTAAGCATAGAGAGATCATGCCTTTTTTGACCAACTGAATTTGGGATCCAGTCTTCTCCAAAGGACTGAGTCCTGCTGTAAGGATGAAAAGAGGCTGTGAAAAGCAGAGCAGACCAGAGAAGGTACTGGCACCCAACCTTCCAACTTGAGACCTTGCCTATCACCATGTCCCTCTGTTGCCCCTTCCTAGTCCTTATTTTCCAATGAAAGGTAAAAGGTAAGTAAAGTTAACAAGATAAACTAAGCTAAAAGATGACTCTCAAGAATGACAGATAAAATTGGTTTTTTAAGGCAGCAAAGGTTCAAACACACAAACACACAAAACCAAAGCAATCAAAATGATCTCAGAGGGCCAGGCTAAATAATCTGTCAAAATAAGAAATAACAATAAAGGATGAAACATGCTCAGACTGCGGGGTCTAGGGTTTCTGCTGGGGGCTCCTGTGCAAAAAGAGGCAGATAAGAAGGTCACTATTCCAGGTAGGGCTCACGCATGCTTCTCACTGGGGGAGGTCAGTATGACATTCTACTGACCCAGCGGCTGCAGCAGTGAGACCTGTCATCCTGCCCCAGCATCATCCCTCTTAGCCCCCACAGTGTCTGTGACAGCAGATTCTAATACATGTATGGTGAATTATTATTATGTTTCTAAATCATTGGGCTACAGTGTATGCCCCCCAAATGGTATACAGGATGTGAATAGGGTAGAGAGAAGACATTAGAAGCTCTGTTTCCACTTAGTTTTTCATTTTTTGCGTATATGATTTAACAGTAGAGTGGTATGTGTGTATAATTTATAAACAAATACACATACCTGGATCAGGGTTACAAAACTCTTTTTTATGCGTGATCAAAAATTTTAAATGACAAAATGTTGATAATTACTGAAACTGGTGATGGCTGTATGGGAGCTTGTTATTCTAGTCTTTCTACTTTTGTGGGTAGCTAAAATTTTCCATAATAAAATGAAGAATTTCAACTTCAAATCCTCAGGCATGGGCACAGGCATGGCAGGGGTTAACGCAGACCCCAAGCCTAAAAGCATATTACTATCTTTCCAGGAAATGCCACACAAGCCCACACAGAGGTAGAAGTTTTAAATTGCCTGTCCCCACCCCCACCTTCCTGCCTGGTGCATGTGTTCCGTAGAGAGAGAGGCCTTCTGTTGAGAGCTGTTCCCCTTTTAACTTTGCTAATAAGATCATGGCTAGAGAAACTGGTTGTGGGTACACTGGGTCTGCCCATTTATTTCTTCCAGAAAAAGCTGATTTGTGTCTTACGGTGATGACAGAATGATGGAGAGGAAGTGTGGAAAGGAAGAATTCGGGTGTTTTGAGCTAAGACTTCAGCAGTGACACACAGGGCAGGGCAGAAGGAGCCTGGCCCAGAGGCAGGTTAAACAGGAAACTGGCCAATAGAGTCAGGCCAAAGGTGTCCTTAGCAGCCAGACGGGTCAAGTAGGTAATTTAGGTCAAGTAGGAAAGGAGTCAAAGCTCCTGACCCCCAGCTTCGTCCCATCACCTGCCTTTCTGCCCTTCTCCCTTCCTTTCAGTCTCCTTGCAATTTGAATCACGCCGGTACACCACTGTAATTGAACTTGGTAAGACCTTTCACTGAGTTTAAAAGAGATCAGTAAGCTGGAATTTAAAAAAATAAATAAATAAATAAAGGAAGGCAGGGCATAGATGAAACAAAATCACAAAATGTTGAAAATTATTGGGGGGCTAGAAATGGGTGAAGGTGGTCAAAAGATACAAACTTCCAGTTTTAAGATAAGTAAGTTCTGAGATGTGATGAACAGCAAGGTGATTATAGTCAACAACTGTATTGTGTATTTGAAAGTGGCTACAAGAGTAGATCTTAAAAGCTCTCATCACAAGAAAAACATTGTAACTTTGTGAGGTGATGTATGTTAACTAGACTTACTGTGGTAACCATTTCACAACACAGTTGACACCTGAACAACACAGGTTTCAACTGTGTGGGTCCACTTACAGTGATTTTTAAAAAATGAATACCTGTACTATTTTTGATCCAGAGTTGGGAGTCTGTGGACAAGGAGGGCTGACTGCATATACTGATCTATGCCATTTTATATAGCGGACTTCAGCATCCATGGATTTTGGTATCTGACGAGGGTCTTGAAACCTATCCCCCGTAAATACTGAGGGACAACTTAAGCTTTTTAGGAGTCAAAGTTATACACAGATTTTCAACTGCATGGGGGTCGGCACCCCATACCCTCACGTTGTTCAAGGATCAACTGTATATACATAAAGCAAAACATTATGTTGTATACCTTAAACTAATACAATGTTATATGTCAAATATGTCTCAATTTAACTGGAAAATATTATTGAAACTGGTGATGAGTATAAGGGGGTTCGTTATTCTATTCTCTAGTTATGGGTATATTTTAAATTTCCAAATAAAATGTGTAATTTTTTAAAATTAAAAAATTGTGACTATCACAAATTAAAGGTAGCTTTTCTTTTCAGCTTTAACCCAATAACGTCTATAGACATGAAAAAAAAAAAGATATGGAGGCTAAGTTTTCTACCATACAGCCAAGCAAAAATTATTACTAAAATGCTTTTGTAGGCCGGCTGAGTGGCTCAGTTGGTTAAGAGCTCACTCAAGAGTTTGAGCTCTGAGCAACAGCGGTTCGAGTCAGCCCGAGCTGAGCAGCCGTGAGCTGCCAACAGGTGGCGGGATGGCTCAGCTAAAAAAAAAAAAAAAAAAAAGGTTTTGTCCACATGACTTTAAAGGACAAATACATACATAATTTCACAAAAGAACTAGAAAAGTATCGTAAGAGAAAATGTTTCTGGAGGGAATGAAATAACCTGGAATATTTAGTTAGATATAACAGCACATGGCAATTCTAAATAAAGCATATTAAGTAAAAAAAAAAATGTACATCCTGTTTTTGATTTAAAAGCGCCTAGGGTACTTTTTCATCTGGCTACTTGCTTCTGAAGAGGCACACACAGTGTCCTGTTCTGTCCAGATTCATAGTCACAAGAGTTAGGAACACCCTACAGGTCAGCCAATCAACTCCACAGCATCTTCACCCATGACCATCCAGCCTCCGCAAGGCCCTGCTGGAGATGGGAACCACTACTTTCCCAGGCAGGCCACTCCTTTGTCATTACAGCCATGCTTCTGGTATGTTTTCCCTTTGGCTGATCTGTTAACGTCCTTGGGGGAATCTGCCCAGATGAGGTTTCTAAAAATTCATCATTGTAAGATCATTCTTCTCCATGAGGAAGCAAGCTACCAAAAGTGGAAGAATAGGTCTGTGGGACCAGGTTCTCCTTTTGAGTTAAAACTGCAAATGAGTCTGGTTGTTTGGAGACTCCGAGTTCAGTTGGTTTGGCATTCCTTTTGTCAGCCAAATGGAACAACTGGCAGGACTCATAAGGAGGATGCCTTTTCTTTTTATTTGCAAGTACCCACCTCTGCCTACAGATGGAGAGGGAAAACCAACTACCCAGAGCTGGTGGGAGCGGCCAGACCCTCCTTTGGATGCGTTATGATTTAATCAATCATGTCTATGTAATGATGCCTCTGTAAGATCCCAGAAGGATGGGGTTCAACTCGTGGATATTTGGGAAGAGTGGCACTCTTGGAGAGGACATGGAAGCTCCCGTCCTTTCCCACATACTTTGCCCAATGTGTCTCTTCATCAGGATGTTCATCTGTAGCCATTAGCATACTTTTTATACTACACTGGTAAACATAAGCAAGTGTTTCCCTGAGTTCTGTTAACTGTTCTAGCAAATTAACTGAATCAAAGGGGATGGGTCATAGTAACCTCAGATTTGCAGCAAAGTCGGGCAGAAGCTGTGGGTAAACTTGGCACCTGGATTTGTGACTGGCATCTGAAGTGTGCATAGAACTGAGCCTGTAACCTGTGGAGTCTGATGCTATCTCCCGATAGATCGTGTCAGAACTGAGTTGAATTGTAGAACTGCTTGCTAGGTGTGGAGCACCCTCCCTGCCCTGCCCATGGTGAAATTAAGTGGGTGCAGAACCCTTAGTGGCCCACTCGGTCAAGCAGTGGCTAAGAGGGCCTGGAGGTGCCAGCCCAGGCCACAGTCCTCTTTCCTGACCCAAAATCAGGGCTGTCCACGTCCCCAGGGCTGCTGGTCCCCAGTGGGGAAGAGTGGAGAAAGGCAAACTCACCTCCCAGGCACACAGCCAGGGTGTGCTTCTCAGTGGTTCTCAGATGAGGCAGACAAGAGAAATCAGACCCTCAGAGCCATCAATGACCAAGAACATTCAGGGTCTGCCAGAACCATCGCTTTTGTTTTATTTTATTTTTTATTTTTATTTATTTATTTTTTAGCTGGGCATCCTACCACCTGTTGGCAGCTCAGCAGCAGCTCAGCTAAGGCGCAGCTCACTGGCCCATGTGGGAATTCAACTGGCAACCCTGTTACTCAGAGCTCACACTCTTGCGCGAGCTCTTAACCAACTGAGCCACTCGGCCGGCCCAGAACCATCACTTTTAAAGGTAACCAACCAGCTTAGATCAAATTATTTAAAAAATACATTTTCATTCTTAAAAAGTATAAAGATGGACAGTGAAGAGGCAACCTCTAACTCCTGTTCCCCTCGGATCCAATTTCCACCTCCCAGTGAGTAATCAGATTATTAGTTTCTTATGAATCCTTCCAAATACTGATGATGTACACACAGCAAATATGAATATATTATTACTTCTGCTCCATTTTTTTACACAAGTGGTTGAAAACTAATACACTGCTCTGTACTTTGCTTTTTAACTTAATTACATTTCTAAGCCTCCTTCCAATATCTTGTAAGTTCTTTCTCTAAATTCTCAAAATATAAATATAAAAATAGCCAAACAAAAATATTAGAAAACTCAAAATTAAAAGTCAAAACCATCAAAGATGGGGGGGGGGTGAGGGGGAGAGGTGGTAGATGAGGGTAAAAGGGATCAAATATATGGTGATGGAAGAAGAACTGACTCTGGGTGGTGAGCACACAATGTGATATATAGATGATGTATTACAGAATTGCACACCTGAAACTTATGTAACTTTACTAATAATTGTCACCCCAATAAACTTTAACTTAGGGAAAAAAAAAAAAAAGAACAAACAAACAAACAAAAACTGTCAGAGAACATACACCAACACTGTAACTGTATTCCTCTCTTCCAGGCAGTTTATGTCGGCCAATTTCTCCAAGCCCTAGATCCATGTCAGCACCACCTGGTCCTCAAACGCCAGGAACACACACCTCTTCCCTCCCCATTTACCCACAGGCCCAGCCTCTCTCATGGTGGTGGGGGCGGAGGGGTGTGAGCTGTAACTTGATGCATCATCTTCTCTCCTAGTCCCCGTGTTTCTTTTCTTCACAGCCAAGCTTCATGACGGTGGAGTTGCCTCAACCACTTCCTCAACTCCCGCTCACCCCTTTACTCCACGGAAATTTCTCTCCCCAAGATAACTGTGGACTTTCCTTTCCTGAATCGAACTGGACTTTTTCAGCTCTTCAATTACTTGGCCTCTCAGCAGCATCTAAACTTACTGACAGTCACTCTCTTTTGAAAACATTCTTCTCTTGGCTCGTGTGACTCCATGCTGCTCTCCTGGTTTTCCTCCTGCCTCTCTGTGTGTTGCTTTCCAGTCTTCTTTGCAGACTCCTGAACCTCCTGATCACCCTTTAAATGCTGGAGTTCTTCAGGGCTCTGTCATGCAACTCTATCTACAGCCCACATCTCTCTCCAAAGCTTCAGACTTGTATATTCAACAGCCCACTGGACAACTCTTCTAGGGCTGCCTGCTGGCATTTCAAACTCAACATGTTTAGAAGTGAATTTGTCATTTTCCTCCCAAACCAGCCCTATCTTGTGTGTTTCGAATTTCCGGGAATAACACCACCCAATTGCTTAACCCCGGAAGTTTGTGATCATCCTTGAGCACTTCCTGCCCCACCCCTCCCCATCCCAGGCATCACCAAATCCGGTCGTTCTGACCTAAACCCCTCTCAAACCCACTACTATCCTTAATTCCCCATTTAGCCACTCTACCCATGACTACTGCAATAGCCTCGTAAGTGGTCTTTTTGTGTCTAATCTTGTTTCCTCCAACCTAGTTTCCACACAGCAATCAGAGTCATCTTCCTAAAACACAAATCTGATCATATCACTCAGCTGCATAAAACCCAGTAAGGAGAAAATTTTTTTAAAAAGATCCTAACAAACTGATTCTAAAGTTCACCTGGAAAAATAAACATGCAAGAACAGGCTGGAAAAAAAATCACTGGAAAGCATGAGAATGAATTAACCCTACCAGAATTTTAAAATGTAACAGAAAGCTATATATAATAATCAGTTAAAACAGTGTGGTTCTCTTGTTTGAATAGGAAAGTCAATAAAAGAGAACAGTAAGTCTCAAAACATAATCAAACATGCGTGGGAATTTAATATATAATAGAAGCAGCATTTCAAATTAGTGGAGAAAAGATGATTATTCAATAAACAGTGCTGGCACAACCGGCTAGCAAACTGAAGAAAAACTAAGTCAAATCCACACTGTACATCTTATAGTAGCACAAGCTCCTGATGGATAAAAGATTTTAAATCTAAAAATGAAGGCACAAAGTATTATAAGAAACAAAGAGAAGAATTTTTAGCATGACAAAAAAAAAATTAAGAAGCCCTTGAAAAAACAATACGTTTGGGCCGGCCGAGTGGCGCAATGGTTAAGAACTCGCTTGGGACGCCAGAGGGCCCAGGTTCGGATCCCACATATGAGGGCCAGTGACGCTGCCCTCCACAGCTAAGATGCTGAACAACAGCTCAACCTGGAGCTGGGCTGCTGTGAGTCGCCGGCGACGGCATAGGCTGCAGCCCCTGTGGCAGTGGGTTGCCATGGGCTACCATGTGTAGCCAGCAGCCAGCGTGAGCGGCCAGCAGCCACAATGAGCGGCCATCCAGAAGCCGGCGACTGATGTGCCTTGCCCGGGAAGAGCGCAATGATGGTGCCAACTTGGGCCAGTGAAGCAACGTCCTCCACAACTAGACTGAAGAGCAAAAGGACAGCAACTTGTCTGTTTCCCTTCCCCCAATTCCCCAGCACTGTTCCCATCCCCCACAATTCCCCAATAAAAATCTTTTAAAAAAACACACAAAAAACCAACAACAATACTTTTTGATACATAAAAAAAATTAAATGTCTGCATGGGAAAAAAAAACTCATCATGAAGAAAAAGACAAATGGCAAACTGGAAAAATATTTACAACTCAGGTCACAGATAAACGTTCACTTTTTTACTATATAAAGAGCTTCTTAAAAAATTAAAAAGATCAACTATCCAAAAGAATCAAGGGCAAAAGATATGAACAAGTTGTTCGTAGTAAAGATAACACAAATGATTCATAAACACAGAAAAAAAATGCACCTTAGTCATAATAAGAAGAATGAAATTTAAAACTACACAGAAACATGATTGTTCATCTATAAGATTGACAAAAATGAGTTTGATAAAAACACTGAGTCGGGGAGGATGTGGACAAACAGGCACTCTCATACATGGCAGGTAAGGATGTAAATTGGTACAACTTCTATGGAGGACGAACTGACACTATCTATCAAAACTATAAATCCATATGCTCAGTGTCCCAGCAATTCCATCTCTAGAATTTCTTCTTGCAGCTATACCTGCATGTGTATAAAACTGTATGTGTATAAGGTTGTCCACTGAAACATAGTTTGTTTCATATTTTTAAAAAGTCTGTAACTAAATGTTCATCAATAGGGAACTAATTGAATAAATTGTGATAAATCCATAAAATAGGGTACTGTGTATTCAAAAACAACAACAACAAAAAGCATGTTCTTTGTGAGTTGATATGGAAAGATCTCCAAGATATTCTAGGTAAAAAAAGCAAGGTACAGAAACATGTATGGCTAGCTACCTCCTGGGTAAAGTGTGGGGTGGAGTGGATTAGATATTTACATTTGCTGATATCTACATAAGATATCCCTGAAAGAATAAACAAACATGACAACACTGGTTGCCTGTGGGGAGTGAACTGGGTGACTAGGATAGAGACGGAAGGATATTTTCACTGCACACTCTTTTGATTATCTTTAATCTTGAACCACATGAATATATATATATATATATATATATATATTCAAAAAATAACTAAAATTAAAGTCAAAGAACATGTTATAAAGCTACAACTATACTAATGTGGAAATTGACAGAGAAATAGACACCCATATCAACGGAACAAAACAAAAAAACAGAAAGAACAATATTGAAAATAAGTTATTTGAGAATTAAGACAATAGGTTGGCCACAGAAGAAAGATGTAGGATCTCTGTCTCAAGTTTCACATCAAAATTAATTCCAAAGTAAAAATAGTATTAGAATAAAGTATGGGTTAAAAATACGAGTGAATGTTTGAGAAATCTTGAAGTGATGAAGGCCATTCTATACATGCTACAAATTATAACAGACGCCACAAAAAGACCAACACATTTGCCTTATAAAAATTAAAGCACAAAACTCCCAAACAAATAAAAATTACTAAATGGAGAAAATATTAGGAATATAGATTGGGTGGACAGACTCTAAGGTGTCCCCCACTGATCCCCATCTCCTGGTGTTCATGCCTTAATGTAATTCCTGGTTGAGTGTGGGCAGGACCTGTGACTTTCTTCGAACCAAAAGGACACGGCAACGGAGTGATTATGTTCTGATATTTGTAAAACTCTGTCTTGTTAGCAGAGGTGCCAGAGAGACTCCTCTTCACTGGCCTTGAAGAAATAGCTGCCATGAAGTTAGTGGCCACGCTGGAGAAGGGCACATGGCAAGGAAGTGTGGCCTGTAAGAGCTGAGGGGAGCCTCCGGCAAGAAGCTGGTGCCTCAGTCCTGCAACCACAAGGAAATGAATTCTGCCAACAACATGCAGAAGCCTGGAAGTCCATTCCCAGTTGAGTCTCCGAGGAGACCACAGACAGCCTCAGCTAATATCTGGATGGCCGTAACCAGACTTTTGACATACTGTCAAAAGCTGTCAGATAATAAAATGAAAGCAGTTTTAAGCCACAAGGCTTGTGGTAATTTGTTACATAGCAATAGAAAGCTAATACACAAAAAGCCAGTTTCCTTAACATGGTCACGCACCACATAACGACATTTCTGTCTACAAGGGACCACATACATGACAGTGGGCTGACTGGTAAGATTAAAATGGGGCTGAAGGTTTGCTAGTGAGGCACAGCTGTTATTGTAAGGTCCTAGCAATGCATTACTCTTTCGTGCCGTCTCAGTCAATTGATAGCAACACCTAGAGGTTCTCACCTGGACCTGGGGAGCTTCCACAGTCATTTCCCCTTTCCAAACCAGTGTGGAACTGGACCGACCTTTGTGGTTCTTACTACAGTTGCAAGACACCCTTTTAGCAATAGCCATTAAGAAACTTTGAAGAAAAAGTTTCTTGCCCACAGGCCCACGAGCATACAAGGCAGGCCAAGGGGCACGCAGAGAGATGGCAGGTAGAGAGAGGGCGAGAGCCTCGAGCACACATGTCCCCATGCACGCACCCACGCACAGGAGCAAGACAGGCCTGGGACTCTGCTTTCAGTGGGGTCAAAGGTGAGGGCGAAGGGTTTCACAGGCTCACTCTTAATTTGTGAGTTTAAAACGTAAGAGTGGGAATGAAAGCACAGGGAAAGAAAAATCAAGCAGCCCAAAGAGTCATCAAATTAACCAAGATCTAAAACAAAAAAGGTGGCCTGGCTCTTAACCCAGTTGTGTGGCTCCCAAGGTGTTTATTTGAGATAAAAATAGCCTTTGTTGAAGCAGAGATGCCCAATCAAAGCTTAAGTCAGGCACTTGCATTTCAAAAAGAAAAGCCACTGTCAGCTCACAGGGCAATTACTCAGGTGTCTGTGGCAACGCTGGTGTAAACAAACCTACTGCCTGCCTGCTGCCCATAGCAGGCTGTACCATTGGGTTTGTCCCCGCTGGAATGTTCGCACACCATGAAATCGCCTAACGAAGCATTTCTCAGAACGTATCCCCGTTATTAAGTAGCACATGATTGTACCTAATAAATAATGCTTATGAACAAATAAAAAGATAAAGTTCTCAAGAGAAAAACAGGCAAAAGACTTAAAAAACATAGTCTACAGAATAGGAAATACAAATGGCCAAAGAAACATAAAGAGATGTTCAACCTGTCTTTTGTGTTATGTCCTTAGCAATTTACAACAGTGCTGAATACATAAGGGTCACTCAATATATATTTGTTAAATTATGAATGAATATAATTCATTCATAATTAAAGAAATGCCAATTAAAACAATGAGATGCCATTTTTTACCCATTAGCTTGGCAAAGATGAAAAAAGATGGATATAACTTGAATATACATTTTTCCAAAGATGACATACAAATGGCCAATAAGCACATGAAAAGGTGCTCAAACATCACTGATCATGACGAAAATGCAAACCAACCATATCTCCAATAAGATATCACCTCACACACATCAGGATGGCTAATATAAAAAATGAGGAAAAGCACAAGTGTTGGAGAAGATATGGAGAAATTGGAACCCTTGTGCACTGTTGGTGGAAATGCAAATGGCACAGGCATTATGCAAACCAGTTATGGCTGTTCTGCAAAAATATTTAAAATAGAATTACCATATGATCCAGCAATCCTATTTCTAAGTATATACCCAAAAGAATTGAAAGCAGGATTTCAAAGAGAGTTTACACCCATGTTCACAGCAGCATTATTCACAATAGCCAAGAGGGGGAAGCCACCCACGTGTCCTTTGATGAATGAATGGATAAACAAAATGTGGTGTATACTTACAACAGAGTATTATTCCGCCTTAAAGAAAGGAAATCTTGGTTGTGCTACAACATGAATGAACCTAGAGGACATTATGCTAAGTGAGCTAGTCACAAAAAGACAAATACTGTATGATGACATTTATATGAGGTACCTAGAGTGGTCGAATTTATGGAGTAGAGGGTAGAATGCTGGTTACCAGGGGTTGGAGAGAGGGAAATGGGGAGTTGTTTAATGGGAACAGAGTTTGTTTTACAAGATGAAAAAGTTCTGGAGATTGGTTATGCAACAATGTGAATGTACTTAAAGCTACTAAACTGTACACTTAAAAATGGTAAAGATGGTCAATTTTATGTGTTTTTTAACACAATTTTTAAAAATGTGTATAGGCCATGATGAAAATGATCTGAAAAAACGAGAAGAAAGTGTAACTACTTCTATAGGGGCTAATTTGGTAACACCTACCATAATTTTAAATGTACAAATGCTCTTACCCAGCTATTTTGACTTCTAGAAACATATACTCCAGATACCCTTACATAAATACCCACAGATATATATAAAAGGATATTCACTGCAGTTTTTCTTTGTAATAGTGAAAAATTAGACATCCCCTAAATGTCCCTCAGTAAGAGACTGGTTAAGTAAATGATAGAATAGCTACATAAAGGTATATAATGCCGTCACTGAAAAGAATATATACCTTTATTACTGAAATGGATGTCCGACTTTTATTTTCAGGGGGGCAGGGACTCAGTGTGGTATGATTCTATTTGTGTAAAGAGAAGGAATATACTCTGTCAAATGCCTGCTTGCATAAGCCCAGAAAATTTTTGGTACCTCTGGAGAACAGACAGTGTGAGGGTGCAAAGGAGAGAAGCGGAGACTTTTACTTTTCATTTTTATACGCTTCTATAGTATTTGGGGTTTTGCAACAAACGTATTACTTTTATATAAAAATTAATTTGGAAGAATAAATAAGTGAGCAAGCTGGCAAGCACAAAAATATTTTTCTAAAAGCTTTACATTGCCCATGGGACAAAAATCTAAGTTCCTTAAAAAGAAAGTAAGGTCTTTCGTGATCTGGTTCCTGCTTCACCCTCCAGCCTCATCTGTCACAACCCCCACCTCATACTCAATCTGTGTTCCAGTTTCACCAAACTTCCAGTTCCTCAAACAGGACATGCTTTCTCTTGCCTCCCAGCTTTGCCAAACTCTGTTTCTTTTGCTTGGAACATTCCCCACTCCGACCTTCAATTCCATAGCCCTCAGGTCCCAGCTCAGACATCTCTTCCTCCAGGAAGCCTTCCCTGAGACTCCTCTGGCCCCAGTCTGGGTTAGGTGTCACTCAGATGTGTTCCAAGCACCCTCTGAAGCCATCTGCCTTGGATTCATCACACAGTATTGCAATGACTTGTAAAATCGTCTGCCTTTCCCATTGGGCTGAAGTTCCACCAAGCAGTGCCTATCTGGGTCACGCCTATCTCCAGCATCAAGCAGTGTCTGGCACATAGATGGTGTTCAATAAACTTGTCAAATGGGACTTTTATTACAAAAGAAATATGATCCCATTACAGACAATTTCAGAACATAGAAGAGTGAGGCAGAATTATAATTCTACCATCCAAACATAACCACTATTTTCATCCAGTGTTTTTATTCCTTGGGCATGTTTTTTCATAGCTGTATTCCCAAGCTGGACCTTTTGACAAGACCCTTCTGACACAGTCATTTTGGTCAGGGAACATTTTGCTGCACCCTGTCAAAACATGAGGCTTTTATAAGCCAAAGTAAAGATCGCTGTTTTCATAATCAAGTAATGTGTGCAACAGACCAGACACCCCAGACCTTTCTCGACACTAACCTACCTCTCAGTCCTGGGGACTTTTGCTTTGTACGTCATTAATTACTGGATTGGCTGGACTCTTATGAAGACAGATCATTATTATAATTTTTTAACAAGGAATGATTTTGTTTACAGCCTACTGAGTTAGCTTCTAAAAATCACTATTCCTTCCCCCAAATAGTCATTATTTATTTGAATGAGAAGTGTTAGAACATTAATATAATATATGTATGACTAAAGAAACTGTTAGGAATTTCACTGAGGATGTCCCTAACAGCAACAAGGTCATACGAGTAAGGATCATACCGACACTCATAGATCCCTCCAATCTCCCTCCTGACAGTCCACAAAGAGAAGTTTGAGAATTTGAGAAGAAACCCACATAAGATACAAGTGTCTCCTTCGAGCATCTCTGAGCCCTGCCTATCCCTCACTACCCTCCATTCCTTACCCCCAGCCCAAATTAGGGATTGGCAACAGGGGAGGACTCCGGCATGGGAACAGAGTTCTATGTTTTGCTCATTAGTTGATCATGTTTTTAGCAAAAAAAAAAAAAAAAAAAAGTGTCAGGGAGGCAGCATCAAAGAGCCCTTGGAAATAAACCAGCGACATCTTAGCAGCTGTGTGAAAACTGCATATACTTCTATAATCATCAGTGCATACAATTTTGTGCCTCCTTTGAATTTTTTTGCTTAGCATAGTAATACAAGTATTTTTTCATGAAGCTGCAGTATTTCCATTCGTAATTTTAAACTGTACTGAGCAGATGTATCATATTTTACTCAAATCAATTGCTCACTATGATAAATAATACTGCAACATTATCAGGCCTGAAGTTTTTTGTTTGTTTGTTTGTTTTTAAAGATTTTATTGGGGGAATTGGGGGAGGGAACAGCGTTGGGATATTGGGGAAGGGGAACAGACAAGTTGCTGTCCTTTTGGTCTTCAGTCTAGTTGTGGAGGACGTCGCTTCACTGGACCATGTTGGTATTATCATTGCGCTCTTCCCAGGTGAGGAAGTCGCTTGCCGGTCATTGGATGACCGCTCACTGTGGCTCAAGGCAGCCCACTGCAGCCCCATTGCAGTCTACGCCGTCGCCGGTAACTCACAGTAGCCCAACTCCAGGTTGAGCTGTTGTTCGCCACCTTAGCTGTAGAGGGCGCAACATCACTGGCCCTCATGTGGGATCCAAACCGGAGCCCTGCTGCTCAGAGCTGGCGTCCCAAGCCAACTCTTAACTAACGCGCCACTCGGCTGGCCCTCTGAAGTTTTCTTATCAGACCTTGAATTATTCTATTTTAGAGTCCCCAAAGTAGAATTCATCAAAGAAGATGAATATTTTAACACTTCATATATATTCCTAAGCCGCTTTCAAAAGATGTATATCATTTACGACGTCTATAATAATATATACAAGAACAAACTTCATTATCCCCTCACCAACATTAACTCTAAATTTTTTCCCTAATTTAGCGAGCAAAAAGGCTAATTATTACTTTGATAATAACCCACCTTTTTGGCCTTTACAATGTTCTAGATACAGTGCTAGATGCCTCATATGCACTATCTCAGATAATCCTCACAACAACCCTATGAAATGGCACCATTATTATCTCCACCTTACAAATGAGGAAACTGAGACTCAGAAAGCCTAAATTCTGAAATGCAAAGCTCATAAAGGGTGGAGGAGACTCTGAACCCACACTGTCTAAATCCTGAGTCCATATGGTATGGTATCTCATTATTATTTTAATCCATGTGTCACAGCTTACAGTGACCACAAACAACACTCCCAAGGATTTCTTTCCCAGATGAATTTCCTATTTCCTGATTTTTCTGTCCATGGCAAGTATAAGCAAATCCAAAGGATCAGAAGTGGCTTGAAAGGTGGGGTTTCAGGGCCAAGGTTTTGGCAATAGGCAAGACAGGGTTTGTAACAAAAGCAAATTGAAAGACAGTCTCTACAATAAGTGCAAGGCCCAGTCCTGGGCCTTTGCTGCCTGTCTTTCCTTGGTGGCTAGGATGGGAAGCTCACATGATCAAGGCCAGATGTAGGGCAGAGAGAATCAAGGACCAGGGTCAAGCTTCTGGGCCTCCAAACAGCTTTGGAAGTTTCTAAAGAACTATCTTCACTTAACTTTTGTGTGTGAAGGCAAGGGAGCTGCTAGTCCCAGCCTTAATGATGTCACAGGGCTAACAAATGAAGAAATCAGGAAATGGTTTCTTTTTTCTTCAAGAAATACTACGGTTGAATTTCCTCAACAGGTTTCAACTTCTGCATTCAGAGAAAATCATTCTGTTTTAGTAATCCAACAAAAGAGCGACAACAACCACCAAAGCTGCCAGAAGAACAGCTAGTAGTCACAAGCATGAATTCCGGAATCAAAGAGCCCGAACTTGAACCCTTGCTGTACCCACCACCTATGTCTATGGTCTAGGAAGGCTGCTCCCTCTTAGCCTCCGTCGTGCCTCCTGTAAATGGAGACAGTAACAGCACCTACCTCTGGGGGTTCTGGGACGATAATATGTATGCAAAGCCCTTGACCATGGTGCCCGATGCATGGTACAAATTCAGTACATTATCACCAACGGCAGTAGTGGAAGAAGCAGTAGCAGCCCTAATACTGATGGTGACAATCTTGTTTGGAAGGAAGGAAGAAGGGAGGAATAAGTTTCCTTCTCCACTGCATTCAGAAACCAAGGACAAATATTGGTCAAATGGTGTGGAGTGGCTGAAAAATCTATAAGCAGAATGTGATTCCAGCACCAGCCACTTACTTACTGAGTTAACACTAAACTAATCACCTTTTTTTTTTTCCTTTCAATGTTTTGACCTCTAAAGTGAGAGTATTGCATCAGAAGGGCAACAGGGTCTATGCTGGTTCTAAGAATTCTGATTCATCTGCCAGGGCAAGTAGTCAATATGGAGCCATCTCTGTTACAAATTAGAGCCGTCCATTACTGGCAGAAGTCCAATCTAGTTTGTTTTGTTTCCCATAAATGTTTCTCCTTTAATATTCTTCCTTCTGCTTCATTTTGAGTTACATTTTAACTTATAAGCTGCTTCAAACCTTTGAAATGATAGTTCTGAATTTATTCTAAATTAACCCCCCAAACTACTTAGAGACTGAACAGGCACAGACTGGCAGAAAGCGTCTCTTGAGCAATTTCATGAATGACAAGATGGCGGATGAGAGATACTGAAGGAGATAAAGTGCAGCCTCTAATTCAGCAGCAGGTCCCTGAGCTCTTTAGACCACAGGCGTCCTGGCAGACTCCGCAGTCCACAGCAACGAAGAGTCACGACTGTGTGGCCACGTCTGCGCTGGTTGACCCCCGACCACACTGGCTCTCTGATCATTTGGACCCTGCTTGCCTTCCTGATCTTGCCCAGTCTTTCCTCTGTTAACTGACCACCCCCCCCTTTCATCCTGGCTTTTAACCTCCCATTCTGGTCTTTCCTGACCAAGTTCCAGCGTGAAAATCCCAGTTCAGGGGAGAGTTAACTAAGCCAAGGACGTTTCCTAGATAAGTCAAGGGAAGAACTGAAAGCGGCATTAAACTAGCAAAAAGCCTTCATAGGTGGCTGAAGGAGAGAACAAAGAGAATGTAAGAGAAGGAACAAGCAAAAGTCATATTGAACTGGGCATCTGATGGCCCCAGGGGTCAGAAAGGGGCATCTATTCAGACTGTGAAAAATAAAAGAATAAAACACTTCTCCTAACTGAAAACAAATTCGTTTTGTGTGTCTATACTGGTTTAATTTGCAGAATGAGAGCAAAAGCCTGGGAAAGATAAATCAGGTATGAATCCTGACTCTCACTCACCACTTGTGTGACCTTGGGCACATTGCTGCTGAAGCACCAGTAAAACGGGGGCAATAATACATATCTCAGAGGGCTGGTGTGAGGATTAAATGATATCGGGTACACAAGGCAGTCAGGTATTCAGGAACTGTACTCGTCTCCTCACCACTGCTAAACTAGCTGATTAGTGTCTGTGGGGAAGTGCCTTCTCTTACACTCAAGAAAACTAGCATAAAAGAAAGTAGTTAGTGTGGTAACTGCCTCTGAGAGGTTACAGGATAAAATGGGGAGGGGAGAGCTTTCTGAAGTCACATCCCCAAGAGGTTGGAGGCAAGGACAGAAGAGAACGAAGATGTTAATTAGTTAGTTAGCTGTTGCAGAGGCAGCCAATTTCCACACCCAGGGAGTTCCTTGAAGCACAGACCACTGCTTTTGAATGGGGAAATCGTGCTGGTGTCTGGCACCAAGGCCTGCGTAGAATCTTCTGCAGATGTTAGCCTGACCTTTGGAAAAGGTCCAGAGTAAAGCTTCATTTTAAGGTTTAAAGTATAAAAACGGGCTCTTTCATAACATAGGCTCTGACTCCTGACTATTGTGAAACTTTGCAGGGAATTGGAACAAAACTTTGGCTGGTTGTACTGCCAAAAATTGTGATAACTTAAAAGTTTAGTTAGGGAGATAGTCACTGCTTTAAATGTAGTGCTTCCCCCTCTCTTGTATGACTCGGCAGCAGTCAGAGGCTGGGTTCAAGGAGAAAGGTAAGAGGATTGCTCCTTATTCACGTGATCTGAACTTAACACGGAATCCAAATGCGAGGGAATCGGAGACCTGGCTGTGCCCAGGTGTCTGCCTCTCCGGGACGCTGCACTGGGCCACACAGCCCGCTGAGTCCAGGGCGGGCCACTGAGGACTTTCAGTAAAAACATTTTCATCTAGTCAGTGAAGAATGAGTAGGAATGTAACTAGCCTGTCTGGAATTTAAGAAGCTTTATGTGAACAGCAAAAGCATAGTTCTCGAGCCCTAGATAAGGGGACCTGCAATGAAAGAAGGGAGATGGTACCAACAACTGACTGAAGTCAAATTCGAAGGCCATATGCCCTGCTTCTAGCACTTCTCTCAACAGGAAAGTCTGTATCAGGAACTTTGCAACATTTATTGAGCAATAAGTCCGAGTTGGGCATTGTCTAAGGAGATGCAGGCATTAACTAATTTAGTCCTCACAACTTTACATTAGGTCCTAGTAAGCAGCCACATCGCACGGGTAAGTGAGCTGAGGCATAGAGAGGTTAAGGATCTTGTATAAGGTCCCCATGCTGGTTAGTGGTGACGACAGTGGTCACCAGATCCCCAGTCTGAATCCACGGACCACACTCCTGACCACCAGCTGAGAAATGGAGACGGAGTGTGAAAGCTGTGCTTATTTTGATGCACTGGATGGAAGGCTCTAGGGACTCATGAAAGAGATTTA
Source organism: Hipposideros armiger (assembly GCF_001890085.2). Lineage (NCBI taxonomy): Eukaryota > Metazoa > Chordata > Mammalia > Chiroptera > Hipposideridae > Hipposideros > Hipposideros armiger. The sequence goes on from NW_017731398.1 coordinate 1,085,986, forward strand.
ATGAAGTTGGTTTTTCAAAGGACTTGTGTGGTATTAAAGGTTTTGGAGGCCGTTTTGTTGAACCCCCAGTTGGCTTACAAGACACTTCTCATGTGAGACATTTCCACAAACTAAACCTAAATGTGGAGGGTGAAGCAGGAGCACCGGTGACTCATTCAAGGGACTTTTATTATTCAGACTCGCACTGGAGCTGGAGTTCCAGCAGGATCTGCAGAGCTGGTGGCCTGATACTATGTCACACGATTTTCAGAAGAGCCTCCCAGGTTTTGACCAGATGAATGATGCATCTAGTTTCTGAGGCTGCCTTTGGAGTCACCCCACACGGATGTCTGAAGTGGTCATCATCTGTCCTACTCACGCCTTGGCTGCAGGGAGCGGGGAGGAAGCCCACAGAGGAGACAATGGAGGCCTGATCATTTGGCACCAAGCCCATGAATTCCAGAACGCTTTTGAAATTTCAGATTATGTGGCCAAAGTCTGGGAAATATTTGGGTCTACTTGAGTCTGAGAAAACACACTCTCTTTCAGGAATCTGCTAAAACCCAAGCTGAGAGCCACTATCAGTGACGCAAACTGAAAGTCAGGATTTGGAGCTCTCCTAACTGAATGGACATCCCACAGAGTCCTGGCACTCAGTAAATATTTGGTGAATGAATCATCTACAGTCTCACTGACTTGATCAATCACTAACGCTGGATCTTTAAATATATGAATAAAGAAGATTCCAAAAACATGATCAAAAGACAAATGATTGTGTGAGGAAAATTATTTGTGACACATAGAACAACATGTATCTATTATTCAAAGAACTTCTGCAACTTGGTAAGGAAAAAAAAAAGAAAGAAAGAAAACTGGAGCAAAGGTTATGAACAGGAAATTCCCAAAAGAAATCTGAATGGCCAATAAATATATGAAGAAATTGTCAACCTCAGCAACAATTAGGAAAACACAAATGAAAGTAACAAACCTGTGATCTCCTGCAATCCTTCTACCTGAGAGGGAGACTCATTGTTCATATTTTGTAAGTGAGAAAACTGAAGCTTGAAAAGGTTTTAACTCAACCAATAATAGGTAGAGCTGGGCCCTGAATGCAGATTGTTTAATAACAAAATCTATGTTCGTTCTAACATGCTGCCCTACACAAATATTTGTAGCTCAGATCCCCTTGGTCAAGTCAGCTAACCTCTCTGATTACACTCAGTTTTCTCAACTGGCATGGTGGGAATCACGAAGTCCCATCACATACAGTTACTATGAGAATTAGATGAGATTTGGAACAGTGCTGACACATGGCAGATACTCAATAGATTTATTCATTCAACAAATACGTAATGACTTCATACCCTGGCCAGACTTTGGAAATACGATGAAGCAAAGTACCTTTACCCTTATGGAGCTTATATTTTATTGGAGGAGACAGAATATAAATAAGGTAAATAGGAAAATAAAGCATGTTAGGTAGTGGGAAGGAGAAAAATGAAGCAGGAAAGAAGGTAGAGGGGGCTACCTGCAGCTTTGCGGGGGGTAAGCCTCACTGATGGGAGGTATCTGAGTGAAGAGCTAAGAGAAGCGAGGAGCCACTCAGCTATCTGGGGGAAGAGCATTTCCCGCAGACAGATCCTAGAGAGGGTTCAAGGAGCAGAGAAAAAGGCAAGTGGGGCTGGAGTGGAGTGGGGAGGAAGGTGTGGGACAGAGGTGTGTAGGGCAGAGAGGTAATCAGGGCGCTCCAGGGCACAGTATGCGCTGCACCCCGGCTTCATGCTGAGTGAAGGACTCTGAAAAGAGAAGTGATGGTCTGGCTCCTACTTTAAAAGGCCTACTCAGATGGCAGTGTTGACAATAACTAAAAGGGGAAAAGGACAAAAGCCAGGAAGCGAGTTCCAGAATCCAGGGAAGAGATGAGAGTGGCTCAGACCAGGGTAGTCAGATTCTGGATCTATCCTCATGGAGAGCCAAGCATTTGCTGAAGGGCCGGCTGTGGGATGTAAGGGAGCAGGAGGGGTTAAGGATGACTCCAGGGCTTTGGCCTGAGTAACTGGAGGAACAGAGTTGCCATTTGCTGAGATAAGTGTCCAGAACAGAGGCTTCCTGACTGCAGGCGCTGCAGAACAACGAGAAATCTAGGACACTCTGGAATCCAATAGAAAGGCAAAATGGGTGGCTGCCATCAGGAAAGTGCATCGTCGGTCACTGTGTTTCAGGGCAGGACTTCAGTCCCTGGGAGGGAGATGATTAAAAGCAAGGAACTGGGATACGAGGCAGGTTACCATGGGATTCTGGCACCCAGGAACCAGACAGGGGTCCAGTTATCAGCGCTGGGGCACAAGGCCATTGATGGTGACTTGGGGCCAAATTACAGAGTGGGAGGCAGCCCCAGTCCCTCTGCCTCAGATCGGGCTGGGTCCTAGAGACAGGCAAGAGGCTGGCTGGCGAGTCAGTGGCCAAGAGGCCCAGGAGCCTGGGAGAGGGGCTACAACAGAAGCCAGAAACCACCCCGGCCTGACTCCATCTGCACCCATAGCCACGTCATCAGGTGATGTCAGCATCCAGTAGCCTTTAACACACTGGGCAAGGCCACAGGCCACGTCACTACATGAAAGGCCCAGGGGCACAGAAACCAGAGTCCCTCTGAGAGGGAGCCCCATTGGTATGTGTCTGACACCTTTGCAGGGAGGGGGCGAAAGGCAGGTCCTGGGATGGGAAGAGCTGGAGGTGCTAGTGTGCCAGCTGACTGTGAAATAAAAGCGAGAAATGTTCTGGGGGCCAGATGGGAGGCAACTGTAGCCACCACCTGTCACCAAAAAGAGAGACAGCAACCTCAAGGGGAATAGTTCATATAAAGACGGGAGAGGGAGCTGCTCTTAGACTGTGATGCTGGGGGCTGGCGCGATGGGTGGTTCCACTTCAAGTACAAGGTTAAGCAGAGATTAACATGTGATTGGTCTAAGCAATGTCTCTTTTGCTAAATGTGTTCTCAAGCTCCTAGACACTCATAAAATTGTTTTCCATACACTTTCTTTCTTAGCAAGAGTATAAGACATGTCCACCAAAATACAAAGAATGTCTTTTAAAATTACACTAAATAAGGGGGAAATATCTCTAGCAACTCATTGTCTGATGATTTCATTAATGTATTTATTTTCATATTTTATTATAAATATATGTATAACCATTTCATCACAATTCATTATAAAGAGAATAATTTCTTAAGTTGGCACTGAGTGAAATTGGATTTATTTTCTAGAAATGACAGGTTAATAGATGCTATCAAGCAATTAGAAAATAGTAGACCTTTGCAAATCTTCACTTTTGTTATTATGGAAATATCTGTACAAACTCCTGGTTTTTTCTCGAGTCACATTTCTCTGACAGTCAAATTTTCTATGCATATTTGTACACAATAAATTAATGACTTTTCAGTATTGATGAAAGTTCTCGATATTAAAAACATTAAAAATGTAAAGTAATGTATGAGAGGTATTGCAGAGCACAACAAAGCCCCAGTGAAATGTGCTAGGAAGCGTTGGTCACTCACCAGCCAAGGGATGCAACTCTGCACACCATCCTCAAGGCCCATGATTAAATTTTGTGCTTCAGCAAATATGCAAACTACTTTATGTCATGAACTTTGGAGTCATTCTTGAATACTCAACACTTGGAATGTTAGACCTGCAAAGCCTAAGGATCTCCTGTAGTTAAGGTAATAAATATCCAAATCAAGCAGAGTCAAAATTTTGTTAGGTTAAATGTCTTTGTTAAAAAGCAACAAAACCACATGTATTAATAACTTTACAAATATTTCTACTCTTTAACTGGATAATTCTACCTATGGAAATCTATGATCAGAAACACAGGTGACTCATACACCAAGGTGTTTATTATTATATTGTTCATAATAAAAAAAATTGGAATCAACCAAAATGTCCAACACATAGGGAGTAATTATAAGCTATAAGTCATATATGATGAAATATTATGTAGCAATAAAATTATACTTTAATAGCATTGGGAAATAATGATTATATAATGACTGAAATGAAAGACAACAGAATATAAATATGTAGAATGATATCACCTGTATAAAAATTGCATGAAAAATAACTAAAAGAAATCCCACATTAAAATGGTAATTTCTAGTTAATGAAATATGGATCATTTTTTTCTGTTCCTTTTAGTTCCTACATATTTTCCAAATTTTATACAATGAGCATGTGTTATTTTTATAATTAACAAAAAATTAAGGACCATTCCATAAACAAATACAATATATTACTTTTCCTGAATGTAAAAGTTTAAAAATAGAACCTAAAAAAGAAAAAGAACACTAGAGTCAATGTTTTTCTGCTCTAGTTCTTACGTATACAACCTGTCCATCAAACTTGATTATAGCCTTCTCAAATGGATATTCTCTCACTTATCTCCATAAACCCAATAATATCTCACTCATTACAGGTATTCGATAAATATTTATCCATGAATAAAATCAGGACAAATTACAGTAGTTGTTCAATGTAATAGAAAAGTGATTTTAACAGTCAAAACAAGTATCTTCCTGGCATCTCCATATGTTTGGACAGGATAAGAATGACTGGGCTTTGGGGGTTGTGACACTTGGTCTGGAAAACCGTAGGAACAGGGATTTGCCACATGAGTGTGAAGAGTATCCTCTGTGGAGAAAGAACAGCCCCCCAGGACCAGCGATTCTCAGACTTGTTTTCTGCTCCCACACAGAACAGGCCCCATGTCCAGGCAGGTGGACCCAGGTGCCCCACCCTGGGAACGCAGGGCTGTCGCCTCCAAGTGCTCTCCACTTCTAAAAACGGAAATGAACAGCAATGATGCTGTGATGGGGATAACTCTCACTCACCTCTGATTACCTTCTCAAAATCATTTTCCTTATTAAAATTAAACTTGTTTTTCTTACTGGTAAGAACATATTGTGACACAACTCACAACGGAGACCAACGCTCTGCCGTGGGCCACTCCTTGGTTGAGAGCCACCTCACATGCATTTCTGCTGCAGGGTGACCCCGCTTCATCATCGCCATGGCCCTGTGAGCTAGGTACTATTAACACCCCTATCTTACAAATGCAGAAACGGAGGCTTTTAGACTAAATAGGACACCTGGCTGGTAAGTGGCAGGGCTACAACTCAACCCAGAATGACACCAAAGCTCACTCATGGTTCAGAGCGGTGGGGGGTGGCGGGTAACAATAAGAATAAGAGGAAACACCTCTAATGTGCTCACCCTGTGCCAGGCACTGCTCTAAGACTGTTATATATATTTACTCATTCGTTCCATACAACAAAACTCAGATACTGGCTTTACTACCATCCTCATTTCATAGGTGAGGAAACTAAGGCAGAGATGTTGTAACTTGCCCAAGTTCACAGGGCTGGAAAGCGGCAGAGGCCAGACATGAATTCAGATTCTGACCTTTTGGCCACAATACTACGCAGCCTTAGTACTGCCCCCAAAGTTTTCATTTTAAAACAAAACATACATTGGCACATCAGTCCTTGCAGTATTTCTTTTTAAAATAGAGCGTTGGTTTTAGCCACAGGATGGACTTCTCAGAAGAGGTTGCCATCTCTTCCAACTTTTCTAGCTTAGAACCTTGAAATTAACGGAGTACAATCAGCCTTTTAAAGCATGATTTGGAGGGCTGTGCTATCTCTGACCCTCCCTCCATTGTGTGTCTAATTGGGAGTATGTGAAAGGTGGAAGGAGAGTGGTAATAGTATTCCAGTTCTCATGGATGCAGATGTTCCTGATTCAGTGCAAGGGGCCTGTGTCTCCTCACCCCTCTATCATTTCAAAGAACTTTGTTCCTGACGACTAGAGATTTATGGGTTGTCTACTTTTTCCCTTTCATTCTGTAAGGCTTGTATTCAACACATATGGTTAGATCCAAAGTAGGGGGAAAGTACTACTCAAATCTGCATTAAAAATAGGACAGCCATATTCTTGGTCACAGCTCCTCTTTTGGGACAGATGCACATTCCAACGCTATTAAGTCAGCCCCTAACTTTCTGTGCTTCTCACTATTTCCTCGGGCAGAAGAAAATACACTACTGGAAGTCAAAAATCGAAGGCAAACCAGTGAACGAATCAAACACAGAAATGGTAAAAAAAAAAAAGAAAACAAAGTTGCAAAGTGCATATCGTTTGTGAAGTACAAACTCTACACAGAATTTAGGGTCAAGGTCAGAAAAATGTCATTCTCTGAGAAAGAAGCTAAGACATAATAACATAAAATAGATATTGGTAATCAGTGAAAATCTTTCCTAGAAGTAACACATGCTAAAATAATTTGTAAATGTGGTCTTCTAAATCTCATGCAGAAGCCCAAGGTCACTACCCTATCTCATTATATCTAATAGCATTTGGATAAAAGGGTATTGCTTTAGGGCTGGCAGAGAGCATGCTGTACCCAAGAGTGGGGCTGGCTAAGGTTTATGACCTTGGAAACAAAATTCCCTCTCGCTTTTAAGTTTTGAGCAGATGACTATCCCACAAAAGCCAAAAATTATGACGAATGGGCATGCACAGACAGAATTTAGTTAGTGGACTGGGAAGGAATCAGTTATCTTTCCACCCTAGTTCCCTTAACTCACTCCAGCCCCCAAATCCCTTGGTCAGTACCTCCATGCCTTGCATTATTCAGTTTATCCTATGGATAATTATTATTGTCCCTGTTTTACATGTGAAAAAATAAGCTTAGTGAGCTTGAAGAAATGCCCAGGACCACAGATCAAAAGAGTGGTGGAGTGAGGACTGGAGCCCAGGTCTGTCAGAGGCAGGCCATACCATAGTCTCAGCCTGGGCAGAGCCCAGAGGAAGCAGACGCTTAGGGTAAGTTCACCTTGCAAGTTGCTGCCCGAACTCCAGGAGACAAAGGAGCTATATGAGGGATGGTCACAGAATATGAGGAGCTGGGAGCTGAAGGTAGAGAGAGAATTTCTGAAGACCAATAGATGGCACAAGAGGCTGTTTTGAAGTCTCTGTGGAGACTCATCTGTGACTCAAGACATAACAACTGCGGGATGGTCTCTGAGATTCCACCATCATTCGTGGCTTAAAGAGCAGCCCTCCTTCAGTGAGGGGCAGTGGCTGGATGCAGGCTGCCAAGACCTCAGGACACAAAGCTGATGGTGCTAAACAAGGACTCAGTGGGACCTCATCTGTGGAGGGGCCAGTTTATTCATTTCTGTTTCCTGTGCCTCATACAGAAATATATGCATATTTCTGCCACCATAGTAGATACACAAAAAATATTTGCTGAATATATGTATTATTTTTCTATTAATTAATGAGAAGTGAAAAAAGAAGAGAAGTTAATTCCTCTCTCAGAGGACGGAGGGAAGAGAACACAAAACCCTCCCAGGGTTTGTTCATTCAGATGCCCACCTAACTCCTGTGTGTGTGTGTGTGTGTGTGTATGTATGTGTGTGTGTGTGTGTGTGTATGCACTTTACAGATTAACTGCCACCTTTCATTGAGTGAAATTCTGCTAACAAGAGATTTAATTTTGCAAACACCCTCTTTTGAAATGCATATTCCTCAGAATAGTTAAAATTTTTTATATGAAATCCAATCAGAACACTTTTCTTGTAATCCAAATAAGCACATCAGCCAAGACACAGAAATCTGGCTGATGAAGGAAAGGAGGAAAGGAGGGAGGGAGAGATCACCTCAGAGCCTTGGGCTTTTAAGGGATGGGGAGAACTTAGTCCAGTGCTCAGACGGGGAACTGAGTGCAGCATGAGCTCGTGAACCGGCTGGTGGGCACTGTCTAATACGGTAGCTACCAGCCACGTGTGGCTATTGAGCACTTGAAATGGGGCTTGTGCAACCAAGAAAACAAATTTTTAACTTTTTAAATCTTAATTTAAGTTTAAATAGTCACATATAGCTAGTCACTACCATACTGGACAGCACAGGTCTGGGGGGGGGGGGGGGGTAAGAAGAGCACAGTGAAAAAAAGAAGTAGAAAGTGGTAAGTGAAATCTTCCTACTTCAAGATTGTTCCTAAGCACTCTTAGTGTCATAACTGATGGCTGCTTGGTATGGGACAGCCTCCAAAGCTCTTCTTCATGCATTCTGCACTCATCAGGTCCTTGTAACAACCCAGTCAAGTAACTGTCATTGTCATCATTTACAGAAGAGGTTCAGAGAATTCTGTGATTTGCCAGTAGAGACTCAGTGGGAGGGTGTCTGCAACCCCTCAGGTGGGTTAACGTAGCTGTCCAGATGGCATCCAGGAACCTCAGGTCTCCCTTTTGAAAAAAGACAGGCAGACACCTTGTTCATCCCATCATTCTACCCTACACACTCTGCACGGATATTCAGTGAGAATCAGTCTCTCGTGCTTCACTACACAGCTTCTCACCTCCTAGGCGAGTTCCCTGTGCTGTGCAGGAGGCGGGCACATTTCAACCCTTGGTCCAAACCAGCTGCTGCTGCCCTTTCTCCTCCTTGGGCCTCCCAGCCTACAGTGAGGAGCCAAGAGCCTAGCGGAGCTCAGAGAGGTGAGCTTCGACTGGAGAGAGTGAGGGTGTTTCAAATTATGCATGGCGGTACCTATATTCTACTCATGATATGACTGAAATTCAATGAAGCAGCTCTCAACATCTGGCATACAAATATGCATCCACAACTGGATTTTCTGTGAGAAGTGAGAAGAGATCTCAAAGGCTGCTAAGAGGCTACTTGAGGATTAAGGGAGCAATGATAAGGCATAGGTATGTCAAATAACTCCTGTTTTTCTGCCTGTCTTATGTTGTACCAAGTTACTAAAACATTTTCCACAATTTTCTTTAGCTATATTTTACACATTCAGAAAACTAGGCACAAGAAGGTAAGGGAAATTATTTTTTTAATATTTAATATTTAATACAAACATAAATAAATGTAAATCATCCAAGGCCAAGAATTCTTTATTATTTATTTATTTATTGTAAATTAGTTTCAGGTGTACAACACA
>NW_017731398.1:1096893-1099421 GCF_001890085.2 Hipposideros armiger
CTGGCTGCTGGCTACATATGGTAGCCCATGGCAACCCACTGCCACAGGGGCTGCAGCCTACGCCGTGGCCGGCAACTCACAGCAGCTCAGCTCCAGGTTGAGCTGTTGTTCAGCATCTTAGCTGTAGAGGGCAATGTCACTGGCCCTCAAATGTGGGATCCAAACCGGGGCCCTCTGGCATCCCAAGCCAGTTCTTAATCATCGCGCCACTCGGCCGGCCCAAAAAAAAACTTGATTTTTAAGTTGTGGTTCTCTTACATACTTGCTATGCGGACTCGGCCTCATTACACCCACTCATATTGGTAGTGGGCCTCTAAGCCTTTACAGCCATGCAACAGGGCTTTCTCCCTGTAGTCACCAGATCGTTCCCTAAATTAGTTAGAACTTATAAATCCTCAGTTATAAACAAGATGATGTACTTTTGTTAAAATGTAGTAGTCAAAAATGTAAAAAGTGCGATTCGTTTTTCATGATAAATTTGAAAGGACTGGGTGGGCTGTATGAAGACTACGAAAGGCTACAACTATACCCAGACAGACCTATGGAGTCCACAGTCCCTGTCTCAGTAGCTGTGTGGCCATCAGACATGGCTAACAGGTGCCCTAGCTGTTCTGCAGGCTGGAACATGCTAGAGAACTATTATCCCGCCCCTAACCAGAAGAGATGGCCCTAGCCCTCAGAGAAGAAGATAATGCCCACTTCCTTCTCTCTGCCTTCAACGTCCATAGGTCAGGCCCTGCCTAGAGATATGAGGGCTGTGACCCTAGTCACCCCTGACTGATGACCCACCCCTTGCTAAGGATTATCAGAAGGCAGCCTGAAAAGCTTGCTCTGGTTTACTCATCTGATAAATCTGTGTTCTCTGATAAGGGCCCAGCGGGTTAGAGGAAAGGAATGTGCTTTTGGATCCTCCATGAGGATAGAAAATTGGTCTTTAACCAATACTAAAATAGAACGATGCTTACCAACTAATTTTGTAGTAAAATCAAGTAAAATAACAGATGTGAACTCATTTTGTAAATTCCAAAGTAATCTCTAAACATAAAAGGAAGAGGATTATGTGGAAATAAATAATTATAAGCAACTTAACTAGAATCAAAACCTGTGCTTCTATACCATATTCATGGATTGGAAGACTTGGTATTATTAAGATATCAATTCTCCCCAACATGATCTACAGATTCAATACAACCCCATTTAAAATCCCAGCAGGCTTTTTTGTAGAAATCAACAAGCTGATTCTAAAATTTTATGGNCAGTCAGAAATGATGAATACAATAACTGAAGTGAAGAATGCTTTAAATGGAATCAATAGATTAGATGATGCAGGGGATCAAATAAGCAACATGGAAGATAGGTAGCAGAAAACACCCAATCAGAACAAGAAAAAGAATCCAAAAAAAAAAGAGTTTAAGGGATTTCTGGGACATCAAGTGTACCAACATCTGCATCATAGAGGTACAAGAAGGAGAAGAGAGACAGCTAGGAATTGAAAATCTACTTGAAAACATAATGATTGAAAACTTTCCTAACCAGAAGGAAATAGGTATACAAGCTGAGAGAGCAAAGTCCCAAACAAGATGAACCCAAAGAGGCCCACACCAAGACACATCATCATTAAAATGCCAAAGGTTACAGACAGAGAGAGAATCTTAAACGCAGCAAGAGAAAAGCAGTTAGTTATTTACTTACAAGAGAGCTCCCATAAGATTGTCGGCTGATTTCTCAACAGAAACTTTGCATGCCAGAAGGGAATGGCATGAAATACAACCAAGATTACTCTACCCAGCAAGGCTACCATTCAGAATCGAAGGGCAGGTACAGCACTTCCCAGATAAGAAAAAGCTAAAGAAGTTCATCACCACCAAACCAGCATTACAAAAAGTGTTAAAGTGACTTGTTTAAGAAGAAGGGGGGGGGAAAGGATAAAAAATATGAATAATAAAATGGTAATAACAACATATCTATCAACAATCACTTTAAATGTAAATGGATTAAATGCTCCAACCAAAAGACATAGAGTAGCTGAATGGATAAGAACATAAGACCCTCACATATGCTGCCTACAAGAAACTCACTTCAGATCAAAAGACACACACAGACTGAAAGTAAAGGGATGGAAAAAGCTAATTCATGAAATGGAAAAAAAAAGGCTGGGGTAGCAATACTTATACCAGTCAAAATAGATTTTAAGACAAAGGTATAACAAGAGACAAAGAAGAACCTCGTAATTTCACTTCTGGGTATTTATCCAAAGAAACCCAAAACACTAATTCAAAAAGACATGTGTATCTATATGTTCACTGCAACATTATTTACAATAACCAAGATATGGAAACAACCTAAGTGTCCATCAATAGATGAATGGATGAAGAAGTTGTGTACATATATACAAGAGAACACTACTCAGCCATAAAAAAGAATCAAATCTTGCCATCTGCAATAACATGGATGGACATAGAGGATATTATGTTCAGTGAAATAAGTCAGACAGAGAAAGACAAATACCATATGATTTCACTTATATG
>NW_017731398.1:1101391-1103036 GCF_001890085.2 Hipposideros armiger
ATAGATACAGAGAACATTTTGATGGTAGCCAGATGAGAGGAGGGTTGGAGGGAGGAGTGAAGGGGAAAGGGATTTCGAGGTACAAATTGGTAGTTACAAAATAGTCATGGAGATGTAAAGCACAGCATAGGGAATGTAGTCAATAATATTGTAATAACTATGTATGGTATCAGGTGGGTACTAGATTTACGAGGGTGACCACTTCGTAAGTAATATAAACTTCTAATCACTATGTTGTACACCTGAAACTAATGTTAACTATAATTGAAAATTAATTAAATTTTTTTTAAATACATAAAAATGTAAAAAAAAAAAGAAGAAAAGAAGTGAATGAGAGCATGTGTACATATGTATATATTTTGCTCAGGAGGGATCCGTAGCTTTCATCAGATTTTCAAAGTAAAGGCAAATCTTTTAGCTCTTTATTTTTCTCATGCTTTATGGTTTTCTTCATACAGTTCTTATATATTTCTTAATTAAAACAAATGTTTTATACTACATACATATTCTTAAGCTATTATAAATATAATATTTTTCCCCTTTATGTATTATTCTAACTTGCCACAGATAATATATCTAATAGATTTTTAAAATAATTTTTAAAAAATTTTTCCAATGTTTGGCTTTTAAATTTAAATTTAATTACTGATTACATTTTCTTTTCAATTATGTTTAAATTTCTCCTTTCTTAATTTATTAAGAATTTCTTTGGTCTAGTATAAGATCAATTTATACATACAACACACTAACTCACACACACATAGAAATACACACATCTGATGAACAAATAGTAAAAACAACCCAAACATCCAATAATAAGGGAGCAGTGAAACTGTGGTGCATCCATGTGATAGAATATTATAAGTCACTTGAAATAATGTTTTTGAAGACCATTTAAATATATAGGAAAATGTTCATGACATAAAAAAGATACAAAACTATATATGTAGTATGATGCTGATTTTGTTAAAAATATTTATAGTCACAGCAAAACCACTGAAAGAAAAAATCCAAAATGTGAACAGGGATGTTACCTGTTTTCTATAAGCCAGCGTGTCACTTTTACAATAAGGAAAAAAAAAATGTTGTTTTTAAAATTTGTGAGTATCTAAAAACGGTATCTTACCTTTTTAGAGAACAAATTATAGAGAATTTTGGTATATAGTAATTCTGATTTGTTAATGTTATCACTCTTCTTTATCTTTATTTTGAATATTGGCTCAACCATTATAGTGAATTAAAAATCTATACTGTCACATCCTCATTTTACTAGGTTTTGCTTTTTGCAATTTGTTGCTATGCTATTTCATTATATAAAAGTCAAATAATGCTATGACAATTACCAAATACATACACCAACCCCAAGGGTTTTTATGAAGATTAATAATCTATGTAGAGAGCTTAATGCAATGTCTGGCACACAGCACAACAACTCAATAAATGTTGGCTATCAGTACTAGCAGTATTTTAAGATTAATATTGCTACTTATATATTCCATTTGTTTGAATTTAACTGACATATCTCTTGTCAATCATTTAAAAAAAAAAGAATCTTAAAGGGCTGGCTGAGTGGCACGTTGGTTAAGAGTTGGCTTGGGACACCAGCTCTGAGCAGCAGGGTCCCGGTTTGGATCCCACATGAGGG
>NW_017731398.1:1105846-1172375 GCF_001890085.2 Hipposideros armiger
TTCACCAAAGAAGGTATAAGAATCGAAAATAAGCACACAAAAAGATGCTCAACATCATCATTAATCATTAAGAAAATGCAAATAAAACCACAATGAGATACCACCACACATGCATTACAATGACCAAAAGTTTTAAAACTGAACTCTCACCACCTCACACACATTAGGATAACTACTATAAAAAAAACAACAAAAAAACCCCACAAAACACAAACTCAGAAAATAGCAAGTGTTAACAACAGTGTGGAGAATTAGAACTCTTGCACCCTGTTGGTGGGAATGTAAAATGGTGTCGCCACTGTGGAAAAGAGTTTGGGAGCTCCTCAAAAAACTAAAAATAGAATTACCATATGATCCAGCAATCCCACTTCTGGGTATATACCCAAAATAATTAAAAACAGGATTTCAAAGAGATGTTTACACACCCATGTACATAGCAGCATTATTCACATTAGCCAAGAAGTGAAAGAAACCCACATGTCCATCGATGGATGAATGGATAAACAAAATGTAGCTGATACATACAATGGAGTATTATTCAGCCTTAAAAAGGAAGGAAATCCTGTCACATGCTACAACATGAATGAATGAGCCTAAGTGAAGTAAGTCAGTCACAAAAAGACAAGTACTGTATGATTCCACTTAGATGAGGTACGTAGAGGAGTCAAACTGGCAGCGACAGAAAGTAGAATGGCTGCCAGGGGCTGGGGAATGGGAAGGGGGTTGTTGTTTAATGGGTACACAATTTTAGTTTTATAAGATGAAAAAACTCTGGAGATTGGTCATGCAACAATGTGAATATACTTAACACTACTGAAGTTACACTTAAAAATGGTTAAGATGATAAATTCTATGTTGTGTTTTTTACCACAATTGAAAAAAAAAATGCCAGAGGCTGGAGAGAGAAGGCAGTTACTGGAACTCTCATACATTTGCTGGTGGGACTGTGAAATAGTATAGCCACTTTGTAAAACAGGTTAGCGGCTTCTTATAAAGTAAAATATACACTTATCATATGATCCAGAAGTTCCACTACTAGGTGTTTACACAAAAATTGTATGTCTATAATATCTTTATATTATGTCTAGAATATCTTTACTCACAATTGCCAAAAGGTGGAAACAATCCAAATGCCCATTAATTGATGAATGGATAAACAAATTATAGTGCCTCCATGTACTGGAGTACTACTCAGCAATAAAAAAAGAAATGAGCTACTGATAAATGCAATGTAGTAGGTTGAATTATGTTCCCCCAAAAAGATTATGTTCAACTCCTAACCGCAAGTACCTGGGAATGTGGCCTTAATTGGGAAAAGAATCTTTGCAGATGTGACCAAGTTAAGATGAGGTTATCCTGGATTGAGGGGGGCCCTAAATCCAATGACTCGTGTCTTTAAGAAAAGAAGGGAGAGGACAATTTGGACACAGAGACACAGACAAACAGAAAAGAAGGTCATATGTAATGGAGGCAGACAGTGGAATGATGGAGTTACAAGCCAAGGGGCACAGAGGATTGGCAGAAACCAAGAGAAGCTGGAGGAGGCAAGGAAGGATTCTTCCCTAGAGCCCTCGGACAGCATGGCCTGTGGACACTTTGATTTCAGACTCCCAGTCTCAGAAATGCCTGTTGTTCTAAGCCACCCCGTTTATGGTATTTCGTTACAGCAGCCCTGGGAAACTAATTCGTGCAACAACAGGGATGAGTCTCAAATGCAATGTGCTAAGTGAAAGAAGAACCCAAAAGACTACATATTTTTTATTCCATTTGTAAGACACACTGGAAAAGGCAAAACTACAGACCAGTGGTTCCAGAGACTGGAGGTAAAGGATGGAAACAGATTACAAAGGAACACAGGGAGCTTTGGGGGAAGATGAAACTGTTCTATATCTTAGTTTTGGTGCTGATTATTCAGCACAGAACTGAATACCTAAAAAAGGTCAATTGTACAGTATGTAAGTTACACCTCATAAATGTTTACTTTAAAAAAATCTGTGCTTCTGGGATTTGCTTTTATCTTCAGTTTGTCAAGATCCTGGGCAAAGGGTTCCTACTGGCCTAATCAGGAATAATATGAGGATCAAAATAATAATAGTTATAGAATAAAATCCATGGAAAAAGAAACCACAAAACCATAGAGAGAAATAAATAAATAAATGTATAAATTGAAAGCATGATGAGGATCAGGATAAAGTATCTCCTCACAAAATATTTATTAATTACAAAGGGGAGGCATAATTTTAAAATGGAAAAGCCTGACAGACACCCCCTTTATTAAGTGATCAAAGTGACCATTATTAGTAATATGACAAATGAAAATCATCCACAATAACAGCATTACTTCTGTGCTATTCCTGCCAAAGATGCATAATCTGAATCTAATCATGAAGAAACATCAGACAAACCCCTACTGAGGGATACTCTACAAAATAACTGGTCTGTAATCTTCAAAAGTGGTAAGGTAACAAAAGTCAAAAGAAATTTTTTTCATGTCAAAAATAAAAGACTGAAAAACTGTTCTAGGCTGAAAGAGACTAAAGACAATACTAAATACATGTGATTTTTCAACTGGGTCCTTTTGGTACAGAGGACAGTAATGGGACATTTGATGAAACCTGAATGAGATCTGAGATTACATGGTAATAATGTATCACTACTAATTTTCTGATTTTCATGGTTCTATTTTGGTCATGTAGGACAATGTCCTTGCTTGTAGGAAAGACAAAGTTAAATATTTTGGGGTGATATGGCATCAGGTCAGGAAATTATTCTCAAGGGGCAAAAAAGTTATCTGTACAGTATTTCCAATTTTTATGTAAGTTTCTGTGATTTTTTTCAAAGTAAAAAAAAAGGTATTCAAAGAAATAACTCTGGGAAGACAAACAGCTGTCACTTCATCCCGTTCCCAAATGCAACAAGAGAGGGACATGATAGTAAATTCTGTATTCCTCTAAAGTTGACAATAAAATGCCACAGAATCAGGATCTCAAACACAGCAAACCTTGACAATCCTCTGTTTTCTGAAGCATGAAATTCAGCACAAAGCAGAGATCTACTTTATTTGGATACTGAATGACCCAATAGGCCAACATATAAGAAGTTTGATCTATACAGGTAGACCTCTAACTTAGGCAGTTAAAGTGAGATTCCAATGTATATTAAAGACAAGATTCCAGAGTCATAGGTACAAATATGCTCATATTGTACTTTTTCTAATCATTATTATGTTTAAGAGTTCCTATTAGCACTCTCAAATGGAAGTCCCCAATTTATATAATACTTTCCCTTTATGGGACATCAAACACGTGAACCCAGCTTTCAAAACAAAGAAAGAAAACTACTTTTTAAAGGAGAGGCATCCAAATGAATCAAGTTGTGCTACATCTTAAAGTTGATATCTCAACTTTAACACGAAATCTTAAATTGTGTAATAGAATGACAGGCTAATTTTTCAGAGAATAGGGTATCTAAGTAAGTCTAACTTGGATCTTAACAAAAGTATCGTATACCATTGTCTGAAACACCAATTTCACATGGTTTTGAACAAGGCCCTTCACTGATACGAATGATTAAAGCACCTATGACATTGCACTAATCTAAATGTAATATAGGCCACTTACCTATGCCTTAGATCTGCACTGTCCACTATTGTAGAAACCAACCATGTGAAGGCAGTGAAATGTGGCTAGTCCGAATTGAGATGTGCTTTAAATGTAAAATACTCAAAGACTTAGTACAAAAAATAATGTGAAATATTTCATTAATGTTTTTTACATTGATTATATGTTGAAATGACAGTGTTTTGGATATAATGAGTTAAATAATTATTCAATTTATTTAAGTAATATTAAAATTAACCCCACCTGTTGTTTTTTTTTTTCTTTAATGTGGCTACTAAAAAAGCTTAAATTACATATGTGGCTCACATTATATTTCTATTGGACAGGGCTGCCTTAGATGATTTGTGAAACAACACTATCTTATGCTCCAGAAACTAGGAAAGAGCATAATGATGGCCTTCCCAGCAGAACACCGTGTATCTAGGCTAGGTTTAGGCTTCAGGATCTAATATTTTTAAGGATAATCTCTGCCTATCTTTTTACAGTCCACTCAGCTTAAAGAAGTAAATATCTGGAGGTACCTGAAACTCTGCCGCACTGCTGCGCAGCTGGCTCACATTCGGTAAGGATCCGCCATGGTACTGTGTCAGGCGCAGTTGCTGAAGCTTCTGAAATTGAACCTGGAAACAAAACGATTTTAAGACTGTTGAGAGATGACAGCAGAGGTCTGAAGGAAGCATCAAAGTATGGTGTGTTGTAGTGAGTGGTTCAAGAATGAAAGTCTTGGTTTCGATTTCTTCTCTACTTCAAACCGTCAGGTTTCGGGTGATTTGTGGTTTTTGATTAGTCTTTTTTTGAAAAGAATTTACCTATGTTCCAAATGTCCCATGTGCCATGATGGTAAGGCCCTCTTGCAAGGTCTCTGAGTGTGTGTGTGTGTGTAGGCGTGCGGGCACAATCAGCAAAAAAAGAATTTCTTGAAGAAAAACTAAGCCACTACTTATGATTCTATGAAATGAACTGTTTTTTCTTCTCCATGATCTTTTTCCGTCACTTACCTTTATGTGTAATAACTGCATAATTGTGATCATAACATAGGTACAATCTTAAGCCTTTTCTATGATATTACATAATCATATTTAACGGCAACATAACATTTCTCCTTCTGAATTATTTCCTTAGGACACATTCCAACGAGTGATTACTAAGTCTCTGGGTATGGGCCTTTTGATGCTTCTCAGCACAGACTGCCGAAAGGTTTTTTCCAAAGAGCATATATGAGAAAGCAGTTTTCACCAAAAACCTCGCTATGCTGGAGATGATCATTAATTGGGGTAAGGAAGGAGGCCAATTCAACAGGTATTAAATGGCATCCCATATACCTTTCTTCTGCAAGTCCTTCCTTGCTTCATTTTTCAAAAGGCAATAAACTGGTTCCAGTTCTTATAAACCCCAAAGTGGTCCAATTTGGTCTTTAAGAGTTCTCTTTCTAAAATAATAAATTACCTCTGTGGTTATATAACCCTTGGCACTTATAATTCATGTGGGGAAGAAAGGGTCAATGGGAACGCTGAAACAGATTTTTACCCTTTTATTACTCTTTGTTTAAAAAAACAAATTACCAGATCTGAGTCTATTGCCCGCTTCATCCCTAACCCTCTCCACAACCACCAAGGGAGACTGCGTTATCCCGCTTTTATTGGCCTGGAGACCCAGGCTTAGGGAAGTTCAGAGACTTGCACAAGGTTACAGAGCTAAGGAGGCCGAGCTATGGCAGTCTAACTCAAAACCCACAGTCTTTCTTATGTCTGCCATGTGCTTTTCCTTTTTATCATTTCTCCCTCAATGATCACACTGTTTACAAGCTCAGAGAAAAGTGTAGTTTGGTTGACCAAAAGCATTGCTGAGCCTATGACGCTCTCTGATTTTGTTTTGTTTTTGCATTAATTATCAAAACTTTCAAACATATACAAAATAGAAATAAGTATAATGAAACTCCACTTATCCAGCTTCAACAATTATCCCAACTTATGTCCAATCTTGATTCATCTTTACCTCCTCCACTACTCACAGCATCCCACTGAAAGAAACCCCAGGCATCATATCATTCCATATTTCAATATGCATCTCCAAAAGATAGGGACTTATATCTGTTGGGAAGTTTTAAAGGCATACAAAACACTTTGGCAGCCTTAACTTCCTTATACCCACAGAATTTGATTTCTCAAATGAACTGCACTGGGAGATGGTTATAATCTATTCATCAAAATTTAGATCAGAGAGTCAAACATGAGGAGGAGGACATGGTGAGTTTTCCCATCTATCAACTGAGTTATAAGAATAAAGTCTCGGTTTTTTTATCTTAACAGTCTCAAAGCACTTACCAGAAGCATTTGACGCTATCCTTGAAATGCTCTAGACAAAATTCTCATCCCACCCTGACCTAAAAACCTTTGAATCCTCTTCCATCAACCCATCCATTTATTCACTTACATAAAAAATTTTAACTGTATGTTAGGTACTGTCCAAGCACTGGCTTACTAAGATGAACACATGCCAAAGTTCAGGCCTTCAGAGAGTTCTCACAAAGGCTTCGACTCTTACCCAAAAGCCTTGACACTTCAACCGAGCTAAGTTCTACATCTAGCTGGAAACCTGCCTTCCCCTGAGCTTAAGGCCCTCTCACGGTCTCCCAGATCTGCTCTACCTCTCAAAGTGCCTATATCTAGAGCCTTCAGAGACCGCTGCACTACAGTAATAAGAGCACTGGATTTGGACTTGAAGACCTGACTTTGTAACCTGGCATGTGATTGGGCAAATTATTCTGCCATCCACGTCACACAGACAATTATGGATTAAAAGAGAGAACAGATTTGACAGTGGTATGTAAAATGTAAAGCTCTGGAAAACTTCTCAAAATATTATCATTATTGTTGATATTCTCAACTACCTCCTAAACCCTTGAGAAATTTTGATATTTTCTTCTCTTGAAACGTAGAATCATTGAACTAAAAGAAACTTAGAGACTGTCTGTGACATTGTCATGCTTACTGATGATGAAAATGAGGACCGAAGAATGATGAGCCTGGGGCAGAGGTCACAGGCTGGCAGGCCGTAGGCCACATTTAACCTAGAGATCTCCATTTGACCCACATGATACTGACCCACACTCACTGTTTTACACTGTAACGTTAAAATGGGAAGACTGAATAAAAATCTGGATTCCAAACTCTCTTCATTGAGATCATACAACAATGAACCCATATTCTTGCATGGCAAAAATGCAGGGAGATGAGAAGTGGTTCCCCCCTTAGATGGGGCTTGGGTTCTCCTGTTTGCCCAAGTCCTCATTGTCCCCTATTAGTCCTCCACTATGGCCTGAGGTCAGCTGCCATTTATCATCTCATTCCTGATCCCTCCACTAATTTTCCTGTAACTTGAGTTAGCAACCTTTAGATTACAGTAACACACTTTACTGGAATTTCCTTCAATGTCGATATGAATTGAGATCCAATCCTCACTAATTTCTTTTTGAAAAAGCCTCCTAATAGTCAACACAATCCCAAACAAAATCCCAGCAGGCCTTTCTATAGAAATTCACAAGATAATTCTAAAATGTATAAATGTGTGAACAACCTAGAATAGCCAAAACAATTTTTAAAAAGATTGTAAGACTTAAATTACCTCATTTTAAGACTTAATATAAAGCTACAGTAATCCATGCGTGCACTATTGTTAAAAAGAGAGATGTATAGATCAACAGAACAGAAGAGAGAGTCCAAAACTAGACCCATTCATATATGGCCAATTGATTTTTGATAAAGTGTCATAGTAATTCAATGGGAAAAGAAAAGTGTTTTCAACAAATACTTCTGGTACAATTAGATTGTTTATTTAAAAAAAAAAAAAAGCAGTTGAGTATATAGACATTCAGTGATAGCCAGATTCAAACCCCAGCTCTACCACTCGTGCAGTCTTACCTCTCAAGCCTCAGCTTGCTCATCTGCAAAATGAGGAACATTATGGAAACATACTCCTAGGGTCATTGTGAGAACAACATGAGATAATGAATGCAAAGGGAGCACCACAGGACCTGGCAAAAAGATAACGCTCAATCCTCAGCCTAAATCTAATCTTTCTAGCCTCTTCTCTCTACTCCTCTCTCAGAGGCCCCACTACTCCATAACATACCTAATGTTTGTTTTAATCTAAAAATAATGTTTTTTTCCAAATAGTCAAGCCAATTTAATGCTCCAGGTTGATGTGCTGGGTTTATCCTGTGGTTTCCCAATGCTACAACTTGTTCTTCAAAGCCGAACTTCTTGAACAAGTTCCCAACCCTGTCTCCATTTCCTCCCATTCATTACTCAATGCCTCACAACCTCCCTTCCAGCCAGCACCCTGTGAATGCAGTGGCTCTCAGCAAGGTTACCAATGCTCTCCACGTGACTGGACCAAAGGACATGTCCTTATCGTGTCAGACCAAGTCAGCAGTACTGGGCTCAGCTGGTCAACATTCCCGCCTCTTAACAATAATCCTTCTGGCTTTTCTCCTAACTGTCTTGCGGCTCTTCAGTCTTCTTTGCTGGCGCCTCCTCTCCCTCCCCTTTAAACAGTGAAGCTCCGTGGGCTTCTCCTAGGTCCTCTTTGCTTCTCACTCTATAGCAGGGGTCACAAACTCAAATGACTACAGGTGCCAAGTATGGAAGACAACTAAGTGAAGTAGCTGGCATCACTCTGAGGAACACCATAGGGAGTGGTGGGGACTGTGGCAAACCAAAGAACACACACATGCACTATCTAATGGTGGCAGCCACTATTCAGTTCCAGGTAATTGCTGCCATGCAAAAGTGTAGGGTGAATGTTGTTAGAGAATCTCAATTTTCAAAAGAAGCCAGAGTCCAGATTTTAATGTAGAATCCCCAAATTCATCGCTGGCCCTAATTTTTAAAAAACACACATTTAGGACTCCCAAATTAAAAACATGTCAGAGGGCCAAACTAGAATTTAGGCCACCAATTTGCAAGGTCTGTCCTAGAAATTCTTCCTAGGCAGCTGAATCTACTCCTGCAGCTATACACTCAAGATTCCCACATTTACATCATGAGTCTACAGCTTAGAAGCCTATAGCATAGACTTCCTTCCTGAGCTCCAGGACCACTTAAACAACTGCTGAACCATCTTTACTTACATGCCTCACAGGTACCTCAAACTCAGCATCTCTTGACATTGCCCTCACCTTGCTCCTGTGTGTGCTCCCTCTCTTAATGGAGGATACCCTGAAATGGCTCAAGTCTGAAAGCATCCTCCAGTCCTCCCTCCCCCTCAGCTTCCTTATTATCACTAAGTCTGGTCCTTTCTATCTCCTAAGTATCAGTCTGTTCACCTCTGAGCCTCCCTGTTTGCTAACAACCTAGTCAATGACAGGCATCGCCACATCTCCTAGCATAATATTACAACATCCAAACGGTTTCTCTGCCACCTCCTCCTCTGTGCTGGCCGCCATTGTGGAGCTCAGGCATTCTTTTAAAATGCAAAGCTCCCATGGTTCAAGCCGGTCAATGACTCTCCATTGTCCTTAGGATCAAGTCCCAAATCCTGTCTCTACAATCTGATCCCTGTGAAGGCCTAATCTCAAATCACCCACCTCACCCTCCTCATCCCCTTGCATGAACCTCTGTTCCCTGTGCCTGCAACATTCTCCTTCCCTCACCACACAAGCATATAACCTCAAATGCCTTCCCTACTCCCACTGATCCTTTAGGCCACTAGAAGAGGTTAGGACTCCCAGCCATACACTCCAAAAGCTCCACCTGCTTCCCCTGTTGTAATATTCATCGAAATGAGTCCTTACTTGTAAAATGAATGGTCTTTCCCATTAAATCCTAAAATTCATGAAGAGGCTGTGTTCTGCTTACTCGTTACTGTACCCCAAGTGTGCATCCTAACCCCTGGCACACACTAAGGACTCAATAAAAATTTGTTGAATAAATTAATAAGATCTTCAAAGCAAGGCACCTTCTCCACACACACATCCCATTTACCACAGTGGGCACTCCAGTACTGACAAATTAATGAATGAACAAAGGAACAGCCTCTTTCCAGGCATATCTGCCTCCATTTTCTTCCCCCTCCTTACTATTGCTGGGACCACCTCCCAGCATTCTCTGCTCAAAATTTTCCCACTGCTTCCTGATAAGGCTGAACCCTAAAGCTAGAATGAGAAATTCTCCAAAATCCAGTCCATTCCACCTACTAGGGTTTAACTCCAACTCTTGAAGAATTAGCTGTGATTATGTAGAGAAGGACTTGAAGCCCAGCACAGGCTCAGAGAGGAAAGAGTGCCTAAACTGATTAGCGATACCTGCCATGGGATGGTAGTGGAAAGTCAGTACATCTGCCATCCAGTTACTAATACAAAACTAGATGGATTCTTCTACATCTGGAACCCTTGGACCATTGGAGGTTCACAGACATATGCTTGGGGACTAAGAGTTCTGTAGAAGAAGTGTTCAGTTTTGTGATTCATTATGAAAATCACCCTTAAAATTTTTAAATAAGCAAATTCAGTGTTATCACTTGTCTTTGTGTTTATGAGGTTACTTTACTTGCAGTTGGAAGAGAAAAGAACACAAGCAAAATCAACATGTAAATGATGCTCTGTACCAGTGAAGGGTAACGTGGTATCATCATTTTGTAGTAATTAGAATACAGAGAAGTGGTTGCTGAACTGAGTTATCACATAGGGCAGAGTTGACCAGGCTTGCTAATAAACTCGATAATCTGAGCTATAGGGGTTAGCACAATATTTCCATTGGGAGCTGCATTTCAGTTCAGCAAGATAGCATTTATCATGTACATGAATGGTGTGAATTTGAATTTATTGCATTTTTAACTTTGAATTTATTTGTACACGTGTTTTCAGATAATGTAGTATTTATCTAAAATACTAATAGTTTAATTAATTAGATTTAATAAAAATCTAATATTTTAGATATAGTTGTATCACAACTATAAGCAAAAGACTATTTACAAATCTGTCTGAACATATGTGAGTAACATAATCAAACTCATTTAAGTGAACGCTGAGGATCTGTGAAAAATTTTGCCTTTAAGAGACTGATCAACCCTAAATATAGACACAGAGTGCCTGTATTTGTACATAGACAATTTATGTATCTAAACAACACATAACAACACAGGCCCCAGCACTAATCCCCAGCTTTCACCCAGTCATTCTCCTCAATATGCTCTAAGCTTGCCATTCTCATCCCTAAATCTAACCAAGGTCACATGTAAACGTTTGTGGACACCAGGTGGGTAATAAATGAGTGAAGCTAGTCAGGGTATGAGAAAAAGTTTCTTGAAATCCTCAGCGTTCTTTATCTATATATATTTTTTTCTCAGAGTGATAGGTATGTAAGTATAAGAGTATTTTACTTTCCCCTTAATTTCACTAAAAAATAAATAAAAGATATGACAAATGGCAAGTGACACCTAGCCTCAATGTGGGGTATCATGACAGGGTGTGGTGTGGACTGTGGCCAACTAGAGAATTCAGGCTCCAGTTCAGGGGGCAACCATCACCCAGCTCCAGCCAATGGCTCATACGGGAATTCAGGATAATTACTATCAGGTCCCCCAGTTGTGCGTGTATGCGCGTAACATTATATACAGAAATATTTATATAATGAATAAATGTTGGTTTTATATGAAAACCTCCCAATTAAAAAATTCTGGGAACAGATTCAAAAAGTTTTCCCAAACACGGTGCTGACCAAAAACTAAGGTGTCTGCAGCTGGGTGAGCGGGGGCCACGAGTCTGCGACTCTGTTCTCAGCGCTCCTTCCAGCCGCCCCCGGGCCCAGCATCTGCACATCCTCCCCCATCCTCCCGATGGTCCTTCAAGGTCAGCATGAGGATCCTCCAGGCCTGCCCCGCTCTTGCTGAGCCTCCTCAGCAGTCCCGTGGACACTGCTGCTGGCTCTCCATCCTCCACGGCCTCACACAACAGTTACCCAACCTCGCCCGGGGCTCGTCCCGCTCGCGCCTGACTCCTGGACCCTCGTCAGTCACCACCAGCCACGCTGTGCACCTGGCCGGTTCTCGTGCAATACCCGAAGCGGAACCCAGTAAACCGGCCGATAAAGCACCTCCGAGGAGTCAAAGTAGGAAAGGCTCGCAACGGACCCGGGGTCCCATCACGGTACCCAGACCCCAGCAGGCCGGCGCCGGCCCAGAGCGCTCCTGAGAGGCGGGCGAGACCCTCGGGCCCGCGCGCCCCAGCGCCCAGCAGTCCCGAAGGGCTCGGAGCAGCGAGGAGCCTCTCAGCCCGCCGCGGAGCTGCTTGTGATTTCCTCCCGGGCTCCGGGTCACCCTCCCCCTCAGGCGCTCACCCCGCCGCCCGCCTCGCCAGCCCAGCCCCGCGACCTCCCATCTCCACGGCGCGCGGGTGTCGGAAGGCGGGGAAGTGAGTGCCGAGGCCGCGGCCAGCCGGCCCCGTTCCCGGGCACCGCCCCGGCCCGGCCCCGCAGCTGCCTCAGGCCCACGACCTCTCACCCGCCGCGCGGGGCCCTCCCGAGGCCGTGGCCGCCCCTGCCGGCGCGGGCCCGGGCCCTTACCCGCGACAGGGTGAGGTCGGTCATGAGCTGCTCGAAGGCCCGCGTCTCCTCGGCCTGCCGCTGCGTGTGCAGCGCGATCTTCTCACTGAACTTCCGCGGGTTGGCGCTGCCCGAGCCCGGCGAGGCGGCCATAGCGCGGCCCAGCGCTGGCTGAGGGGAGGCGGCGGGCGCGGGGCCTGCAGTTCGGCCCACCCGTCCGTCCGTCAGTCCGCAGGCCGCCCAAGCCGCCGCCCGAGGCCCTTCCTCCCGCGCGACCCGGGAGAGGAGCCGCTACGGCCCCACAGCCAGCGAGCGGCCGGGAACGCGCGAGGTCCGCCCCCGCGCTGGCCCCGCCCTCGTCCCCGCCCACTGCGCCGCCCGCCTGCCCCCGCCCCCCGCACAGCTGGCTGACCCAGGGCTTCCCTGGGCTCAGGACCCCGCAGCGCGCAGACCCTACCATTTCACTAAAACGGTCCAATTTGGAGATAGCCTGGCTTTTGGATTTACGTTACAATTTTAGAACAGAGTTTTAGCACCCTTCTCCCCTGTTATGATGGTTTACTTAAGAGGATGAAAACTGGGGGACCTCAGCTCGCCCTTAGTTCCCAGACAGAGGGCCTAACGTCTGCCCTCTGGCCCTCCAGCTCCCAGCCCGCTCCCTCCCTCGATGCGTCTGCTCAGGCCCACCCAAGACAAAGTTACTATTAAATTTGGGTCTTTTTAAAGCCATCTCCTGATTTGCATCAACTTGAGACAGCATCCCCGCCCTGGTGCAACCTGTCGGCTCCTCAGCAGCGGCCCCTTTTTCAGGTTCTCTCCAAGTCTCCCCTTAGCCGCTGGCAAACTCTGGCTCCAGCCAGGTGTCAACCTCACCTTTCAGAACCAGCCCGTCAGCCTCCACGATCCTCCTCCTTCTTGCAGTTCAGCAGCCACGCTCAGGTATAAACGCTGATGTGCATAAAGGTGTCGGGAGCAGCTGAGAGTGGGTCTGTGTTTTGTCAATCGGGCAATATTAGAGACATGCAGAAGAGTGTAGACAATAACATTAACAACTCACGCCCTCCGCCATCAAGATGAAATATATCAAAACATTTTGCTTCACTTACTTAGTGTTTATTAAATACAAAATTAGACATAACTAAAGCCACACCCTTAACTCCTTCTCCTTCCTCCCTAGAGATAGTCACTGTACACAAGTTAGTGCATATCATTCTCGTTCATGTTTTTATACTTCTATTACATCTGATCTATGGATCTACCCACTGCATATGGAATACGAAATTTTGTTTTTATATCTTACAAAAATGACATCATACTGAATAATCTTTTGCAACCTTTTTCATTTACCATTATATTGTTGAGATTCATTTGTGTTGATTCATTTGTTTTAACTACTGTGTAGTATTTCATTATGCTTTTCATGTGTCTCATGCATAGATAGCATCTAGCTGATTTTCAAAGAAAATTTCATATGAGGATATGTCTCTATTACCTAGAGTTTAGTTTGTTTTATTAATTACAATTGGATTTATTTCTTGTTTTATTTTGTGCTATTTACCATGCTTTTTCTTTATATTTTTTCTGCTTTCCTGTTATATTGTCTGGGTTCAATTTCAGAGAACAGAATTCATTCTACATGGTTTAAGTACAAAAGGATTATTACAGGGTATAAAATGGCTTAAAGGCTTGTTTGGGGGGCTGAAGAAGCAGACTCCAGGTTGAACATTCAGGAATGACTTTGAGAGTCAGGTTACCAAAGGAGCCACTGCCTCTTCTAAAATCTGGAAGCCACCTATTGAATTGGAAATTCATTACAAGTACCAGATCCTGAACCATATAGCTACTGTCGTGATAAGAGCCACTG
Source organism: Hipposideros armiger (assembly GCF_001890085.2). Lineage (NCBI taxonomy): Eukaryota > Metazoa > Chordata > Mammalia > Chiroptera > Hipposideridae > Hipposideros > Hipposideros armiger. The sequence continues at coordinate 1,119,871 of NW_017731398.1, forward strand.
CAGAAAAAATCAGACACCTCCAGTCCTCACCAACAGAAACAGCACACACACAAGACTCTGCTTTACCTCCACTTGACAAATCCAATCAGAAAACCTGATTGGAAAGGCCAAAATTGCATCCAGCATCCTAGCTGCACTAACACCGAGGAAACATAGTTGTAGCCTTTGGGCTTCTGACATAGTGGAAGGCACAGAAGGAACAGTGGATAGGTACCCAGCTAAATCCATCATATCCAGCCACCAATTCACCAATGCAGGGCTCTATCATCTTGCATTGAATAACTTTTTTTTTAATTTCCATATTTCCCCTATTGATTTGGAAGATAGTCATTCTACTTCTTTTCTTACGATGGTTAACCTAATCATTTTAACTTCTTTTTTTTTTTTTAAGCTGAGCCATCCTGCCACCTGTTGGCAGCTCAGCTCGGGCTGGGAATCGAACCGCTGTTGTTCCGGGAATCGAACCGCTGTTGTTCAGAGCTCAAACTCTTGAGCAAGCTCTTAACCAACTGAGCCACTCAGCTGGTCCTTAACTTAATTTTTAAGTCAAATAAATATGGGTTAATTGTTTTGAAATCGTTTCACAAGGCCTGTAATTTTAAAAACGTAATACCCAATTCCCAGTGTAAATAAGTTTATCCTGCTGTTTTGTGATTTTTTTCCTTCAATTTTAGATATTAACTATTCATTTTCTATTATGGAAAGGAATGCTTTGGCTATTTTGTGTCCCCATCAAAAATATCATTTTCCCTGCTCCCCTTCTTTCAATGCAGTTATATGATCATTTTTGTTATATTAAGTATTTACATAGTGTACTATAGTTCCATTTTTGCACAAATTTTTTTTGGAGTTAAAAATCGCCTGTTCTTTATTTGCCTAGATTTCTCTCAACCCATTATAAATCCTTTCCCAAACTTTCTGATTTATAATATTTCTATTTTCAGCCTTGTCCCTTGCCTCTTCTGATCCCTTCTTTCTGAAGCTCTCTGAAAGAACTGTGAAAACACATAACTGAATCTAAATAGTGGGTTTGGAAGCAACTTCTCTCCTAGAGAACTTTCCTTCTCGCTCCATCCTGGACTGGCTGTTCTGCAGGCCTACTGTGCTGCGGTGGTGCTGGCTGTCCCCTCGCCATCATCCTGAGAGGGTTCCTCATCTTCTGACCTCTGCTTCCTGCATCCCACCTGTCCTCTTGTTTTGTGTACTCCTTCATTTTAGAGAAGTACATTCTCCAAGTTTCCTAAGGGGAAAAAAGAGTACATAAGAAATCGAATCCTTGAGACTGTATGTGAGATGTTTCTATTTTACCCTCAGACTTGACTGATAGTTTGGCTGAGAATAATGAGTCTTCTTCCTCGGAAATCCTTTTCACTAGGACCTGTGCATCGCTTCGCCGCTTTCTCACTTCCAGTTGCTGCTGTTGCGAAGGCCACTCCCAGTCTGTTTCCCTTTCCTTTGGAGGTGACCTGGTTTTTTGAGAGTTGTTGTTTATTTTTGTTTTCTTTCCCCCTTTCTCTGAAGGCTTAGTGCTCTGATATGTTATGACGATGTGCCTTAGTGTGGAGCTTTAGTTGTTCATCGCGCTGGGCAATGCATATGTATGTGGAAACTGGACACTCATATATCCTTCAGTTCTGGGAAATTGTCTTTTTTTTTTATCATTTTCTTTTTTTGTTGTTGTTCTTTCTTCCTGGAAATTCTGTTAGTCAATGGGTCTTCTAGATTGCTCTTCTAATTTTCTTATCTCTTTTCTATTTTTCTATTGTTTCATGTTTTGTTGTATTTCCTGATAAATTTCTCAATTTTATCCTCCAACCCCTCTGTTAAAACATTTATTTCTGCTATTATAATTTTGAATGCTCTTTCCTGATTTCCAAATGTTTCTTTTTTGAATAGCATCCTGTACTCATTTTATGGATGTGCTATTATAGGTTATTTCTGTTTTTATATTCTTTTCTACTCCTTATATTGTCTCTGTTTTGTCCAAGTTGTTCATTTTGATATCTCTATCTACAAGCTTTCCTCAAGCCTCTGGTGATCCTTGACTTTCCATTCATAATTAAGACATAGATACCAAATATGTACAGGCTCCTTGTTTCTGGAAATTAAATGTTTTAAAATATATTGTTTATATATTTTGTAGCAGAGATTGCTAGTGGTCTCCCAATATTCATTCTGCTTTCCTTCCTTTAATAAGAGAAACCCTTTGCCAGTGGTGGGTGTCACCATTTCGGGTTGGGGTTTCACCCTACTTACAAGCTAGTACATTAACCTGTTGCTGTTTTATGGATGCTGGCAGGAGCCATGAGATCCCTGGGTTAGAGATCCCACACGGTGTGTAGCATGAGCATCATTTCTGTGTCAATTCCCTTTACCAGAGTCCCATCGGGGTGATGCAGAAGGGCCCAGATAGATGCCTACACATGCAGTGGGAGAGAAACAAACCTACTCTTTGTCTCAAGAGAAAGCATGACCTTATCCCTCAAAGTTGCTCGCTGCAAACACAAACCTGAGAAATGGCCCAGTAGAGAATGATTATAGCTTTGCATTTGTGGCAGAACCAACCAGAACATCCAAGAATGCTCAGGGCCCAGAGAGGATTTCCTCTCCCAACACATCTGAGGGTGCATCCTTCTGAGGGTCTTGGCCTGGGCTCCAGGCTTAACTCTCTGGCTCACGTAAAATCTCCTTTTACCAAGTGGGCATTGAAAACTGAAACTGTCACAGCCAAGAAGACCTAAGGTGACATGATGACTAAATGTAATGTGGTATCCTGCAACAGAAAAAGGACAATAGATAAAAACCTGGGAAATCTGAATAAAGTATGGACCTGAGTTAATTTAAAAAAAAAAAAATATATATATATATATATATATATATATAAAGATTTTATTGGGGAATTGGGGGGATGGGAACAGTGCTTGGGGAATTGGGGAAAGGGGAACAGACAAGTTGCTGTCATTTTGTTCTTCAGTCTAGTTGTGGAGGATGTTGCTTCACTGGCCCAAGCTGGCACCATCATTGCACTCTTCCCAGGCAAGGCAGTTCAGTCGCTGGCCTCTGGACGGCCGCTCACGCTGGCTGCTGGCCGCTCACGCTGGCTGCTGGCCGCTCACGCTGGCTGCCGGCTATGCATGGTAGCTTATGGCAGCCCACTGCAGCAGGGGACTGCAGCTTACGCCATCTTCCCGGGTTGAGCTGTTGTTCAGCATCTTAGCTGTAGAGGGCAGTGTCACTGGCCCTCATATATGGGATCTGAACCCGGGCCCTCTGGCATCACAAGCCAGTTCTTAACCAAGGCGCCACTTGGCCGGCCCCCTAAAAATATTTTTGATGCTCTCAGATTACTGGGGTTAGTGGGATAGATAACCACCTTTACTATCTGATTTTTAGTCACTTGAGGATTTTCTTCTCTTGCAAGCTCAACTAGGCATCACATTTTTAACTTTTTATCCAGCGTTTCTAGGTGTTTTACTAAGTTTCCTACCTACCTGTGTCTATGACTTTGTTGGAAACCACATGCTTGTTTAAAATTTATATTCCTGGAGCCCATCCCCCAAAATTATGACTTATGCAGATTGGGCTGGGGCTCAGGATTCTGCCTTTATCACAAATGATTCTGATATAGGTGCTCTATGGGTCAAACGTTAAGAAATGCGGCCATTAAGAATGGATCACAGAATGGGTCAATGAATTAACATGGCCTGTACTTTTAAAATTGAAAGTATTCAACTTGGTATATGGCAACACCTCCTCCGGTATTCTACTGTAGAGGCCAGCAAGGCAGATGCCCCTTCCTGGCCTTTCTCACGGAGGAGGCTAGCAACGTCACCAGTTCAGTTATTGACACATAAAGGAAAGGCAAATTTGTTTAAACCTCCGGAAGTTAGTTTTCCATTTCTTGCAGCCAAAATCATTCCGGAGGCACTAGGTAAAAATCCTCATTTCTTTTAAAAACCTTTTTATTTTACATAATCTCAGCCTTACAGAAAAGTTGCAATAATATGAAGAGTTCCATATACTTTTCACCGAGATTCCCCAAATGTTAAGATTTTACTTCATTTGTTCTATCATTTCTATATCTGTTCATTTTTTCTAAACCATTTGGGAGTAAGTTGACATGATGTCCCTGCCCCCCTAAATACCTCAGTGTTTATTTCATTAAGAACAAAGATAGTCTCTTACATTATCAAAACCAGGAAATCAACATTGATATAGTACTATTATCTAATCTACAGATGTTATTAAAAATTTTACCAACTGTTCCAATAATATTCTTTAGTAAAAGAAAATCTGTGATCACTCACTGTATTCAGTTGTCATATCTCTTTAGTATCTTTTAACCTGGAATAGTTCAATTTTTGTCTTTCACGACTAAAAATTTTTAAAGTGACAGGCCGGTTACTTTGTAGAATGTCCCTTATTTATGGTTTGTCTTGCATGCTGTCATGGTTAGTTTCAGGTGATGCATTTGGGGCAGGAATGGTACAGGAGCAATGTTGTGTTCTTCTCAATTTGTCAATCAGAAGGCACATGATGTCACGTTGTCCCATTGCCGACATTAAGCTTAGATCATTTGGTGAAGGTAATGTCACTCAGGTTTCTATACTATAAAGTTCCTATTTTTTGCCCCTTTGTAATCAATAAGACTCTTGGAGATACTTTGAGACTATATAAATCCACTAGTTCCAGCATCCATTGATGATATCAGAATGGGATCATGAATTCTTATCTATCCAGTAAATTATAATCCATGACTGTTATTTTCGTACTTAAATTATCCCGGATTTCACCTTCAAGCTGGCTTCTGTGTCCTTTTAACATGCCCCATCCTTTTTTTTTATTTTAAGTATTTTATTTTCTCTCTGGGTACAAGAGGATCTAGGCTCATCTTGTACTTTTTCTGTCCAGCCCCAGAAATCAGCCAGTTCTCCAAGCAATCCAGGTTTCTTTTCATGTAAAGGTGTGTTTGAGCACTAGTTCTCTTTATTTTGGGAACCCAGTTGTTTCTGAGTTGGCTGTTTATGGGAGGAGTTATCTTTCAATTCCTACCACATCATCCTTTCTCTGTTTCTTTTCAGCCCCTACCTCCACATTTTTCCTCCGCCATCGAAATCTCTGTGCCTCTGTCCCTGTAGGAATTGGGAATGTGTTTCCCCAGGAACAAAGGCCAGTGGTTATGAGCAAGTACAATAAGTTTAACAAGTACACATTCTTACATATTCATATCAAGCTTATTTCCTGGACAAGTAGGGGCAAAAAAGGGGATATCTGCAATTTTTTGCTTTTTTGTTTGTTTCCTACGTAATATTCACTAGTTATTAAAAGCTTAAAGTCAGGTTCTATTCTAGCCTCTTTCTCCAGCATTTCGGAGTGCGTCCTACAGAACATGAGTTTCATAGATGGCTAACAGGAGTTTCCTGAAAAGAGGGATGGGCTTGCAGTCACACACATTTGGGGAAAGCTAGGTAACAGAGTTAAGCAGGTTTCTTGACTGTGGAACTTCTCAGTTTTTTGGGTTTTTTTTTTTTTTAAGATTTTTATTGGGTAATTGGGGGAGGGGGAAAGCGCTGGGGAATCGGGGGAAGGAAACAGACAAGTTGCTGTCCTTTTGTTCTTCAGTCTAGTTGTGGAGGACGTTGCTTCACTGGCCCATGTTGGTATTATTGCGCTCTTCCCGGGTGAGGCAGATCGGTCACTGGTCACTGGACGGCCACTCACAGCGGCTCTTGGCAGCTCACACCGGCTGCCGACCGCTCACACTGGCTGCCAGCCACACACAGTAGCTTACGGCAGCCCACTGCAGCAGGGGCTGCAGCCTACGCCGCCACCAATGACTCACGGCAGCCCAGCTCTAGGTTAAGCTGTTGTTCATCTTAGCTGTAGAGGGCAGTGTCACTGGCCCTCATGTAGGACCCGAACCGGGACCCTGCTGCTCAGAGTTGGCATCCCAAGCCAGCTCTTAATGAAGGTGCCACTTGGCTGGCCCTCAAAGATTTTTTAATATGCTGATGTGTGTCATGACTTGCGAGTATAATGATGGAATACAGCACTTCCCAAACTTTCTTGATCACAGAACCCTCCCAAGAAGCACTTGTTGTCCCACTATTCCCCTGACACCCAGTAAATCAACTTTACTTCCTAATAAATATCTCTAGCATTCACCCCCTCACCTCTTTTCATCCTAACAACTACTATCCAATTCAGGCCACCAAACCTCTAATTGAGATCTTAATTGGTCAACTTGTGCATCAGGGTCCCAGCAGGAACAGATGGCACACTCAAACTGGTAATTTAAGGTTAATAAAGAGACAGGAGAGGGTTTGGAGATAATGCAGTACCCCGGGGCTAACTAACCAGGGGGCTGTTGGCACTCTGGGCCTGGAGGGACTGCTTACTGCCATAGGGAAGGGCAGTTGTTTGGGGAGAGCTGGCCTTTGGTAGGGAGAGGCCGCCAATTCAGTGACCTGAAGGAATAAATCCTACCTCACCTTCTTCCAGAACTGCAGTCTCCTTGTGGTGCCTGCCATTGACCAAACCCACCCAGAAGCGGCAGGGAGACAGTGGTGCCGTCCATGTGGCCAGCTTTCTAGGGCACAGAGGAGAGTGAAGGGTGATCTGGAGAGACAAATAGAAGATATCTAGCACAACCTGTCTTGAGTCTTGCCTCCTCATCCCCACCCGTCCTCCACATGTCTAAAGCCTCAACTTGATCATTTCTTGCTCTTCTGTTTAAAAACCATCAATTGCTCCCTATAATTCTTGGAATAAAATCAGTGGTTTAGTATTAGCTCAGGAGAGCTAATTGTTAGCATTCAGTGACAAGTGACATTGAGCTTGAAATCAGCTACGGGGAAGTATTTGCACCATAGAATTGGCAAATACTACTAATCAGGGCATTCTTTTTTTCTTTCATAGAACTGCATATATTAAGAAAAAAGCATTTTATTTACTTGTTTGGAACCCAGAAAATGTTCTTTTCAAAAGCATATACCAGAAAGCAAGGAAGCTATCAAAGACTGCTGGGGTCATGTTGGAGGACATGACGGTCACAGTCAAGGTGCTGCCACTGGCCAAGGAGAGGACCATTTGAGCATAAAAAAAACTGCAGTGGATTAAAAGACATGAACTATATTAAAAATCCAGGAGTCACAGGATTAAAAACCACCACCACCCCACTGGTCACCTTTAGAAGACATTAGGGAACCAGCTCATTCTGAAAACTGATAAAGGGAGAGAAGCATGCATCATCTTTTCCTGTTGAAATATTCTTTAACGTAACCTAACATGTTAATTGCGGGCAAATTTTCAGAACAATTCTGATCAATGAATAATAGACTTACAATACCACCATTGTGCAACTCCTAATGAAATAAATCTAGGCAGTCATTATCAGTGGCTGCTGAGTCCATGTGATACGTGATGAGAAACTGATGGGAAAGTTTACAACAAATGGGTCAAGCTGGCAACACTTGAACCCAATGACCAGCCTTTATCTATGTCATAAAATGATAAGCCCCTGATGTGATATAATAGGAATTCTGAATATTCTTGCTAACAGGTTGAAACTGAGTCTGACCCACAAAGATGTAATAAGAAAGTCAGAATGTAGAAATTCTGCAGGATCAACATCAAATTACCAGATTAAAAAAAGAGGGAGAATTTATGGATTAAGGGCTTTATGAGACCTATCATCTAAATGTAGCGTGTGGAGTTGGGGACAAACTTGTTTAAGCAATTACACTGGGGAAACGTAAACACTGACTGCATGTTTGATACCTTAAAATGACTTTTTAGGTGTGATAATAATGGTTTGGGGATTTTTTAAAAGTCCTTATCTGTGAAGAGTGGGATTTCTCACATGGTACTATTGACATTTTGGACTAGATAATTCTCTGCTGTGCATCGTAAGATGTTTAGCAGCATCCCTGGCCTCTACCCACTAGATGCCAGTAGCATCCCCTTAATTGAGACAAAAGTATCCTCAAACATTGCCAAATGTCTCCTGGGGGCACAAATGCTTCCTACTGAGCAACACAGTGTTGGAGAAACCGACTGTAGCATTAATGGTTGAAATACTGTACCTGGGATTTGTCAAAATAGCCCAAGGAGGGTGTGGGCAGAGGTAGAGATAGAAGTTTGACCCTGTATTGATAACTGTTGACACTGGGTGGTGGCCACATGGGAGTTTATGATACCGTTCCCTATGTTTATGTCAGAAGTGTTTCATAATAGAAAAAGTTTACAAATTATAGCGGCAAAGGAGTATTACAATATTTCTATTTTCCCAAAGCATCTTTAGCATATTGGGTTAAACAAGTTTCTCTAAGTCAAAAGGTTATAATTCATAGTAAAAAATGTGACATTGCTATAACCAAACACCTTCATTTCCATATGCTTATTATGACAGCAAAGTTTCTCAGCAAACATTTATAAAAATGGAAAATACGAAGAGAATTGGTTCTGAGCCCTATCTTATTCCAGCAAGAGTAATATTTATCCATGAGTTTCTGAAACCTTCATTTATCTTAGTAGAAAATGCACTTCAAATATCTAAGTTTTAGAATTCTTTGCCAAGACAATATATTACTTTGATCAAATACGCATTAACCATAATTATGACACACACATATTTTTCTGTATTAACAGCCTTACAGTCACCAGAAATAAGACAAAATTTTGTTACAAATAATTGTGACAGGATAATCAAAACTAAGACTTACACTTAAAATATAACATTAGGATAAAATTCTGAGGGAAGTGGAATAAAAACATGAGTTTGAAGGAAAAAAGGCAAAAGTTTCAACTGATAAAGACCTCTGCTCATATACATACGTTTTAAAATGGATGCGGGGGAGGGAGTTCCCATTCAATTCCTTCAAAAGCAAGGTCATTTTTATCTTGAAGTTTGTAATAACGGGGAAGATTATATACTTTACAATTTAAACATTAAAAAAAAAGTTTAGATGTCCAAGTTAAAATGGTGGGGGGAGGTAGTTTTCCCAAATTCTTTCCAGCTTTACAAGGACCTAGAGGTGCGGGCAGCACCGCTGTGGTTGCCAGGGACAGGGGGGCTCCAGGGCCCTCACTCCGGGTTCCATCTCACCTTCCTCTATTTCCCCTTTGTCCTGGTTTCCTTATTTAGCATCGCGATGCCTTGATAAGCACCTTTCTGACTCCCATGATTTCTTTGCAGGACAATGTAGAGCCTAAGTTGTTAAAATACAATGTTTCAGGTTTTAGTAACACACCTACCAGAGAGCCATCGTCTCAGCTGAGGCTCATAGGGGTAACTTCCTTCCACAAGGGCCCACTGCCCGGAGAGCCCATTCTCACCACACCACTCTTCTTTAGAGGGGTGTGGGGTCGTCGTCAGCCACTCAAACAGACCATCACCTCCAAGTTTTCACTTATGTTTACTTTAGAATTATTCTCTTTCCCCCTTATTTCATATTGTCATTTAATATTAAACATTGCTCCAATTTTAAACTTTCAGCCACTAGCCAATCAAAACTCAGTGACGTTATGCTTGTCCTCCCCACCCCCTTTTTCTGTTTATGTTGAGGCTACTTTAAGCGTATTACATTTAAAAAGTCTACTCACATTAAAATTTGCTGTATGATAATTCAGTGATTTGACAGCTGACTTGTGTTTGCTCCTTCAAAAGATTATAAAGGGTTGTTTTCAATAATTAAATCTCACTCTAGTCAACACTCTGTTTAGCAGGAACTGCTAACAATGAAACTGAGAAAAATAAACACAAACATGAACAAATGACCTTTTATTTCATAGACATACAAAGACAATTGTGTGGTGCGACAATCTGATGGGCAGTCCAAATTCTTGCGAGGAAGCAAATTCACGGTAAATGTCATGATGGCTGGTGGGAGAGAAGGTCAAAGGAGGAGAGAGACGAGACAGAGAATGCTACAGCTAATAAATAAAAGTAGTAAGAGCTACGTGGTTTCAATGCCACTTGAGTTCATCCAGGCCTTTTCGATGCTATTAAAACCATAATTCTACATATAGTTACGATCAAAACTCCTAAAGGGCATTTTGTGCTATTTTGCATTCAAAGTTGTGTTAAGGGAACTATAATCCTTACAAATAACTGAAACATCATATTTTATTCAAGTTGTAAACTTGGCTCATTGTCTGTCATGGATGTGGCTTGGAGCCCAACAAGCATTTGGGATGGGCATCCTCTTTGAAGGCAAACAGGTTGACACTTTGGTTGGTCCCAGTTTTTGAGGTGATGCTACTTATAATAGCATCTTTTTTTTTTTTAAGTGAAAATATTTACTCAAAAATTATCCAAAATACAACAAAAAAACAAGGTCCAGGGCAGTGGCAACTCCTTCCATGGCCTGTGGGCTGCCCGGAGTATGTGAAGAGTCGTACAACTTACATTTGCACCCACGGACCTGAGTAAACAGTCTACCATGAAAAACATGTCTCCAATACTTACATGTGTAATAGGGACACATCATGCAATTTGTTATTAAGAAAACAGTTTATTGGATTTAAATATACATTGGTAAGTTTTTAAATGTTAGTTTACTTTGTTAAGTTTTATGTTTTATGATAAAAGAATACTGAACCAAAACATCAGAGAAAATAGAGGCTCAGTAGCATGATTTCAGTATGTTTCCTAGATAAATAGATATTTTTTTAAAAAATGACTTTTTATCTAAGAATAAAAACTTCCTAAAAATTCAATGTTTAGAATTGAATTGTTTTTTTACTAAACCCAGAAAACTGGAGTTCATAAAATAAAAGCACAGTGCGGGCAGCAATAGAAAAGAGAAAGAAAAGGGGGAAAAAGAGATTTGAATGTAACATTGGTTGGCTGGTTTTGTTTATTTTTGTTTCAGTCTATTTAAGGCAGGATTCTCTCTCTGCAACCCTGCAAATAAATCCTAGTGTTTTCGCTATAAGAATGTTTTAAGGGTTCAGATATACAGATAAGCCAATTTTTTAAAAAACCTTTTCTTATAGTATTCTAAAGGCTTTGAAACATTATATAAATCTTTAAAATTTCTATCACCCACATTTTAAGAAATAAATCTACACTTTAATAAGGCACTCTTAAGATATAAAACAGCTTTAAAAAAATTACACCCTATGCTATGCTAACCCATTCCTTTGCCACAGGGACGGCGTGGCTTGTCTTCCCGAATCCTTCCCGAATCCCTGTGCACCGACACAAACAGGCAGGCGCCTGAAACCGGGGGAGACGGCTCAGACCATTCTCAAGTTACCTTTAATACCTGAATTTTATCAATGGGACTCTCCCATCCACTGACAAGAGCGTTACACTAACAGAATTGTCCAAATTGAAAAACAATACCTCCCCCATTCCTAGAAATGCTTCCTTTGAACACAGAACACTGATTTCTGTTAGGCTCCTTCCCATAGAGGGAAACAGGATGGACGCGAACCAGTGACCCCCGCATCCTTCCATTTCACTGATGGGATGAAAATATAAAAAACTTCTCTTTTAAATGACAACTTAGTAACTACAGATAACCTGCCCTTTTAATTGTGTCTTGTATGTATGTGTTACTGGTTCTAACAGCTTCCACTTCTAAACAACAAGAATTCAAATCCCACCGTCCCTATTGCTGATTAAAACACCAAAGCTTACGATATAGTAATGCAACCTCTAAGACCATAACCACACAGAGAGATGTTAGTCAAGTTCCCACTCCTTCCTGAGGGACAGGACAAAATGAAGGACAAGAAGGGTCAGACTAAGCCTGAAATACGATTTCACTATGAAAAAAAGGCTATCAAGGTCCAGTCAGAGCGGGAGGAGTTAAAAATGTCGCATTGGGAGTGTATCAAATTGAGGCACCATTGTGGGTTGGGTCTTTTCTTCCAGTGGGTAAAGAGGGGCCCTCAGAAGGTAACCGTGAAGCGCTCCTTTCCTTCGCCCTCCTGGGCTGGCAGCAAATGACCAGTTACTTCCCGTAGAACTTCTTGTTCAGAAGGAAGATCAGAAGGTTGACATTCACTTTCGCTCTGTCGAATAATTTCATGACTGCAACTCCTTCATACTGTAGTTGCAGCAGGTCCTGTTCAAAAAAAATTGTGACAGTTAATTAAGTCCGTGGAACAAGAAAAGAAAGGCCACAGTGTAGTGAGGGATCCCGAAGGAACAAGGCGTGCCTGATGTGCCAGGTGAGAGACAGGCTGAGAAAAGGGCTCCCGACGATGGCCCTGCCCGCGCAAAGCCACCCTGAGAGCTGCAGCAAAGGTGCACACTGGTCACTGGGCTAAGAGGTCATGCAGTTTGTATCAGCATATACACAACAAGGAGAGAAAAAGCGGCGTGTTCAGTTATCACACACATCTACGCCTTTTAGTTCAGAAGTTACAATTGTGTGTCTCCAGTTTAGGTGACGGGCCAGCTTGGAGAAGGTGAAGGCATTTTGATCCCTGATGAAATACACCAGTCACTGAAAACAATGTTGTTTCAACAAGACCTACTAGAGTCTTAGTTTCTGTGTCACATGAGAAAGCTTGTATAATCTGAAGGCAAGGAACAGGACAGGACTACACGTTTATCAGGTGTCTGCCATGTGCCCCATATCGTGTAAGCACATCACACAGCGTCTTTTTAAGTCTGACAAAAATCCTATGAGGTGTGATTATCCCAGGTTTAAAGATGAGGCACAGAGATGGGCCATCCGGTGCCAAATCTGGATCTGACGACAAAGCCCCTTTTTCCCACCACCCTTCACTGTCCAGAACAAATTTAGGAAATCTAAGTGGTGTCTCCCCTCAGCTTTTGAAGAGTGGTGACGAGAAAAAAAAGCAAGAGTCAAAGTTCTTGAAAGGACCGCAAAGTTGAACCAATTCATCTTTTGGAAAAATCCTAGCAGCTCCATGAGGACCGGGACATCAGTGCGTCACCTGTGCTAACAATACCTCACTCCTGGCAGCCATTCCATATTTCATGAATGTGCGCACGGATGAACACGTTACCTGAGGCACACTGGTCGGCCTGTAAGAATTTGGTGAAACTGAGGGAATCATAGGATCTTTTTGTGTTAGTACTTGAGTTAGCCGTGTGCATCACAAAATCATTTCATATTTATTCTAACATGTTTTGAGGGCCTACTAGTCAGTCATTGACAAAGAAAGAAAGCAATACTACCTGTTTGTAAGGAGTTCACAGTTTGAAGGGTGAGAGAAAAAGAAGTCGCCACCTATAGTAACAGAGGCTGCCTCTAATGGCTGTGAAGCAAAGGGGAAACCAGCTGTGGTCAGAGGAGGCTTTAGGGGTGGTGCCACACATGAAAGGACTCAATAAACAATGGAGGAATAAAGCGGGGAGGTAAGGGAGGGTCCCCGATTAAGGGAAAGCATCCTGGGCAAAACAGTGTTCAGAGAACGGCATGCCCAGTGTGACCAATACGGCAGCGTGAGCAATGAGAGCAGTGAGGTGGGGACTGGCTCTGAAGCGCTGCGCACACTGAGCTAAAAATAAAAATGTCTGCACGTTATCCGGGAATCCTCCCTATGCCCTGGTGCTTGACGTGTAAAAATCAGAGGTATTACAGAATAAAAATTATGTAACTATGTTATAAAATGATTCACCGCAGTGTTGTTTTAGAATTTAAAATGAGATTCAGTTTACAATGAAGCAATCTATGCACACCTTGCCCAAAATATACCTTTAAGCACCTATACCAAATTAAAATGAGAAAAAGGATGTCAAGCTACTGAGCAGGCTTACAGTTCTGTACTGTCCAGACTTGTACTTAGGCATTTTGTTCGAGTCCAAGGTATCAGCTCAATTTGGTGGCAACGCTAAGTGGGAGTGTCAGATAACTGCTTTCTGGACATTTCCACATCTGTAACACTCTCAGCGTGTACAGACCAAATGAGACACACAGAGACTAGACATGGCTGCTTTCCCTGCAGTGCAGCTCGCTGCTGAATGTGGATGGCTTTCCCCATGGCCCTCCCACCTGGATAAGAACATGAGCAGCTCAGACACAGAGCTTTTAGTTTTACCTGGCGCAGACCCACCTGATAATGTAACATAAACGTCTCCATCTGAACTCCCATGAATTTGGCTTTCACTTCAAAGTCGCCAACTTCTTCTGTTGGATTGATTTCAAAGATAACATTTTTAAACCTGTTGAAACATAACATCGTTACGGTGTGATTTTTATGTTCTCATATGAAAACATCCTGGGAAATGCAGAAAGGGGATGAACAATGTCTTCAGAAGTGACAAGGGGTACAAACTAAAGGTCAGGGGGCTTTTGTAGGTGAAGCAGTGGGACCACTACCCTGAGTCCCACCTGCTGCGGACTAGGAGGGAATGGCAGCCTCTCCCAGCAGCACTTGCATTCTATGAAAGAGGAACCATTGAGGAATGCCACCAATGGCCTCTGAAGGAAAGATATCAGAGGAATTCCCTTGGCTTTCCGTGTGGCCACTGCTGAGACCTGGCTAAAAGCAGAATAAAGAGCAAACTGGCTGGAAAGAGAGGTAGGAAAGGCTGTGTGTTTGAATGCATGCATGTTTGAAGATTGGAAGAAGCTAGTAAATAAGCAAAAGGGGGTCAGAACAAAAAGAACCAAGAGAAGAGGTTCTCTGGGAAGAGTAGGTGCTATAGTTATAAATGTACTGAGTGCCACCAGAGATAAATTGCTATCTAATATATGTAAGGTTATCACTCATTCTTAACATGCTTCATGCCCGTAAGTTTTGTGGCCCCAGAAGAAGGTGGGAATATGCTCTTATTCAACTGCTCAAAGTATGTCACCCCGGGTTTCCAGAACTCAATTATGGAGCAATCTTACTGACTGTGAACAGAGGTGAGAACCATGAAGGATCAAGAGGCCACTGAGAAACTAAAAGAGACGCCACAAAAGCCATGCACTAAAGTGCACACATTGTACTCAACACGAGACCCTCACATGTTATTCCTTACAGGTATTTATTTTATGTGATAAATAATTGGATTTTAACTGATTTGGTTTGTTATCTCCTTTCTAAGCCCATAGTAGCAAATTAAAAAGAAGTAAGAGAGCAGGCACTTGAACAGTAGTGGAAAATGGTGACAAAAAAGGGAATGGGATAATAAATATTATGAAGCAAATTTGAAAAACGCATTAAGTGCTCAACCAAAAAAAAAAACCCCAAAAGACCAGGGTCCCCAATTAAAAAACTGACCAGAGAAAATCCAGATAAGCACTCATGTTTTAAATACACACATAAGGACCAGCCGAGTGGCTCAGTTGGTTAAGAGCTCACTCAAGAGTTCGAGCTCTGAGCAACAGTGGTTCGATTCCCGGCCTGAGCTGAGCAGCCCCTGAGCTGCCAACAGGTGGCAGGATGGCTCAGCTTAAAAAAAACCCCAAAAACAATATAAAAAATAAACACACACACAATCAGAATTCCAAAAAATGCAAAATTTAAAAATAAGATACTATATTGAATTCAAAACCACCAAAAATTACTGTTTACTGAGGACAAGGAAGTAGTGAGATACGTAAGCACTTTCATACCTATTTCAGACACTAATGGAAAGTACTTTGGAAATATAATATGTTAAATTTTTTTTTTACATATGTTAAATTTTATATGTTAAATTTTTATTTTCAACTGCTACGGCAGTTCTTCAAAAAATTAAAATAAGGGGCCGGCCGAGTGGCTCAGTTGGTTAAGAGCTCGCTCAAGAGTGCGAGCTCTGAGCAACAGGGTCGCCGGTTCGATTCATGTCCCGAGCTGAGCTGCCACTGAGCTGCCAATAGGTGGCAGGATGGCTCAGCTAAAAAATTAAAATAGAACTATCATATGATCCAGCAGTCCCACTTCTGGGTATATTGTATATCCAAAAGAATTGAAAGCAGGAACTTGAAGAGATATTTGCACATCCATGTTCACTGCAGCATTATTCACAACAGCCAAGGGGCAGGGGAAGTCACCAAGTGTTCATCCATGGATGAATGGATAAACAAAATGTGGCGTATACATACAACGGAGTATAGTCGACCTTACAAAGTTAGGAAATCTGTCACATGTTACAATGTGGATGACCCATGAGGACATCATGCTAAGGGAATTAAGCTGGTCACAAAAAGACAAGTGCTGTATTGTATGATTCCACTTAGATGAGGTACCATACCAGGAGGACTCAAATGCAGAGAGACAGAAGGTAGAATGGTGGTTGCCAGGGACTGAGGAATGGGAATGAATTGTTGCTTAATGTGTATAGAGTTTCAGTTTTGTAAGATGTCTTGGTTTAGAAACAGAACAAATGGAAGGAATGGCTTCCTGCTTTAGAGAGGAAAAATTAAGATGGGGCCCGCACAGCAGGTGTGAACATATCCTGAGACAAATGTTCCACAAACAAGGAAAATAATTCCTTTTGATAATAGACAAATTAATTCTGGGTACAGGCCTAATTCTGCATATTAATGCATATAAATAGAGAGAAAATATAATGACCATCCAATTTAGAGAAAAGCAATAAGATAAAGATGTAATAAATGCAGAAATTTTTAAAAAATCAATGTATAAAACAAAGTAAAAAAGTAAACACTTACTGATTCACTTGTAGGTCCTCAATTTCCAGAAGAACTCCTTTTTCATGTAGTCTTGCTGCTGTGTATTTCAGAGAAATCTTTTTGCTTTTCTTTCCTTTCATTTCCCTAGGCTTTTTGGAGACTCTGTAAAAATGATATCATGTCACTTTCTATAAATAACGATCTACTTCAAGTCTGTTGGTAATTCAAGGATATGAGGTCAGAAAAACGAACTTCCCATACACAAGCATACGTAACATACCAATTCTAAAATGGCAAATAAATGTTAGGATTAGCCTAGACAATATCACTGCAAAACAGAGAAAACATTATTAAATTGGTTTTGCCTTAAATTTAAATTATATTTGAGGACACATCATGAATGCGACAGTGTTATAATCCTTCTATGTCCCTCTCAGAACCTGAGTACCTACAAGCAAGTGTGAGGGCTCCCAATGCCAGCCTAGGGACCTGCACTGAATCCCGGGGGAGTCACTCTAAGCCCCTCAGCTGTGCAGGGGGGACATTTAACATCTCAAGTAAGTCACTGTTAAAACAGGAATGGGAGCAAGGAAAAAGAAACAGATGGTAGGAGCTATTGGGGTAACTGAGGCAAGAAGTGATACGAAAAATAGAGATAAATGAAAACCAGGGATTTGGGGCTCCCAGGAGAAGGGGCTCAAGAGATAGGGTGGAAATGCTGGAAGGAGTGTAAAAGGGAATAATCCCTATGAAAGACAACTGAAATATCTATCAAAATTACAATTGTACAAAACTTTTTACCCAGCAATTCCACTTCTAAGAATTTATCTTAAGAAATATGCCCATATCTGCAAAATGACTTAAGTACAAGAGGTTATTTGTTGCAGATTTTTTTTTTTAATTGGGGAACAGCCATGGTCATTGATTACACGTTGCTTTCATGCTACAATGGCATAGTTGACACTTTCAGGGAGGGTGCAGCTCACAGTGGCCCATGTGGGGATTGAAGCGGCAACCTTGGTGTTATCAGACCACACTCTAACCAACGGAGCTAATCGGTCATCCCCTGCTGCAGAATTTTTAATAATAAATAAACAGAAAGAGTGTAAATGTCTATGAATGGAGAGCTGATTGAATCAAGTGTTCTATCTACACAATGGAATACTACACAGCCATTAAGAAAATGAGAACCTAGCTCCATCTGCTTAAAAAAGAAGCAATAACGACTCTACATACCACTCTTCACTAAAGGAAACCACGAATGTTTGGAGAAATAGCTAATTTCAAGCCTGGGAAGGGGAAAGTACAAGTTGAACAAGAAATATCTTGTGCCTCGGGCCGGCCGAGTGGCGCGATGGTTAAGAACTCGCTTGGGATGCCAGAGGGCCCCGGTTCGGATCCCTCATGAGGGCCAGTGACACTGCCCTCCACAGCTAAGATGCTGAACAACAGCTCAACCTGGAGCTGGGCTGCCGTGAGTTGCTGGCGACGGCATAGGCTGCAGTCCCTATGGCAGTGGGTTGCCATGGGCTACCGTGTGTAGCCAGCAGCCAGCGTGAGCGGCCAGCAGCCACAGTGAGCGGCTGTCCAGAAGCCAGCGACTGATCTGCCTCGCCAGGGAAGAGTGCAATGATGGTGCCAACTTGGGCCAGTGAAGCAGCGTCCTCCACAACTAGATTGAAGAACAAAACGACAGCAACTTGTCTGTTCCCCTTCCCCTAATTCCCCAGCACTGTTCCCATCCCCCCAATTACCCAATAAAAATCTTTAAAAAAAAAAAAAAAAGAAATATCTTGTGCCTTAAAGTCAGGAAGTGCTCAAAATGATGGGGACATGTCAAAAGGACACAGCAGCCAGCTCTGCAAGTTGGCTCTGCAAAGTGGACTTGATTTTTATCCCTTCCCATCAGCCCGCCCTGCTTCACTCCAGGAAGTCTTCTAGGGAGGGAGGGAGAGGGAGAGGGAGAGGGAAAGAGAGTGTCAGTGAGCACACAGGTAGAAGAATAAGTGAGCCAGACAGGTGAGGTGATGTAACAAAATGTGATGTAACAAAATGTGATGTCACAAAATGTGAACTGGTGAAAGATATCTGGGTGTTTACTGTTTTATTCATTCAACTTTCTGAGGTTTGAAAATTCTTAAAATGAAATTAGGAATAAAAAATAAGCTAACCTACAAGTAGATCATGCACTTATTACCTCACCTCTCTGGGGTTTCAGTTCCCCTCCCTATAAAATGGGCAAGCTCTCAGTTGGTTAAGAGCTCGCTCAAGAATTTGAGCTCTGAGCAACAGAGGTTCGAGTCCAGCCTGAGCTGAGCTGCTGCTGAGCTGCCAACAGGTAGCAAGACGGCTCAGCTAAAAAAACAAACAAACAAAAAAAGGGCAAGCTGATGGTTTCCGGCCTGCACCAGGAAGGCCACATCAGACTTTCCTCAGCAGCAAAGAAAAAGTCAGGGGCGGGGTCCCTGTCCCCAGGAAGTATAAAGAGATGCTAAGGAACCGGAATGTTTATAATATTCCCTGAGTGATTCTGAGGCACAGCCAGGTTTCTGGGACCACTAGACAATCTCCTTTCATGATTAACTTCTAGAGCCAGGAAGATATTGTGGAACAGGGGATGCTTAGAAATAAGCACCCATGAAATCTGCCACACAGTATTTATTTACATCACATAGTGACAAATGGAACTAGGAAATGATGCAAATGATTAGAAGTAAAATAAACAACCAATGCAATAAACAGATCCAGTGTGTTTTAAGTAAAAATTTCCAATATCGCTTCAGTTGGACTCTACTTCTTTTTCCCCTGACATGGATTCTTTAAAAGAAAAAAAAAAAATACTCACTTGCCCTTGCTGGCTAAGTTATCCAAGCAGGTTTTTATATAGCTTTTATAGTAATCCACCTGCTCTCCGTAAAAGGTGGCCTTGGAGTTGAGGGCAGAGTACGTCTGCTGCAGTTTCACCAGCTCGGCCTTTCTCCTCTGTCGGTATCTTCTCTGATTTCGAATATCCTGAGACACAATTATGAAAAAGAGGAAAACAATGGTCAATGTCATGTGCTTCTTAATCATTAACACCAGAACCCAGCAGTGCTTAACTGTGCTTTGCATGGCCACACATTCTTAATAGGCAGCAAATCATGTGCAATAATAATTAACCAAGAAATTCAGATCTCATTCTTTTTTTTCCCCTATTTGTCTTTTCTAGAGGAAGGGAACTGTGTCACTTTTACAGACTTACACTTCTTAGAATTTATTTGCAAAGCTGGTTCAAACTTTTTACATATGTTGCCAGGAGAGGGAGAAAAAGATAAAGATTTGATGATCAACGCAATGTGAATTTATATTTCATAGAAATCATTAAAAAGGCCAAGACAAATTGAGACGTGGGAGGCTCTAATTAGATCCCTCGTCTTCTCCCTATTAATTCAGGCTGTGGAATAAGTTATCATAGGGCAGGCAAGGTCCTCATGTTGGAAGTCAGAAGCGATTCTCTAGAGGAAGGACACTGAGTTGCCTGTGAACTGAATGTATGTCTCCAGGCCTCTGAGACAGCTTTGACCATGGCCGCCATCACTGCCCCCCAGGTACAGTACCCTAGCAATGTCGTTGATCAGTTCCTGGTATCTGTTCTTCGGGTCCACGGTCCCAAGCTCCGTTAGCTTCTTCAAGCCCGACTGGATCTTTTCCTTCTTCTCCTGAAGAGTGAGGTTGCTGTCTTCCTTAATGAATTTTGACTTTTTCATCTTGTCAGGAGTTTTGGCGTCACGGATAGCACGTCTCTGCATGGCCCTCTGATGTTCTGCTTCCTACATATGAGAGAAAGGAGTTCCTGGTAAGTTCACTACACTAATCCAAAGTGTGAATTTGTATAGCATGTCCGCACCTGAATTTACACGGCTCTCCAACTCCATCCTGGAAACAAAGGGAACAAACTTGCACCCTGACAACTAAACTGCACAAAGCAGAGGCAGGTTTCTCTCCATCTATGAAATCACTTCTTACAGTTTCTCTCCTGTATTCTTGGGTACAGGTAGGAGATTGGGCTCTACGAGCTACTAAGCCCCTTGTTTTTTTCCCTATCACATTCTGGGACATGGAAGCCACTTAATTTTATTTGAAATACAGCTCACTGAATGTTATAACCACACTAATGCAACACCAGTGCTCAGTCAATTCTTGCCAATTCTTTCTACCACCTTGTCCAGGCTGAATCATCTCAGGCCTTCCATCTGATTCCAAGCACACTGCCAAGTCCAGTATCTTGAAAACAAAAAGACCTTCCCTTGATTCTTCTATCCTTCCTAGCCAACATCCAACGTCTTCCCATTATGTCCCTGCCGGCATACCATCCACACTTGCTGTCCCATTCATTGAGCACTTTCTCCTTTTTTTAACTCCTTGCAAACTGGCTTCTGCGTCTCCTGTGCTCATCACCACTACCATTCCCCCCACCCCAAATCCAGTGCCTTTTCTTACTTGTAGCCTGGGTCATCTTCCCTGCATTTTCTTCTGGCCCTGAGCATGGGTTTGGCAGCTCCAAGTGACTCAAGGTCATTTCTCTGTAATGTTCACTCTCAGTACCTCAATGATCAACTCTGTGCTGACAGATCCTAAATCTTTGTCAGTAGGGCTCCAGTGCCATATTTTGAGCTGTTTATAACTGGGATGTTTACATTTAGAATGGCTGTAATTCCTCCCAAACTGGAGCAATTCCCTTTCCCATGCTGCCTTTTTCTCCGAATGTCAATACTACTCTGCATCATATAATGCAAAGAGCATAAACTTTGGAGTCGGACAGAACTGGATTCAGGTCTGGTTCTGCCACTGTAAGCAGATGATGTTGGGCAGCTTATTTAATCTCAAAGAGTCTCAGTTTGATCATCTGTAAAATGAGGATGAAAAGGGACAGTGCAAGGGATAAAGGAAAGAATGCCTTTTTGCCTCTTTTCTTGCCTCTCACGCACATCTCTTTGGTAATCAGTCATAGCATCTAAAAGCTGAAAATTCATTTAAAACCATGGTTTTCAAACAATCCTCTGTGCAGCCTGAAGGGTTTCCCAGAAGGACCACTGAGTCCTCATGGGCGGGGTTCCAAGGGCCCCATTCCTCAGGCTACTGGAGTAGCTCCAATTTTACCTGCTGTATAATTTGGGCTTCCAAGGAAACTGTCATTTAATGAAAAGGACTCCTATGCTAAAAATCTGAAAACAATGGCCTTGACCTACTTTTCTCATTTTATAAATGTGAAACAGGAGCTTAAACACAAAGAGGCTCATCCATCGCTTCCCACCACCATGCCACCCCCAGCCAACCGGGCTGGGGACCTAATCACACACCTAGATGACTCAACTGCCATCTGCTCTGACAGCACTGCCAAATTAACCCGCATGCTACAAAGGCTCTTTCCTCCTTCTCTCTCCAGTGCCAGATTCCTGTCCGGCTTTTGGGTTCTATATAATTTGTTCTCATGTTTTGTGTCTTTCTACTCACCTTCACCCATGTCTTCATTCTAGAGCTGCAGGCCCAGCGCCTCATGCCACCCCTTTTCTGCTCACATGGACTCCCCTGCCTGGAGTGTCCCTCTTGTCTCACATCCTATCCACTCTTTCTAAATGTGGCTCAAGCCCCACCTTCTCCTGATGTTTTGTTCCTCATGTCCCCTTTCCTGAACTTCAAGCATTTCTATAGCCAATACCACAGTTAATTTTTAATGGTTTCCTAATTGTTCCCAGTAGATACATATCACATTTTCCCAACTAGACCATGAGTCCGTTGAGTTTAGGAGTCACATTTTATACTTCTATCTGTCAAGGCACTTAACAAAATTCTGACTATATAATATTCAATAAATTACTGGGCAGGCGCACTGATGCTGCCTTGGGTTAAATTAACACACACACAAACTGCATGTACGTGCCAGGGAGCCTTGTGCCCTAAGAACATCTGCCTCTGGATTTAGGAACCAACAACTTTCGCAATAAGCCCTAAGCACCACCATCCTCTGGCCCAGCCCCAGGTCACCACCTCTCATCATCTGTGTCCCTCCTCTGCGACCCTGGCATGCGCCTATCACAGAGCACCTAGGTACCTTAGTATGGTATGTGTTAAACCTTTAAATTTTACCTGTTCACTGCTGGCTGCTGTTTCTAGGATTTCAGTCAAGGTCTCTCCTGGCTGGAACCGAATGACATCCACAATTAAACGTTTTGTGCTGAAAGAAGATGGAGGAAACATTTAAACATTACCAGGTGTTCCACTTCCTCTCAAATGGACCTAGGCAGCACTGGTACAAACCCCGCCTCCCAGAGGTCCCACTGGGCAGCTGCTGACACCAGGTACTCAAGGCTCCAAGCTTATTTGAGTGGGTACCAAAACTAGGACTTCTAAGATGTAAATTTCACCTTAGTATCTTATTGGCAAGTTAAGTCCTGTGCCAAATATAATATATAAGGTGAGCAGAATTATGACAGACTTATAAGGCCAAGGTGATCATTTCAGGTATGAATAAGGGGACTCATCACGTAGACCAAGGGACCTCTGAATTACATTTACTTCATTCTTCCACTTTCAATACTCACTTCAGTAAGATGGTTCGAGCGTCCATTTCTGCATTCTCACCCCCAGGCACATCAAATTTGTTGGTCAGCGTGAGAGACACTTCTGTCTTAGCCAGCGCCTCCTTATTTGGGTCATTTAAACTGCCAGTGCTTTCTCCTAAAGTTTTGGGAGGGTAGAAGAAATCAGTACAATAAAAAAAGGAGATACTGGAGAGGAGATATTAAAACAAGTAAAAAAGTAAATGCAAGTCTAAGGAAATACTTGAATAAGCCAACACGCACAGGCAAGGACACCTCTTACTGAGAAACAAAATATATGCCAAATGATAAAGGCTAAGGAGCCATAATAAAATAATTTCACAAATGTTTGGCAGATCATTTCAACATTGTGATATTACAATTCTTTCTCAAAGCACTCTGTCTGTTTCCTTTATAGGACTTATAATTTCTAGTTATGTGATTATGTGTATATACACATTTCAAATGATCTCTTCCACTGGACTTTGGTCCCTTACAGCCAGGGATCACATCTGTTTTCTTCCCCAAGGTCCAAGCAGAGCTTGAACAGAGCAGAAGCAGAGGAGGTGACAATTACAACACTCCCCTCACCTTCCAGGCAGTTAAGTCAGAACCTCACCTATCAGGGACTCGATGGTGGGCACCTCGCCAAGGTCGTCCAGCAGCTCGTGGATTGGATCATTGTGCTCCGGGGCAATGGCGTCTTGGTGGTCCAACAGCAGCTGTGTGGACACCGAGGGATCAGTTCATTTACACACTCAGCCCATCTGCCCCGCCCCTGCCCATAGGGCCAAACAGGTTAGATAACAAGGATAGATGACAAAGTTCCTACATCCAAAGACTGACAAGCCACTCCTCAGCAAACCTATTCAAATAAACACTATAATACCAGGGGTGCCAAATAAAATGTATACATGTGACTTGTATTCATCTTTTGTTATCGGTATATGTTGAGTACTATAATTTTAATACTGTTTTTTCCTTTCTTAAAATGTGTATACATTTTTTGGGCACCTTCTGTATATAGAGCATCACACTTGGACTCTGTGGATTGACTCATGTTATGACATATGGAGAGAAAACACTGGTATTCTCTCGACCTCACAGATATACGGGATTTCAATGTACCCTACATAATAAGGAAACCCACAGACTTCAATATCCCAAGTCATCAATGTGCCCTACGACCCAGTTCAAGAAACTCACACCATACTTTTACTTAATGTTTCCAGGACACAGTATCTTTTTATTCAGAGAAAAGTGCACCCAACTGATGTCGTCATTATCATAGGGGAGGACTCCAGCAAAGCCTTTCAAGATGCAATTATCCCAGAAATGACAATGCCTAAAATTTCATTTACATTTTATACACATTTTTCTGTTTCCTGTTCTATATGCCCCCAAGGGGGAAAGGAATGGATTTTAAACATTTGAGGAAAAAAAGAAGCACCGAAGGGAAAATCACTCTAAGACAACAAAGAGGAAATAACTGGCATTCTATTCATGTTAGAAAAATAACACAGAGTAAAAAGAGGTAAAAGCCAGGGTAAAAAGATGGATAATACAGAGAGCCACGGTAAAAAGAATGAGCAGTAAAAACGACGTTTTATCAAGTCCTTAGATCAGTCCTCTCAATGGAGGGTTTGGGCCCACGGTGGGGGTTCCAGCTCCCTGGGCCTATGCTGGGGTTCGGGAGCTTCATTTTTAACAATCAGCCCAGATAACTCTGATGTAGGTGGACTGGGGGTCACTTTGAGAAATGCAGCAGCAGATATTAAGAATAATAAACATCAAGGCAGATGTGCTGTAAGATCAAAGGAAGGTGAAGCTATCTGGCTTCCGGGGATGGTAAGCAGCAGCCAGGGAGGCAATTAAGGATAGAGTGGTGAAATTAAGTAATTAAAGAAAAACACTTACTGTGTGGGTGTTGATGATTTCACCAATGGAAATGTAAATCACTGGTTTGGTCAGGGTCACAAGATCAGAGTACTCGTCCACGTTAAATTTATCCTGAAGCTCTGGGACATCACAAGCACTTTGGAAAAACCGTCTGGAAACAAACACAAGAGCCAGACCTCAACAGGTGACACATGTGTGAGAAGGTGGCACGAGGACATCCCACAGACCTCTGCAACAATGCGTTCAGAGACGCGTCCCGACCCTTAGTTCTAGAGAAAGTGATGCGTGTTCGCTGTGCTCACAGCCTTGGGACACTGGTTCTAGTAACTTCTCTCCCAGCCTCACTGTAGCTCTACCCGCAAGAACCGCTCAACCAAACACCTGTTTCATTGGGAGAACCATCTCTGTCTCTAAGATAATGCCCTGAACTCACAACTGAATGTTTGATTGACAAATATTAAAAGCACTCTCCAATTCTTCTCTGGCTCCAAAGTGACATGTGCCCAATGCAGAATCATTGTTTCTACATTAAGTGCTGTCTATTTCACAGGAATACTTTTGAATAGCTCAAACATCCTCTTCATTGTCTCCTGAAGCTCTGAGCGCATCACACATGTATCCAACAGTATGGCGGCCCAGGGAAAGCCAGGTGTGGTTTTTAGTCTTGTCTGTATCCTCAGAGATAGAAACCCGCCCACAGAATCTTTTCAGTACCTCGTCCCTTTCCCCTTACCGGAATTTCTGGTAGGACTGGGAAAGATACTCATTAATGATGCTTAAGTGAGCATTATCTCCCAGAAACATCTTATTGGAAGCTGCATGCTGAAGCATCTTTGCAATGGAGCCAAGATTGCGGCGCTGGTCTGTGGTGAGCTGGCCCCCTGCTGACAGGTCAATGATGTCGAAAGCATCAGGGGCAACAATGGCCGGGTTCATGTATCGATAGTAAAGCAAGTTACCAATAATCTGGGAACAGTTGAAAAAGAAAGATGGGTGTTAAAAGCCACTCCTGCAAGTAAGCCACAGACAAATCAGCTAGCAAAGAAGAAAATGCAGTCCTGTGAGGAAAAAGCAAACACTATGCACAGAGACACGCATGCACACATGCACACAGACTTTCTCTGAAGTCCTGAACCTAAAATGACCAAAGATTCCCTTGGTTGGATGTGGGAAAAAAAAAAGAAAAGAAAACGAGAACAGAACTGAAAATCATGACAATGAAAGAACGGATTCAGAAGGTAAAAATAATAGACTTGAAGTTTGTCATTGAGCATTTTAGGACTCCCTTCAATCACATCTCATAGCAGCAGATAAGGCTGCTGTCACCCACGTGCACTTTTCACTTTCACGTAGGCGGGTTTTCATTCTGAGAAGCTAACAAACATAGTTCAAATAAATCCTTAAACATGACCTAATTAGCACAGTGTAATCTGTCCAACCCCCATCGTCCTCATGCTGCAGACTTGAAAGGTGGACAAATTCATGCTTCTGAAATTAAAGTCACTCAACACACATCTCTTCCACAGAAGAAGTCAAGGACAGTCACAGCATTTCCCCTAGAACGTCATTCAGAAGAAAATAAAATTAATTCACCTGGACAGAAAGTCTAGAATCGAGGCCTCACTGTAGGAAAGCACAGAACTAGGAGAGAGAAGAAAAAAGCGTTCAGATTAAAAAAAAAGGAAGGAGCATAAGCGAGTAAGAGAGTTACCAGCAATAGCCTTAGTGGAAAAATTGTGCTCGCGCCCATTCACCAGGCCACCAGCAGAGGGCGCAAGTCTTCAGCAAAAAGATAGGACTCAGAAATTTATCTGAAGACAGGAAAAATCTACCCCTATCACTTTGATGTCTGTGTGCCATTCAAACTCTGTAGGAACTTACAGAGGTATTATTTACTCTTTACAATCACTTTCAAAAGCTCACAATCAAAGGGAGCTACTGCCAGAATCTACGCTTAGGCACTTACTAAAGGTTGAAGGTCAGGCATAGTTTTAGAACTTTTCCGCCAAAGGGCTACTGGAAGGGCAAGACTGCCTGCTTCTGGGTTCTTACCTTCAGCAGCTCATCCTCACCAGCATCAGGGAACTTCTCATGTAACGAGTCCTTCAGCACTTTGGCAATGAAGCGCATCCCGTAGCTGTGAGACGGACAAAACTTGTGAGAAGGGCCAGGGAGCAGAGGGCACTAATGCTGGGCTCTATCTGGGGTCACAATTGATGGACGGCACTCACGGGATTTTGTCCACAGAGCTGATGATGGCGGAGAGGAACTTGTCTGTCACAGCCCGCATGTTCCTGATAGAGTTGTCTAGCCGTGTCCTAACCTCTTCATGAGCCAGAGCCTGCTCCGGGGTCACATCATAGGGGAGTTTGCTGGGAAAGCAGAAATTACCCCAACTATGTTAGACCAACAGCCAGGGACTGCCTGAGGCAGGACCACGTTCATAAACAGAAAGACCCAGAGAGATCAGGCCGCTTGCTCATGCTCAGATTGCTGGTAAATGGTGGGGCCAGAACCTGAACTCAGATTTTCAACTGTGAATTGGATGCCTTGAATTATGTGCCAGGCACTACGATAGACACTTGGATAAAAGGTATATGAGACATGACAGCTTCTCAAGTCTCTTACCATCTGGCGGGAGAGACACAAACAAGTATTTATTTATAAACATATTATGCTATAAATAAGAAGTTGACAAGTGCTATAGGGAAGAAGGAACTTCTACTCAAGACTGCAGGAATCGAGGAAGGCTTCCAGAAGGAAGGGACACCTGAACTCAGGAAAAAGGGAGAAGAGGCTTCGAGGAAGGAAGATCAAATGCAAAGAAAGAAGAGGGAGGAGAAATAAGGGCAGAACAGTAAACAGAGGCTGGGTCACGGAGGGCCCTGTGTACAATGCTAAGAAGTCTGGACTTCCCTAGAAGCAGGGAAAGCCATTAAAAGACAGGAAATTGCTCTGGCCCACTCGCAGATGAAAAGAGACAGAACAGTGCCACAGCCAGATCAAGGAGTGACGTGGGCATGAATCAGGATGAAGCAGTGAGGACTGTGGAGACAGATCTGAGCCAAATTAAGGAGACATAATCAATGGGACTTGGTGAACCTCTGGGTACTGGTGAAGGAAGTGACAGCTACATACAGGCACTGAAGCCAAACGAACAGACAAGATCATTCAAGAAGAGGGCGATGAGTCAGAAGAAAAGTGGTAAGAGAATAGCAGACATGCTAGAACACGGCCGCGGTTCCATCAGGCAGGAAGTAGGATAGGAGGGAGCAGAAAGTCAAAGGTGAAAGGTGGGGTCATGTTCTGGTACTTTCAGTAAGGTCAAAAGGTAGTGATGATCATCTTGGATTATCTGGGTGGCCTAAATCCAATCACAGATGTCCTAATAAGAGAGACATAATGTCCTAATAATGCATGCCATGGCGACCAGAAGTAGGAAGAGGCAAGGAACGAATTTCCCACTAGAGCCTCTGGAGGGAGCACTGCCCTGCAGACACCTCGATTTTAGCCATTGATACAGACTTCGGATTTCTGGCCACCAGCACTGTAAGAAAATCCATTTCTGTTGTTTTAAGCCACTAAGTTTGTAGTAATTTGTCACAAGAGCAACAGGAAACTACCACAAGCAATAGGGTACAACTACATTTGTGATATTGTGGCTGAATTACAAACACAGGTAGCCTATGAACACAAGAATTCAGCAAACATCAACAAAAGCATTCTGTGAGAAACAGCTGGCTGGCTGGCATTTACAATAAAAATTATTATTCGTAAGTTGTGTGCTCTACATCTTTTATGTGAGTAAAACTTATAACTTTATGCGTGACATTTTTTAAAAACTAGTATATGAACAAAGGGAATGAAAGTGTTAAACACAATAGTTGTCAGAATAGTACATTTCTACGATTTAGAGGGAAACATCCCCAAGAAGCAACAAGGTTGGCTCTGTGTTTGGTGGCCGAAGCTCAAGGATCCATGATGCCTACATGTAGTATGAGTTCCCCTCATACATCATACCTTCCAGTTGTTGGTATTAAAAAAAAAATGTGTTAAAATTAATTTCCATTTTATGAAAAACAAGACACCAGATTCTGACAGGCACCAATAGAAAAAAAATCCTGAAATGTCCAGTGGAATTTTGATCTAAAAATGAGCAACTCATGGACCATCAGAAGAAATATCTTAGTACCTCTGAGCCAGTATCCACGGGGCTGTCACCTAGGGATGTCCTGGGCTGCAGGGAAAAGTTCCCAGGCAAGTACTGCAGCTGGCTGACCACATTTCAGGATTTGGGCACACAGTCCAAAATAAAAATGGATGTTTTGTCACACCCAACAATGATCTGACTCCCAGAGGCAGACTTCCACATCACTGAAGACCAAATCAGACGCTAAATGACTCCTGACAGGAACAAGCCCTTTCCAGGAGTACAGAGGGAAGGAAGCTGAATGCCCTGTCTGCACCCAGGGCACAGCTCCCAGTTGCCCTGGTACCTGGGAAATAGAACGATGCTCAGCCGTGGACCACTGCCAGCCTACGAACCAGTCTAAGATGGGATGAGGAGCTTGAGCTAGAATGTAATCAACATACTGCTTCCTTCATGGAGACAGTCTTGCCATAAAAAAACACGTCAGCTAAACTACACAGTGTGTTTACTGGTGCAGACCATTTTCAGTTATTGGTCCACAGACCACACTTTGGGTGGCCATGGTATGGAAGCTACTCCTCTTAAGCTCCAGAGAGCCTCACGTACGATCTAATTCTACTCCAGAAGAAGAAAACCACCACAGACTAAGCTGCTCTCACATCCATTCCTCACTCCTCCTGTCCTCACCCAAGCTGGATAAAACCAGAAACATGCCGGTTTCTGAACTATACTTTCCCAGCATGACCCATGCTG
The DNA here is from genome assembly GCF_001890085.2 of Hipposideros armiger. NCBI lineage: Eukaryota > Metazoa > Chordata > Mammalia > Chiroptera > Hipposideridae > Hipposideros > Hipposideros armiger. The sequence continues at coordinate 1,149,783 of NW_017731398.1, forward strand.
TATGGACACACTTTTGCTTTCGATGTGTTGGTGCTGGTGGTTAAACGCCGGCCTAGCACAGGAGATTACGTAACAAATCGCCTGAACTGTTCATTTAGTTAGTGCAACTCTCAGTATCCCGGGGCAGCTCACTGTTCACCCCACATCATCTCCTCTTCTTTCCCTTAATGAGACAATGATCGCACTCAGATCTGTACGAGTGTTCCCAGCCAACCGCATCTCTAGTTATGCCCGTGTCGGTTCAGGTCCCAGACTCTCCCAGGATCCTTCCACCGCACAGCGTTCAGACATGAATACTCTGCATGTAGCTCTTAGCAAGGCTGACCCTGTCTTCTCCTTTAAGTCTCAGTGGAGCAAAATGTCACCTCCTCGGGTAGCCGCTCCCTCACCACTATCTAAGTCAGCTCCCTCTTACAGTCTCCACTACAGTTCCCTCCACAAAGCTTCAAAAAACTTTCCTCAATTTGGAACTCTATTTTTATTTTTATGTACCTGTTTGTTGTCTCTCCCACCCAGTAACTGTGAACAGAGGGCAGGCAGCATGCCTGTCTCATTCATTATTGTATGTTTCATTCATGACTGTTATTATTGTATGTGTATCTAACACAGTGCCTGGCACATAGTAAATACTCAGTAAATATTTGCTAAGTAAGTGAACATATTACCAGTCAACAATCTACTGAAGAGGTATCTAAGGAAAAACTATTTGAACTATTAGTTTGTAAATCAAAGGTTAACTGCTTAAAAGAGAGAGAGAGAGAAAAATAAAAACACGACAGAAAAAGGTGTTACGGTTACCATACCTTGCCTCTCCTGTCTGAGACTCCATCTGATTGACCCACGATTTGTAAATATCCACAGGGTCAGTTTTGATGTTGAGAGATTTGTCATCCATGATCTCCTTCACGACCGGAGCCAAGATCTGTCTCAGGGCATTCTGGCCCCGGGCGCCACGGTTGAAACTTACAACCATCTTAATAACTGTAGGATTTCCTGTCACAATCTCTTGAATCTGGTCTACTTTTGACCTATAAAATATCAGATACAAACTCAAGTTACACGAATTACAGAACCCATGAGCTTAAAGATCCATCCTTCCTACTTAACAATCCCATCTCCTGGAAACAGAAATAGCTGGAAGAAAAGAGGCACCGGCTGTTTCTCTAGAAACACTTTCCAGCACTCATCTGAACACAGGCCCTTTCTGCTGCTGCAAACTCAATCATGAGGGCATGATCAGGTCCTTCATTAGATAAAAACGTGGACTCCTGGTGTTTGGAGCAGCGTCTTAAAAATTATATTTTAACATAGAAATGTTCCTAAAAGTAATTTAGTGAATCTCTGATTCCATCGCCTCCCCAGAAGCAGCAACACTTTCTATTAGTGATTTAACAAGTGGGAGCTTCTTTCGAGTGTTTTACATTAAGCAGAGCATTAACTGAGAGCCAGACGAGGCACAGGCAGCCTGAAGCTCCCGCTCCGTGCATGTGTGACAGGGAGGGCCTGGCCCCACACGAGCCTTCATACTTGATCTCCTCTTGGAGCGCCGTCTTAAAGAGCCGCAGGAGTAGGTACTCTTCTCGCTGGTTGGATGCGTAGTTGTAGAGGGTGAAGATCACAGAGTCCATGAACTTGGTGGACTTGTTCTGGGGCATCTGAAAAATCAGCTTGGCCAGATAGGTGGGGTTGGTCTGAAAGAAAACCAAGGGATATGTAATTTCTAGATAACATAAAGGCTGGCAAAAATAGTCAAGGTTTCTTCAACTTGAAGGATTAGAATGTATATAAGTAAAGAAATAAAGATAATCTAAGTAATGAAAGAAAAATGAGACAGCCCTCTCTGCACACCCCTCAGAGAATATCACAAATCCTTCCATAGAGATCTTATGGGGAAGGTTTTCTTGTGGAAAGTCAATTAGCTAAATTTCACACCACCAGTTCCAGGGACTACTCACTTGCAGTAAATAAAACAAATGTTGATAAGCTTCCAACTTCTCTCTCTTCTCCTTGCTCAGAGCTTTGAGACCGCCTTTCTGTTTATTTAGCATCATCATATCAGACAACTGTTCCTTATTTTTTTTGGTAAGTTTTTTACTGTGGGAAACCACATCCTGTAAACAAAACCAACACATAAATCAAAACGCTTGCAAAGACGGAACTCTGAGCATTGTGAAAAGGTCTTTTAACACCTCGAAACTTGCATGAAGGTTTACTGTACTGGCAGAGCCCCATTAAATATTGGGTCGTCGGAAAAGTGATGACGCATTTTTGCAACGAAAGACACAGAAAAAATGTCATGACTTTTCCGACAACCCAATATATTACAACCACTACACTGTATCTTATTTTCAGTACACCAACCAAATAGATTCCTACGTCCATCTTCCTGTAAAGAAGCTGAACCATAAAAATGTCTCCTGACTCAGGAAAGCAACTCCTAAAAACGTATTTGAAAAACAGTCTTACTTACAATAAAAGCTCCAATATACACTGAGACTTAACTGCAGTGTCATTTGTAATAACCAAAATTTGTCAAATAATTGGGGGGAAGGAAGAAAATGTAAAACATAGTGTATCTTCTAATGAAGTATTATAATGCTGCCACTAAATGTTTTATGACTACTTATCATCTGGAAAGCATCCTATCCTCTAATATTCAGTCGAAATGTAGGATACAAAATGATTGTGCAGCGGTGGAATTATGAGATGGTTTTCATCTTCTTTTCTCTATTTAAAATGTTGCTATTACAGTATTTCATTTCTTATATAACTTTTTTTAAATGGGTGGCATTAGCTGAGAAGGAAGCTGGCCTCCACCCTCCTCACCAGTGAAAATGCGTGAGGCCAGGGAACCAAAGCAGGGGCCCCGAGGCCCTGCCTGGCACAGGACCATACCTGCAGTGTAATTTTATTTTTCACTAGCAGTCCGATTTTGATATCCATGAGATTGAGGTCATTCTCCAGCTGCTGGTTGGAACGAATGAGGGTAATGACCTCTTCCCGCATCTTCATAAGATCCAACTCCTCCTGAAAATCCTGGTCACTCTGGTCGAGCAGGTGGACAAATTTCCGGACCACGATCATCGGAGGATCCTCAGCATTGACTGACAGGAAGAAACCACATGTCAGACAGAGAATGGAGTTACCAAGAAAAGCTCTAAGTCTCAGGAAATGTTGGCACTGCCTTGAAGAAACAGTTCTACATTCACACAGATGTTTGTTTAATTTTGAGATGTGCAGACAGTCACCAACTAAAGTCTTCTCAGTCATGCTACTGTATTGCTATGTTGTGACAAAGGCTAACATGCAGGCAATGGGACATGCAGCCACAGGTTGGCAAAGGGGCTTACATCCCAAGCGGCACGACCCTACCCCTCAAGCCTTGCCTGCAGGAAAGCAAAGAGATCCGTGGAGAATACCCAGAACCTGATGGCCTCAACTTCTCTCTGCTGAGCCCGTTACTCACTGAGAGTCTTGTAGTCGTCACGAGCTTTGTTTGCCCGAATGAAAGCCTGGATTTTGATGACGTCATTTATCTACAGAACAAAGAAGAAATCCCTTTGGTCATGTGTTCATCCAAAACACAGCAAATCTGAGCCTGCTGGCCCTCGTTACCCAGGACTCTTACATGGTCTCGGAAATACTGCAGACGATCTCTGTAGCGCTTTCGGGCCTGATGCATCCTCGCCAGGGACTGAAGCTGTGGGGAAAGGACCCTGGAATTTACAAACGTCCTTCATCCCAACACACACCCTACTTGCGCCCCAAGCCAAGAGACCATGTCTGGGCTGCCATACCTTTACAACCTCGTCTTTATGGGAGTGCAGGTACGCCAAACGATCTTGGTACGCCTTCTTCTGCTTGTATCCTCTCCACTGCGACTGAAACCATCAAATATTACAGTCAACACATTATTTCCCAATGATCAAAGGAAGTTAAAAAAATCTCCCCTTAGTATATTACCCAAGTACAATTCATGACAAAGCTTTGAAAAGGACCATGTCCGCCAGTGACAGATGGGGACGCAGGCCGGGGTTGTCCCACTACAATGTAAGACCAGGGCTACCTTCCTCTTCCCAGACATTAGTGGCATGTCACACCTTTTCAAGTGCCTCCTCACAGAATCTCTTACTGGCTCCTTACAACGAGTCAGTGAGGAATAAGGTGACTATTAATTAGTATCCCCACTTACAGATGAGGGAACAGAGAGATTCACCACTGCCTGGCAGTGGGGGAGCCTTAACTCCTAGCTCAGGATTCTTTCTGTGACACTGTGCTACCCTGTCATTGAAGCAAAGCCACAGCTGTTTCCCTCAATATTTAAACCTGACAGAGAAGAACAGTCCTAGAAGACAATCAGGTGCCGAAGAATGGCCACGGGCTGACAGCTCACCACCAGACAGCACATTAAGCGCACTCTGATTAGGGCAGTAAAGAAGTACTTGTCAGAAGGAGGATGAGACTAAGCAGTCAGAAGGGAAAAAAGACTCAGACCTCTCAGCATAAGAGCTGACTTTTTATTAGCCCTGCTCTAGATGCCCACCTATTATCTGTGTAAGAGGCTCTAAAATACCTGAATGCAGGTGATGGCAGGAATTTGCTTCTTCAGGAAGTTCATCCTGGATCGGAATTCCTGTCGGACTAAGTACCCCCGGCAGCAGGCCTGCAGCTTGGTGATCAGGCCTTCATTGGCCAGCCAAAGCTGCTCTCGGTTATACGCAGCGGTCACCCCGGAAATGGAGCTCTGAAAAAGCATGAGGTCACATTGAGAGACAAACTTAGGTGAGAAGAGAGACAGATTTTAACACGGTATCATCCACAGCACACAAACTAACCCTCGCTGCCTTCTCAGTTTCTCCTAGATCTTTAGCTGAGCAACTTCAGGTCTATTTTCAGGGTCAGGTTATTCTCAGAGCCCCAAAATATCAGAGAAAAAAAAATTGATTTTCTTTTACTCATATGCACCCCTCTCATCTACCCAACACTGACTGTGCCAGGAACCGTGCCTGGGTCATTACTGACAAGAAGGCAGAGTGACAGGTGCCAACACAGGGCCAGGTACCAAGTCCCGGAAGCACCTAGAATGCCACAGTGGAGGACACTGCAGGGAAACGACCAGGCTGCATTTGGAGGCACAGGTTATATTCTAGTACAGGACAGTTTGGAGTTTGTGAAATAGAGAAGAAGTTGAGAATGTAAATTGGGAGAGATAAACAGTAGTTGCATTTAATGAGGGGTCAGAGAAATGTTTCATTTTCCTTTTCTGCTTCATCCAAGTTTTCTTTCATAAGCACACAATTTGTCTGGCTTAATTCTACAATCCTGATGTTTTTCTAATTTAGGCCTTAGTCGCTCCCCCACACTAGAAAACAAATTACTCCAACATAGTTCCTTACACAGATTTAATTTTAGTCTAGGGCTTCTGACCACATGCCCTGTTCTTCCTAAGTAATATTAGCTCTAAAGCACTTTCTCTCAGCTCCTGCTTACGGGAAGAAATGTGACCTACCTGGATCTCCTCCCGAGAAAGCTGCACAGAATTTTGCACAAAGCCTGGCGGTTCATCCCATCCTCCTTTTTGAGTGTCCAGATTGTGGTAATAATAATATCCACCTTTCACCCAGTGCTTCACCCACTTGCTGTTATTATCTCCTGGCAGAAAATAAAGGAAAGATAAAAGACCCCAGATCCACATTCCCCACATTTCCGGTCAGGTACAACTATCTAAGTAAAGACCATTCCAAAAACCTGTTCCTTGGACCTGTGAGAGTAAAGGGGATCCTAGGTGCCTCTTAAATGATGGCTCTGTGACGTCTCCTTTAGTTCACTCACATCTACTTATCAAAAGAAAATGCCTGTAAAGTCTAATTGTGGAATGAACTTTGACTAGCTTTATTCCTTGCAAAACCAACATCTTAAGACCTTGTGCATCAGAAACCTATTTTCTAATAAAAGATCTGCAACCACTCAGCCTCTCCAGTTATTAAAAAAGGCCATGAAGGGCCGGCCAAGTGGCTCAGTTGGTTAAGAGCTCATGCAAGAGTGTGAGCTCTGAGCAACAGCGGTTCGATGCCTGGCCTGAGCTGATTTGCTGCTGAGCTGCCAACAGGTGGCAGGATGACTCAGCTAAAAAAATAAAAAAATAAAATAAAAAAAAAGGCCATGAATAGGGATGAGAACTCTTATCTTCATTCCCCTCTTATTTGCAAATAAACTACTTTTATCGATCTGTAGGCTTAGATGCTACAGGAGCTACTGACACCCTATAAAAGATGAACAAAGATTTTGATCCTTCCCGCATTCTCAGAAAATTGACCTTTTTAACATACCTGCTGACAAGGGAGGAAAAAATGAATATTTTCAAAAATAGGAATATTATCTTGAGGTCTTTAAAATAAGCCCAAATATTGTGCTTCTACATGAAAGTATCTTTCCCAACAGCTTGTCTCTTTCCTTTACATGGGTCCCTCATATATTCGAGTTCTTAGCTTCAGTGCACATATTTATTTCCCCATAACTTACCTGCTGCCAGCCTTTTCTTCTGGGCTTCGGCAAGATCACTCTGGTAAGTTCCACCACACTCAGGGATGACTCCGTACAAGCCAACGTCAGGGGAACGAAGGGCACTCAGTGTTCTGACAACATCACCACTCACCACCGCCTCATTGATGGCAAAGATCCCTAAGGCAACTACAGTGGAAGAGAACTGTTACCGAAATAGAAAATATCTAAATTCACACGAGTCCACCTAACTGTACCTTCTGGCAAACTGTTCCCCCAACACCTCTTCATTTTGGCCAAGCTCAGATATGAATATTGAGATATGGAGTACCTCGTCACCCCACCCTCCACTAAAATAGAAATAAAACAGCTGATACGTACACCTCTGAGCTTCTTGGGTGTCTTTGTTGGACTGCCAGATTGCACCCTGAATCTCATCCAACCATAATACAGCTGACTCATCCTGGGTTTCCTGCACACCATGAGAAGCAAAACAATATTAGAGCCATGAAATCAGGGCATATGTGAAGAAGGGGGCTTCTGAGACTCGATTAGATAGAGAAGAAAAAGTTTCAAACGCATGAGACACACGGAATAGTCAACTGGAAGGAGCCGGGCATCAAAAAAACTGGTGAAAGGTTACAAAAGAAATGCCTTAGATGAAGTGGTGGATATATGAAGATGAATTCTAGTGATTCCAGAGGTCAGTAGCAGCTAGAAGGGAAAAAGGACCAAACTGGGAAGGAACCCAAGGAAATCTCTGTCTGATCATTAGCTGACCACTAGCTAACCAAGCAGACACTTCAGTGGATTCACATGGCAAAGAATACAGACTTAACAGAAGTAAAGTCACTAAACAAACAATAACAAACAGGGACAACAAACCCTGAGGAGGGAAAAGAATCTGATTTCCAGAGTTGCCCTGTTATTTTATTAAAATGGCCAATTTTTCAACAAAAATTCCAAGACACGCAAAGAAATAAGAAAGCATGGTCCAAACAGGGGGAAAAAGGCAGACAATAGAAATTGTCCAAACTGAACTTAGTAGACTTATATCAGCTATCTTGAATGTGTTCAGAGAACTAAAGGAAACCATGTTTAAAGAACAAAAGGAAGGTGTAAGAACAATGTCTCCCCAAATAGAGAATTATCAATAAAGAAACAGAAATTATTTTTGAATAAGAATCGAATGAAATTTTGGAGTTAGAAAGTACAATAATTGAAATGAAAAATTCCTAGAGGGACTCTGTATATTTGAGCAAACAGAAGAATAAACCAGTGAACTTGAAGATAAGTCAACTGAAATGATCCACTCTGAGGAGCAGTAAGGAAAACAAACGAAGAAAAATGAACAAGCCTCAGAGACCTGTGGACACTCTCAATATCAATATATGCAGATGAAAGAAGGAAAAAGAGGCAGAAAGAATATGTGAAGACAAAGTAGTCACGGAGATGTGAAATGCAGTATGGGGAATATAATCAATAATGTAGATTATGTAGGGTGTCAGATGGGTACTGAACTTATGGGGGGGATCATCTCATAGATTATATAAATGCATAACTACTGCGCTGAACACCTGAAACTAATGTAAAATAATACTGAATGTCAACTATAATTACAAACACACACACATAGTCACAGGATGTGGAGTACAGCATAGGGAATATAGTCAATAGTATTGTAATAGCTATGTAGTGTCAGAGGGGTAGTAGACTTGGGGGGGGTGACACTTTGTGAGGGGTGTAAATGTCTAATCATTATGATGTTTTGTACACCTGAAACTAATGTAAAAAAATTCTACTCCAAACAGATCATTTGATGATGCAACAGAAATAAAAACTTAAGTTCAGAAACAAAAAAAAAGAATATGTGAAGAAAATCTGAGTAGACCTATAATAAAATAGAGATGGAGTTAGTAATCAAAACATAACCTACAAAAAAACAAAACCCAAAACACAGGACCATATGGCTTCACTGGTGAATTCTATCAAATGTTTAAAGCAAAAATTAACACCAACCCTTTACAAACTCCTCTAAAACACAGAAGAGGGAGGAACACTTCTCAATTCATTCTGAGGCCAATATTACCGTGATACAAAAACCAGATACAAAGGTATCACAAGAAAACTACGGACAGAATTTAAATTAAGATCTTCTGCTTGCTAAATTTGGAACTCAGATGATTATTTTTAAAACCACTCCCCAGATGGCTTAGAGGAACTTAGAAGCTAAGCTGAAGTTTTAAAAAAGACAACTCCATCTAGCGTGCAGTCCGCCCAGCTGGGCCTGGCAGTGTTAAGCAAATATCCCTCTAACTCCCCACTTCCTCTGCATTTGATGAACTCTGAAAAGTTATTCCACAGCAAAAGGAAATGCTTCAAACTCTAGTCACATCCTCTAAAAGTTTAACTCCCATGACCCACACAAAAGGAGCAGTCAGGCTCGGAGCATGAGTGAGAGCAGGTACAAGTTACACCCTCCATCTACTTTCCCTTTTTAGACATGGAACCCAGCCTAGTTTATTCTAGCAAAGCCCACTCCTCTGTCATGTAGAAGACTCCTCCTGGGCTTATATGGCAGCAAAAACGAACACCACCACCAGTGGCCTACAGAGAATCACTGCAGCCAGGCACCCCACCTCCCGTTAGAGATTATCTATCAGCAGAAATCGAGTATAAAGCTCAGGAATCTGTATTTTTTAAAAGACTTTTCAAGCATTCTAATGATCAGCCTAGTTTGGTAAGCTCTGATCCAAATGATCCCAAGTTAGCATCTGAGGCAGAGACCTCCGCTGATGAAATCCCTACAGCCAATTGCTTCTCACCTGAATAAGTAAAATCAGTTGATCCCTTTGTCTCAGTTTCCAGTCTACAGAATAGTTGTGGTTCAAACCTCACCTCAGGATCAACAGATATTCATTCTACATAGTAATGTGTCTCTTAAATGAAATCTGGTACTTGCTGCATTTATAAGATCACGACATGGTAATGTCAATTATTCTCATGACAGTAGAATCAAAGGAGATCTATCAACATTATAATATTACCCACAACTCCTCCGCCCCAACCCAAACTTATAGAGCCTGCATGGTTGTTGGTGTACAAAAGCCCCAATAAGAAAAAAGCCTCGGTCTGTTTTCCTTCCTTTCCCAGAAAGAATTTGACCCCCTGAATTAAGAATTTCTTTCACTTCTTGGATTGCCACAAGAACCTCACTGTAGGGATCTTCTAAGTCAGAAAAGAAAGCTGTGGTTCCCCCTATCTAATTGTTGTTAGTTAGGAAGAACTTAAAAGGTTAATCACGATTAGAAAACCAGAAGTAATTATGCTTTAATCACAAGACTAATATCTGAGGGTCTAGTGCATACAAGGTAACTTCCTACTCAGCAACAGCATAAAAAAAGGTATAAATCTTATCCATGTCCTCACCAAACTAACTGAGAGGTAAGACCAACTTTTTAAAACATGGGTTTGTGTTACAATTACTTTGGAAAACTTTTATGTTCATTAGCAGCATTATTCCCAACAGCCATGAAGTGGAAACAACCCGTGTGTCCATCAACTCATGAATGGAATAATATTCCACACAATGGAATATCATTCAACAAAAAGAAATGAAGTACTAACCCATGCTACAACTCAGATAAACCAAGCTAAGTGACAGAAGCCAGTCACAAAGGACCATATACTGTATGATTCCATTTATATTGAGTTGTCGGAAAAGTCATGATGTATTTTTTCTATGTTTTCCGTGGCAAAAATGTGTCATGGCTTCTCCGACAACCCAATATGAAATGTCCACAACAGGCAAATTCATAGACAGAAAGTAACTGATGACTGCCTAGGGCTGGAGAGATTGAGAGAGATCAGGAGTGACTACTAGTGGGCACTATGTTTGTTTTGGGGGTGATGAAAATGTTCTAAAATGCATTGTGGTGATGGTTGCATCATTCTGTGAATAAACTAAAAAAACCATTGAACTGAACACTTTAAAATGGTGAGTTGTATGGTATATGAATTGTATCTCAATAAAGCTGTTAGGAAGAAAAAGCTTTATGGCATTGTCATATGACAATATGACCCACAGATTCCACTCCGAAGTCTACCTACTAGAAAGGCATATGTACATTTGCCAAAAGACATGTGCTAGAATAGTCACAGAAGCACTATCTGCAATAGCCAAAAAAGTGGAAAGCAACCAAAGATTCACCAATAATAGGCTATAGAACCACACAATGAAAAATCAATAGTACACAACAATGACCATGAAGAAACTATTGCTGTATGCAGCCATGGGCGGATTTCACTACTGTTATGTTGGGCAGAAGAGGCCAGACACAGAAGAGCACATGATGTATGATCTCACTGAAATATAGTTCAAAACAGGCAAAAAGCAACTGTGGTGTCTGAATCAGGATGGTGGTTACAACCAGAGGGTGTGTGTGGGTGACAGGGGGTGGATAAGGATAGGAGGAGATATGAGGGGGGTTCTGTTAATGCTTTTTAGAATCCGAATACCATTTACACAGGTATGCTTACTTTCAAAAACTTATATAACCATCCACTTACGTAACTTATGCATTTTGGGGATCTTATACTTCAACACAAAATTTACTTGAAGAGATGTAAGAGATGTGTCTCCAACAACAACAAAACCCCTCAATGTGTAAAATAGCAAAGCTTCCAGAAGGCTGAGCTATGCCGCTCACTCTTGTGTGCCTCAGAACTCTGAATCGAAAGGTGCCCAGGAAATCGTCACTGAGTGAATTGGGGGAGACGCCCCTCCCTTTATCTTGGTTCAAGGAGGGCTGAAGTTCTCTGAACAGTTAGTTCTCTGCCACTCACCTGGGCTTTCTCTCTCTTTGCTCGGATCAGAGTGTCTTGGTAATGCTGGGCCACTTCTGCCAGGACGCCCTCAAGCTTAGCTGCAGGGATCTGCAGGGCCTGCAGAGTCTTCTGGGCATCGCCTTCATCCAGGGCTTCATTGATTAACCCAATGGCTAAAATCCCTAAGTATGAACAGGCAAAGGTTATTTTTTGAATTAAGAAATGCTAAGTAGCCATAAATCCATCCAAGCATTACCATGATTCAAACTATAATTTGTCATCCATAATATTAAGCATTGATTTTTTTTTTTAATTTAGGTTTTTCACATACAATAAATTCCCTTGTATCCATAGTCCTATTGAAAGCTCAAGTCTTTCTGTTTTATTTGTAATTGCTCTAACTTGAAAGTATGAGGATTTTGATGAACCTGGCTTTATAGTATAGTTTTCAGGTACATACCAATGTGTATTCAAAACCATTTTTGATTCACAAAAAGTCAGAGATCAACAAATCTTACAAAGTCACCTAATTCAGTATTTCCATAAAAGAAAAGATGAGGCTTAGGGATCTCTTCTCCAAGATCACACAGCAAACAAGTGGCAGACGGAGGATCCAAGCCCAGGGCAAGGCTCTAGCCACCAAATCAGTTAAATAATTCTCACAGAAACCACATATTAAACTAGAAACGTTCACTCTTCAGGTAGCCTAGTTGGCTGTGCTGCTTTTGTAAGGGCTCTATTGTAAAATAAAAAATCGGGCTCATCTTTGTCTCTGGTTCCTGGGAAGGAGCTGCTAAACTTTAGAAGTTCCCAAGTGATAGGGATATCTTTGTTGTTTACAGTGGGCCCCTAGGACCACGTAACCAGGTGACTTTTGGTGGGCTCTTAGAGAGTTTCAGGATGGGGTCTGGCCATGCTGGAAAGATCAGCTTTGTGATTAGAAGACTGGGGCTTTGAGCCATGTGATATCATGATATCAGCCCAGACTCCCTATCTCCAGGGACTGAAAATTAAGTTCAATTACATGGCAATGAATCAATCAATCATTCGTATGTGATGAAGTCCCAATAAGAACTCTGGATACCCAAAGCTCAGATGAGCTTCCCTGGTTGTGACACACATCGCTGTGTTGGGAGGGAACACATCCTGAGAACACCCTACCAGACACTGCCCTACCAGTCTCTTCTTTTGGATGGTCCTGATTTGCATCCCTTATAAGAGAACTACAATCATAAGTATGGCACTTTCCTGAGTTCTACGAGTCATTTAGCAAATTATTGAACATGAGTGGGTACAGGAAACCCCTGAATTCATAGCAATTTGTTCAGAAGTGTGGTGACCTGAGAGCCCTGGAGCTTATAGCTAGTGTCTAAAGTGAGAGAACTCTTGTGGAGAACTGTACCCTCTGTCCATGTAACATGACCTAACTCCAGGTAGATAGTGTCAAAACTACTTGTTACAACAGCATCTAAAAGTAACAGATCATGGTCAAGTCCCCTCCTGAAAATTTTAGTTATTACCTGCATACCTAATTACAGCAGTTGCCTGGTATTTTGAAAAACTATCCAACCTTAGCTTTTGAGTTATATACTATATTTCAATTTTAAAAAATCTTTCCAGGAGTAGTGCTTAGAACCAGCTCGTGGAATCGCACCACCTTTTGCTATGACGTCACTTGCAGTGGTGGGGGGGGAGGAAGTATGTTACTTACTCTCGTGTTCCTCCTGCACCACCAGGTTCACGTGGTCCACACATGCCTGGATGTCATTCCACGTAATAAATTCATTATTATCCGCATGCGCCTGAGCTTTCAGTTTCAGCAACTCATCCAGATACCTGCCCCATTCCCCCAACAAGAGACAACGAAGAGCAATGTGAGAAAAGGGACCTTCAGGGTTACTGTGGCTGACAAAAATGAGAGGACCCAGGGCTAAGTATCCAATACAAAGACAGCTAAGGCACTCCAGCAGCTGGATATACTCTAGAGGCCGTTTTGGGACTGAGGAGTTACCTTAAACAAAATGTGAAAACGTAAGGATACCACTTATTCTTAAGAGTCTGTTACATATTCTAGATTCCAGGTAAGACCAACTCTAGAATCAGAGGCAGCAGTTTAAGCAATTCCTCTAAGGACAACAAAACAAGGCCATGCCACAGCTAGTAAATGGAGAAGAGATGATAGAACAACTTACTAAAAGTACTGATTTAGGCAAGGGTTACCAATTGGGGTGAAAGACATCAGGTGAATGGTTAATGGGGAACTGGGCATTTTGATCATGCAAAAAGAGATTACGGTCTGGTGAGGAAAAAACACAAATATCTATTGGAGGGATAAACTATCTCCTTAATCCAGAAATTAATCTTGTTGTATGTCTCATGGCGGGACAAGTAGATTTCATATGTTTCTTGATATAAGAAAATATGAAATACACATCACCAAAAATATTCAACTCAATCCTGACAAGTCTTTAGACCTAATTTCCAATTTACAGGAATAGGCAAGTATTAGGAAGCATCCAGACCAGAAGACGGGACACTGTATAGGACAAGTGGCCCCATCTCTTTAACAAGTCACTGTCATGAAGAAAGGAACAACTCTGGATTAAAAGATACCTAAGGGACACGACAGCCAGATGCAACACATGATCCCGGACTAGATCTGGTTTGAACAAACCAGCTGAAAAGGACAGCTTTGGAACAAGTGAGGAATTATGAAATTGGACTAGGTTTAGAGGAGATAGTAAAGAAGTATTATTGCTTTTGTAAGGGTATAAGATAGTGTTATTTATGTAAGAAATATCCTCCTTGTTCTAGATAAGCATACTTATATATTTAGGAGTGGACTGTCGTGATAGCTGTAATTTACTATAAATCTGTTAGCATAATAAAGAATAAATCAAAAGAGAAAAAAAATGATCACACAGAAGTCACAATGTCTGTGAAGAAAAAAGGACAGAGGTGACAGCCACCGATGGGTTCAACGCCGCACTCAGGGCACCCACCTCTGACAGTTTTCTTCTTCAATGTTGGTCAGGCCTGTAACCGAGCTGCTCAGCTGTTTCCACACTGTGTTCATGTCTCCAGATTCCAGCGCCCTGTTGATGAGGGCCACTGACGACAGCATCTCCACCGCAACAGAGAGCTCAGGGTGGGTAAGGCTATGCTGGACCGAGAAAGAGCAGGTAGGAATGAGGAGAGATGTTCTCGGACCTCAGGGGAGGTTAGAAGTTTAACAAAACCACCAGGAGTCTAAGTTTCTGTTTAAAAAAAAAAAAATTCTCCCGAACTACACCAAGAAGTGGGTATTAAATTCACAACCCCTGCCTTTTGCTCACAAACAGGACAAGTTGAGTTCACTTACCTGAGGACTCTGTTGCTGCAGGGTAGCCAGCTCTTTCTGATAAAGATCGGCAGCAAATGGATACACCTGGGGCAGCTGGGCTTCGGGGTTCATGAGTTCCAGAATAGTCTTCTCAGCAACACCCTTCTGGATGGCAGCATTAATTGCGGCCACTGCTGCCAGCCCTGGGTAGGAGACAGGAGGTTAGAAATGCAGCTGGGAGACAGCCCTGAAGGGAGGGAGGTGCCAGCTGTCAGAAGACAGTTACAGTCTCTGGATAAACTGTCAGCCATGCCACCTGAAGTGGAACTTCCATCTTTGAAAAGCAGTCTCCTTTGTATGAGGGTGAACTGTAGGTATGTGAGCTAATAAAGCTGTTTAAAAAGAGTAGCCTCGGGCCGGCCGAGTGGCTCCGTTGGTTAAGAGCTCGCTCAGGAGTGTGAGCTCTGAACAACAGGGTCGCCAGTTCGATTCCTGGCCCAAGCTGAGCTGCCGCTTAGTTGCCAACAGGTGGCAGGATGGGTCAGCTTAAAAAAAAAAAAAAAGAGCAGCCTCCTCCTGTCCTCACCCATTTTCTTCCCATTTCAAATCATCCTGCAGCCATCACTATCCTCTGCCTGAAACGTCTCTTCCTTCCCCTGCAGCCTGGCAGAGAGAGCACCAGCTTCTTCCGCGGCCATTCAAAGTTTCCACAATCTTGCCAAGGCCTTACCTTACACAAGTCAACCCAAAGCACCAACAATAACTTTACTTTAACCACGGTTCCCTCAGTACGCCTTTCTCCGTGTGCCTCTGCTCACACTTCCTTTCCCCCCATGAGAAATCCTTCTCTCTCCTCTTCCGCCACCCAAATCTGCCCCATCCATCCCTCACATCTCGTCTCCTCCAGATGTTTCCTTAACTGAGCATGGAGTGCTTCCTAGCCAACAGGAACCTACTGACAGCAGTTCTACTGTTCTCACTGGAGGAACCTTACGTCCAAAGGCACGGGGTAGTTGACCATGGCTAGCAGGCCGGGGGTGGGGTGAGGGGTGACCAACTCTAACCTCAGCCCCCAGTGACATGAAGCCCCTTTCCTCCCCTCCTCAGTATTTCAGGGTGCCCGCTGATGGCCTCTTACTTCTCTGGTACTGCTGGGCAGCACTGTTGGCGGCGTCCACTCCAGCCTGCAGCTCCTCCTTCAGCAAGGGGTCTGTCTGCCCACCCTGAGAAAAGCAAAGAACGTTTACCTTAAGGTTACTCCTGCCTCTGCCTCCAGACCTTCCAGTTCTCCTACCACAAGAGCAGTCACTAGGGACATAGAGCCACGGGGACAAGTGACAGCTTCAGGCTGCACGCAGCCAAAGTGGCAGCCCTCCCGAGAGCCCAAGGCCTTGGCCAAATCTGGGGTGTTGTGACTTTCTGTATGCCAGTGCATTTAAAGAAATAGTTTGTGAGAAACATCAGAATGTTCGGAGATAAAATGTTTACAGAATCATTCGCGCACATTAACGCTGCTCACTCTGGCCAATATACACTGGGCGTTTGGAAAATGTATACTTGCCCTTATTTAGACAAAAAAGAAAGTCCCTCATGTGTGTTCTAAAAAAAACCACCAAGTACAATCCCACACAGCCTACTATTACCGCATGTTAAGTACTTCCCCAGTGTTGGCCAGAGGAAACTAGTGAAGTATGGTTTTTAAAGTGGAAATTCCTGAAGTAAGAATGTAAAAAAATGCAGGTTTTCCCTAAAAGGCTTTGGGGGGATTAAGGGGAAGGCTCCAAGTGAAAGTCCGGCACTGTTTATTTTAAAAGGATTTACACCTCTGAAAACAAAGGAGAGCTGGAGACAATGCGTATTTTACCTGAGGATATTTTACCTGAGGATATTTTAAAAACCTAAATCACATGCAGGAAGAAAAGTTATACTAGGGGGAAAAGGGGCCTCCTAAGTATCTTTAACACAACAGCACGGGCTCCAACGGCTTGGCCCCCATCTTTTCACCTGTCTCTTCTGCTGTCTGTCACTCAGGAGCTGCTTGAGGTACCAGTTGCAGTTCTGCTGCTGCACCCCTCGCAGGCCCAGCGCCGGGGACTGCAGAGCCCTGAACAAGGCCAGGGCGTCTTCCTGATCCAATGCCAGGTCTGCATTCGCGAATGCAGAAAACACTGAGGAGGGAAAATGGCAAGCGCTTAAGAAAGCAACACTGTTTGGACATGATAGCCTAGAACACCTTTCCTTCCCCCAAACCAACCTCAGTTCCAGATTAGGAAAAGAGAATTCAGACAGCCTTTATTCTGGAGGATCACAGAGGCCTAAGATTTCGGGGCTGAAAGAGAACCTTAAAGTCATCAGGTTCCCAGGGGTTTCCAGCCAGGCTGTTCGTTTTCACAGATTCCGGGACCACGCCCCAGGCCTCCTTAAAGGCTTCCAGATGTAGACAGCCTGGCACCAATAACGGGAGCAATAGAAGAGGCACCAATCCAGTCCAATCCATGCCTTAATTCCCTCTAAAATGCCAAGCTGTGGTCCAGATTAAACTGCTAAATGGGAGAAACTGTCTCTCACAGAAATTTACATCTTTGGACAATTTTGTTTCATAAATATTATTAGGGAGGATGCAGAGGGTAGAGGGGTCAAATATACAGCGATGGAAGAAGAAAAGACTATGAGCCCACAATGGGGAACACAGAAACATTATCAGGTGACAGTCGGCTCCAGACTAAAGAGCCTTAGTGCCCTCAGCCGTTTCTCAGGCAGCAGCATTCCGAGTCCCTTCATTATCCTGGCATCTCCTAAACTCACTCTCCACCCAGAGCCCAGTGCCCGACACCAGGGGTGCTGCGACCTTGTGGAACAGAAAGGGCAGTCTCCACTGTCTCGATAAGTCTCTGCACCTAGCACAGAACCTGGGGTCACACAGGTCTTTAATATAATATGTGACAGTGAAAACTCAGATGTTCCTTCATCTGAAAATGATACTAAAGATACTTTCCTCATAGTTTTATTATTAGATGAAATCATATACACGAAAGCACTTTGTATATTGTAAAATAAATAAGGTGTTAGGTTGAAAGTCAGAATGAAGTATTTTCTGAGATCAGAAATGACAATTACTGTATGATTTTCAGTTTCCCTATTTTTAGAAGAGAAAATAAGAGTTCTCTCTCCCATGCCCCACCGGAGGATGAACATCTGATTTTATCACCAAAGTAGTATTACAAATCAATCACAAAATACTAAAAATCAAAATATTTTGGGTATAGCAGTACTTATCCATTTTAAGTGTTTTCATTAGTAAAAAAAAATTAATATAAGGTGTTAGAAAGAAAACAAAACAGTCAAAAGGAAAATAAAGTCTCAAATATAATATACTAGAAAATGGGGTTGGGCACGGGGAGGAAGAGTAGAACTAATAAATAAAACCAACAGGTGATAGAAGGAAAAGGTTGGTGATAGAAGAAGAACTGACTCTGGGTGGTGAGCACACAATGTGATACACAGATTGATGTATTACAGAATTCTACACCTTAAATCTATGTAACTGTGCTAACCATTGTCACCCCAATAAACTTTATAAAAAAATTAAAAAAAAAAAAAAAGGTTAAAAATTTCTATGGATTTGTAGTCTCACTGCAGACTCCTAAGAGACTCCTTACTTCTTCCCAGCCATTACGCCTGCAACTCAGCTGCCCAATGACCATCCCAAGACAGTGGCTTCTTCAGTCATGGCTGCAGGTCATGTGGCCGTTAGCCAACCAACCATCCATTCCTTCAACATTTACTTAGCACCTGCTACATGCTGCAAATCTAGCTGTAGACAAGGATCTCCATCCTCGTGGAGCTTTAGTAGTAGTGGGAGACAGAAACAACCAATCCATACAGGTAACAACCAGGCTTTCTCTAGGTATGCAATGAAGAATCTCAGAGTGCCTATCTACAAAAGCATCAAGTCAATTATGCTTTTACTGGAAACAAACTTCCTATTTAAATAAATATGTAGATATTTAAACAAACACTAACATTTATACTACAAAGATGATAAAGTTTAGAACATTGTTTAAACAATTTCTCCTACTAAGCTTTGATTAACTCTAATTTTCCTTATTCCACTTAATAAAAAATAAAACAAAACCTTTTTCTTATTTTTAACTATTTGGCCTGGCGCAGTGTTAATGGTTTCATGGCTGATTCTCATGCTCTAGGGAAAGAATCTTATCTATAAGATAAGAATTCATGGGGCCTAACCTCCCTATATCTTCCTAGCATACAACTTACCCTGGCCTCAGACTTTCTCCACAGTTAGAAAAAGACTGTCTCTCTATGGGGAATTCTGCCTTATCCTCACCTTCTTATCCATCCCAGGGAAGGTTTATACAAACCTCCAAGGAAAAGTCATCATTCCTTTCTTTATGCTGACTCTACTTCATACACCTTTGGTCCCTGATGCTATAACCAAGTTGCCCTGAACTTAATTATTCATTTGATGCCTTCTTTCCTCACTATTCTGAAAGCTATTTGAGGGAATTTTTATTATTTTGTGCCTCTGACCACATGAGACGCATATGAACTCAGCACTTTAAAAATATGTACATGTGGTTCTTTACTCACATGTTTGTAACTGACTCTCATATAATTAGCCAGGTAAAGCTAAAAGGCTACAAAGTCCCAAACAGCATAGAAGGAAAAAAATCCCTTAGTAAAACAAAATGAGTATTTTATGCACTGCGTGCGGCAGAAAACACACTGGACTTCCTTCTTACACAGATAACTAAGTATGAAAGAACACTGACTTAAGTAATCATACAGATACGGCACAACAAATTACCCATTCCTGAATGGAACTATATCATCACTCTGTGTGAAAAGCCGTTATCATCCTAAGTGAAGCAGGATGGTACAGAATACAGACCCCTGGTAGGAGTTAGAACTCCTTATCTTATGGAGTTAGTAAAATCTTATACATTTTTCATAGTTGTTCAGAGTACCAGTTTAAGTGAGAAATTAGGACCTCCAAATGAACCAAGAGGACACTGGTTACTATTACTATTGCTGTTATTACTATCTTGAGCAAAACTAGATCAAGGTTGAAATAAATTGAGCTCTTGAATTCTTTAGTTCAGTTTAACCCTATGCTAGGAAGTTATGAGGGTTTCAAAAAAGAAGCAGAATTCAAAAGTAATCTCTAAGGATTTTATAAAGGTGTCAGAAACAAAGATCGAAAAAATAAGACAATATATAATTAAGTATTAAAACTATGTGGTTTACTCTATAAATGCTATAGGAGATTTGAAAGTTAATTATATTGTGAGCTGGGATAGGCACTGAGGTGAGCAACAGAGCTGCATCCTGAATGAAAGGTACAATTTGGATTAGGTAAGAGATAAGGCATGAGGGCATTGTAGCTGGATGATTACATGCTTTTTACTGAGTATCTACTAAATACCAGGCAATTTACATACATTATCTCATCATCTGCATAATAATTCCATGCCACAGGTGTCCAGTGTCACACAGCTATTATTATAATAAGAGGGCAAGAGACCAAACCCCAGGTCTGTCCCACTCCAGAGCCAGATCCATGAATCATGAAATGAGCAGAGTGAATACAGGCGACAATTAGGCAAATGAGTTTCTATAGGGAGTTGTATGCATGAAATATGGCCCAAGGAACTCCCTGGGCGAGGGATCTGTATTTTGTCTGGCAAGTCAAAGGAACCAATGCGGGCTCTTGAGCAGAGAAGGGTGGCAAAATGAAAATGATACTTTCAAGAAATTACTTTCCCAAAAGTCTGTAAAACATGTATACAAAACTCAATATGAACAGTACAGCCTCATTTTTGTTTAAATATATGTTTGGATAGATACATATAAATATCAATAGTGGTTGCTCCTAAGTGATGGGGGTCTGATTTTTGGTTGCTTTACTGTTTATCTCTGGTTAACTTCTATTGCTCTTTAAAAGAAAAACAAAGCTATTGTATTATTTGAAAAAAATAGAAACAATAAAATTCTATTTAGATTTTTTTTTTAAGTGTGTAACAAAGGGTGAAAGAGTGAAACTAGCCAAAAAGATCAGTCCAGAAGCTACGGAGGAGTGAGGGCCTGCCTGAGGACACCAGTAGCTAAAACAGAGACATGTGAATACAACAGAGAGTCATAAGCAGTAGTCCCTGAACAAATCTACTCACATCTAAAATAAATAAACTATGTCGGTGGTCCAAGAACAGATCAACACTCAGTATTCTGTAATAGTCCCTTAGGTGACTCAGGGACATACTTACAATTGACTTTGTTTATATTGCCTTGAATTTCAGCTTGAGTGAGCAGCTCCTCATAGACATCCCTCTCTCTCGCAGAGTTTTCTGTCTGAAAATGAGTAAAGAGTGTAATTACATTAGCTCAGGTCTCTAAGAAGAGGACCGCAGATATACATTAGAGCTCCTCCCCCACCATAACAGAACCAAGAGCAAGTAAGGGTGTGGCTTAATATCCTTAATGAAGAACAAAGTGGAACGCTACAGGGCTATGACTAAAACATAAAAAGCAGGTCCGCTCGTTAAGGACAAGCCCAGGGCTTTCCCAGAGCCGGGCGGTGAGCCCTGGCCTGTTCACTCCTGCTCATGGACGAGTCTGCAGCCCTGCCTCAGACTGAGCAGAACTGTCACATCCAGGAGCCAGATTTCAGAGCCTCTCGTTGGTTTGCACAAAATTCAAGAAGAAAGCAGAAGTCAAAATTGAATCTAACACAAAAAGACTACATCCTGTGTAACTGCATTTCATTTATAGGAAATTCTAGAAAAGGTAAAACTACAGTAAGAGAAAACAGACTGGTAGGTGACAGGGATCAGTAGAGATTCACCCGGGAACTTTTGGGGTGGTGGTTACATAACCATATACATTTGTCAAAACTCATCAAACGGTACACTTAAAATGGGTGAATTTTACTGTATGTAAATTATACCTCAATAAAACCGATTTTTAAAATGGAGTCAAATCAAACAATGAAAGAACATAATTAGAAAGAAGAGAGGTTCCATTTTTACCCTGTTTTTAGCATTTGCCATTTTGTCGTGCTTGGCCTGATAGAGTACATCCTGGTAAGTGGAAGCCAAGGGCTCTTCAAGATTGACAAGCATGGCATTGGGGTTTTTCAAAGCTGTGAAAGTGTCAGCTGGAATTCTACGGTCAATAGCTTCATTAATAGCAATAACGGCAGCATGCACTAAGAAAAAAAAAAATCAAAACACAGAACACTGAGGTTACACAGAGTAAAGGACGTCGTGACACATACAAAAAACACCGCAACCCGCTATTACAGAGAGAGGCTTGTTTTCATAGTGAAATAACGACTGGGGTTGGAGGAGTAGCTCCTGGGTCCTATAAATCTACTTTTTTCCTTAAGATGCACAAAGCCACAGCTCTGATCCACATTGGGGATGCTGAATTTGGAAATCTCACAGGGAAATATTCATAAAAGAGCCTTGCAAGGAGCATTTGCTATGAAAATGTTCACCCTTAATTGTCATATAAATCCCATAAAAAAATAAGAACCTCAAAGAAGCACTGAGATGTAGGACTCACCTTCTAAGTGCCTGTATTGTAACCAAAATCAATCACTTATTTCCACATGACAATAGCATAAAATAATTAGCAGTGTTTAAAACTAAATCTACTGACTTACACTTGCTAGCAAAGCTCCTGATGCCCAAGATTATCATTATAGCATTAATTATTGAAAGTGGTAGCAGTGGGGCCGTCCAAGTGGCTCAGTTGGTTAAGAGCTCGCTCAAGAGTGCGAGCTCTGGGGCCGGCCGAGTGGCGCGATGGTTAAGAACTCGCTTGGGATGCCAGAGGGCCCCGGTTCGGATCTCACATATGAGGGCCAGTGACACTGCCCTCCACAGCTAAAATGCTGAACAACAGCTCAACCTGGAGCTGGG
>NW_017731398.1:1172815-1227409 GCF_001890085.2 Hipposideros armiger
AAAAAATTAAAATAAAGTGGTAGCAGCAATCCCATTTAAACCCCCAAATTTCTCTTCTTACATGCCGCTTCGTCCACGGAGAGTTCATTCGCCAGGATGCCCCCAATCTTGCTGAAGGCAGGCATCTGGATCCCATACTTCTCCAGTTCAATCTTCATGTTGTTGATTTCTTCTTCTGCAGGAGAGAATTAAGATCCAGCCACGTAAGTTCAGCACCTTTCCGTCACTCAGAAGAGGAAACAGATTCCTCAACTACAGATTGGGATAAAATGGCACCTACTCCTTAGGGTTGTTAAAAGGATTTAATGAGATAGTACAGTACACAGAAAGCACTCAACGCAGGGCCTGGTACGTAACACGCACACCAATAGTTAATAGACGTTAACCATTATGACTATTATCAAAAGCATCAAAAAAAACTATTGCCTGGGGATGGCTCCACAGAAAATAGTTTTCAAAACTGCTACGTATGGCATTTCCCACAATCAACCTATAAATGGAGCAGCTTCAAAGGAAGCTCAACAACAAGTGAGTGACAACTCAGTCAGCTGTTCAGTCTTCACAATCCAAATCACGAGCTGCCATTAAGCAATTGCGCTTCTAAGGCAGGAAGCCAAATGATAAAGAAAACAACACGTAAGGTCTGGCCCTTGCCCCAGGTCTGGTGAACAACTTCCCTGGAAGGAAAAATGTCACAGATAAAGGTTTTATTGCCATTTTCTAAATTCCCAGATGTAGAAAAATAATCACCAGTGTGAAAGATGAAAATCGATTAATCTATCCTACCCCTGACCTATATTACCACTGTTCTTTCTCTCCCCAAACCCCCACCTCTTCAAGCATCTGACTACAGCAAATATACACAGAGTAAGCTAAATAAACCAAATTTTAAAATTACTATATAAGCTACATTTTGAAATTCCCTGGAATAAGCTAAAATGTAAAAATTAGTAAATTGTCATCTTTGCATCCTCTCGCTCCCCTACCCTTGCTTTATCCACAGTAGGTGCTTGCTACAAAGGAAAGGGAAAGACTGTTGTAAAGCTGTTTTCACAATATGAACGTTTCATGTTAGATGTTAATATTATACATGTTGTTTTATATCTTATGTTAATATCATTCCCAATTTGGATATAAAACACCTGAGACTCACTAATCATACCCAGTCATCACTGAGAGAATAGAGCCTGAAATTCCAAGGCTAGTGTTCTTTCTACCACACCAGAGAACAAGTTACTTATACTTCTTTTATCGCTGTTGCCAGAGTACTTTTAAAGCCCCTTGTCTTTAAGATGGGGACTGTTGACTCTCCGGGCTATTTCCACATAAATCGAGTATTTCCTGCCAAGTTTGTAGCTCTTTACCTGTGAAGTCAACCTTTCCGTACAGGTCTTGAATCTGAGGAGCCAGGCCCAGTTTGAACAGGTACAAACTAGAAGACACAAATAAGTGCAAGAGTTAGGCCTCCCAGCTGTGCCTGCTGCTGCTCTTGGGTTAAAGGGGAAAAACAGCATAAAGGATGGAAGCATTCTGAATGTACAGACGACCAGTACTCTACAATGTTCCCCTGAGCAGGTACAATACTTGACCTCAGCGCCTTTGTTTAGTTTTACAGAACAATATCGTTCTAAAAAAGTCACATAATGTAATCCAAAAAGCACTGAACTGGGAATCAGTAGACACAAGTTCAAGTCCCAGTTCTGGTACAAATCAGTGTGTTGATTAGGTGTTAATATAAATATTAATTAATGTAAGTGAAGAATCATCACTTCTGTTTACCTTCCTGTGATCAGTTTGAAGTAACAAGACATTTTAGAACAGTCTCATGAAAATGATTCATACAGAAAATTTTATTTAAACTAAATTCATATTATTGATAGAAAAGTTTAATTCAGGCAGTTTAGGAGTTTTAAATAGAGTTCATATTATATACTTTATTCTTTAAATAAAAAAGAAATCTACTAGACTCTAAACTTCATGAAGGCAGGGACAATAAAAGTCTTGTTCACCAATGACAGCCCAGAGCCTTGCATACATTAATGAATATTAATCAGTATTTCAAAGATGGACAGATGAATGAATGTCTATAAGCCTGAGCTAGGTTAACTGGATTCTAGCAGATCAGAATCAATAAATTAGAAGGGCTCAGAAGGGCACTTTACAGGGATGAACATGAGAAAGACATTGAGAAATAAGGGGGGGATAAGGGAGGATATTTAAAAATATCTAAAAAACAAATCACAGAAACTCAATGGATTGGTCTACAGTTTTTGCATATAATCGATAAACCTCCATATTATCTAAATATAAATATGTATCGTGCATATTACATTCAAAGAAATTATCAGAACTTAAATTGCATATAATAAACCCAAATGTATAATCCAAAAGAAAAAAAAAATCAAGAGTTCTAAACATACATTTGAATTTATACATCCCTAACAGCTAATCATTTTCTTAGATAAGTACAAGAGTAAATCATGTTATAGTTAAGTGCTTTTCTTTAGAGTAAAACACTCAAGATGGAACTACATAAAATTTCCTTCTCAGAAGATTTTAAATTTATTCAATAAATTTTCTGAAGCAGAAGAGCTAATAACTTCCTATACATGCAAAATGTTCTTGTATTTTTCTCCCACATAATATGTTCCACCAGCATTCTACATTAGTAAGAATATTTTTCTCCAGGAATTTCTTCCTCTTTTATTCTTACTTTGAAACAGGAAAGTGGCTGCCACACTTTAAGAAAGTCCAAGAAAGTCACTTTCACAGCCCTAAGAAGAGTGAGCTAGCTTTTAATGTTTTTCAATGGTAAATTAAAGGTGTTACAACATCACTAGCTGTTATGAAAAGTAGAGGAGAAGGTGAGACATGGGCACCATCTTTTATGTCATTTTAACTCTTAGAAATATTTTAAAGAGATGCTGGAGCCATGAATGTAATTGTAATGGCCACTTAGATCTTCTTGCCCCAAATCAATACTGAAACTCGAAGCTGGGACTTCAAGGTCCTGATGGTAACCATCATCATCCAATCTGTTCCTGCTCTCCCGCACCTAGTTTACAAATGAGCTGTTAGGTTCCTATAATGGTAAACCTGTAACTGAGCTCAGATTTCTTTTTCTTCTCTTTTCTCCTATGTAAGCTGTACTTTACAGCGATGGGGAGGGAGAAGCTATGTTAGCCTATCTGGACTCCAATTATCCTTGCTGACTGCAGAGTCACCTAGGAGTCACTAGCTAACCTCAGATTATTAATAAAGGCTCTTCAACACAGCAGTTGACTAGGAAACAGAATTTAGTACAGGTCCACAATGCCATATCTAAATTCTTTGGGCCAGATATAAATTTGAGATTTTTCAAATATTTGAAAGGTTTTACAGTGTACACATTATTATGTATACACTGCAAGCCTTGAGGCAGCCCCCCTAAACAAATACATTACTTTTCTGCAGAAAAACTTATGTATAATCATACCAAGTAGATAAATATTCTAAATAACCTCAATTAATTCTGATCAGATCTTGCCAACAAATGAGTCTGAACCAAACTGAAACCTAATTTTCAGAGCATTCTTTTGAATTTAGGATAAAGAAATTTGTGGGTCTATTTAATATCAAAATCAGTTCTGAGGAAGAGAATACATCAAGGGAAATTGAAATAAAATATACAAATGTATTTGGAATTAATGGAGTATTGGGGTCTTATCTGAGCGTGAAATGTAATCTACAAGAGTAATTTATCTAGTATGACTAAAGTACAGTGAATACTTCTGGAATAATGCCAATCAAGGCTGTAAAAAAAGTGCAGAAAGGAAGAAAACAGGGAGATAATGCTTCTCTATTACTGTTGATCCAAAAGGAAATGGTGACTCATCCAATACAGTGAAGTGAGGAACCTGCCTTAAGGTTGTGTAAATAAGCGGCTCCAAGCAGGTGAAAACATTTTCTATATATTAGCAAGTGTCGCCAACCCACCCTTCCGGAAAAAACACTTTAGGAGAGAAAAGAAATCATAAATCACCAAGCAGAACACATTTATCCACATATACTTTCTAAGCACGGACTGCATATTGAAGAGAAGTGGCAAACAATAGCAGGCTTCCTCCCTTTCCTCGTTCTGACTCCATCATTAACAAGGCACAGCTAATTCTTCATCTCCATTTCAGAGAATATGAGGACCTGGGACCCAGGTTACATGGCAGAGAACAGTGGCTACAGAACTCACGGAGAAGAATTCTGCCAGCTCAGCCTCTGTGCCTGCCAAGTTCACATATCCATTGTAGGTAGAGGAGACAGCATAACTAGAGGCCAAAGGCACAGCACAGCGCACGCTAGAGCTAAGGAACAGTGGAGGGAAGGGCTGGACGTGAGACTGGAAAGGAGCCATCAAAATATTATATAGCGAGTCTGATATCATCAGGGCTGTTTTAGAAAGACAGCTCTGGCGACAGCATGGCAGATGGACCAGGGAGAGCGCCTAGGGAGGGAAACTTCTAGAAAGGACGTTCGTGCATTAGTCCACAAGAGAGATCCACTCGTCCTCAGTTATATTCTTTCTTTTGTTGGTTTCACACTGATTCCAGTGATATCAAGGGTCTGGCACATGTTTGATCAAATTGGAGACAACAGGCTTCTTATGGGTCAATATTATACATATATTCATGCACACACATACACACACACACATGCACATGTAACATTTATTTAGCACACATACAGGATGCTATATAAAATGGGCAGTTCAAGAAAGAAATCTCAGACTCGTCCCACTCACTTCTATCACTTTCTCCTTTAGTCCCGTGGCCATCACACATATTTGGACCTCTCTGAAATACCACATATTAGCACTTAGTCCCATCCCATCCTACCCCTCCACACATATCACCTCTTCCTTCCAATTTCATACTTTGTTGATTCAAAGAGCCAGGAGCCTGAAATTAAGTCATCTTCCAAATTTACTACGAAATTGTGAAAAAAATTATACTTTGTTTCATACTTTTTTCCTGTTTATCAAATTTGTGTTGGCATAAAAATTATTTAATGAACACCTAGATAACTAAATGAATTATAAATCAGCCATTTGATATTTGCTGGTATTATTTGAAGATGTTGACAAAATTTGATTGTACTACTAAATAAAGAGTATAAAAGCATAGTTTATTTTATAATTCAGCTTATCAGCTTGAAACAAAATGGTAAACAGTAAGTTTTCAAGATAAAAACTTTTAAAATTATTTTTAAGAGATTTTAATTAAAAAGAAAGGGAGTGCATCCCAAGTGAAATGCACAGTTCACAGGAACACTAGATTAATAATGAAAGATTATACTTTGTTTTCAGAGCAGAATTGTTTGCTATTATGGGAATAAATAAATCCCTTCTCCCTACCCCATAGAAAAACACAGCTGTTTCTCACCATTTTGTTAAGATAATAGTGTCCTATTCTATTTGAAAATTCTGAAACTAATGCAAAAACCTTTTCATTACACTATGAACAAAAAGCTACACACTCAATTCAGATGTTATTCTTAAACTGCTTTTTTAAATTGAAATATAATTGATATTATAACATTATTAGTTTCAGGTGTACAACATGATTATACATGAATATATATATATATACACACACACATGTATATATACACACACACACACACACACACACACACGCATTTTGAAATGATCACGACAATAAATCTAGTTAACATCTATCACCAGTTACAAATTTTTTTCTTCCTTATGATGAGACCTTTTAAGATCTACTCTCTTAGCAACTTTCAAATATACAATACAGTGTTATTAACTATAGTTCCCATGCTGTTCATTACATCCCCAGGACTTATTCATAACTAGAAGTTTGCATCTTTGATTCCCTTCTCTCATTTCACCCCCCCCTCCGCCCCCACTCCACCTGTGGCAACCACCAATCTGTTCTCTGTATCTGTGTACACTGCTTATTTTACAAAAAAAGCTGATCACCTGAGTGCATGGATACAATAGATACATCTTGGCATATTCTTTCGATCATAGATGTCTGTAGTTTCTGGGTAAAAAATCTAAGGAGAAATAAAAGAAGCAGAGTAAGATATCCATCCACTGGGGTTCTTTTGATCCATTCACCAAATCATCAGTAATACAAATAAAACACTGGACAGTTAGAAAACATTGTTGACATTCAGCAAATAAGTTCATTAGAGCGTAGCCATTTCATCATAAGTAATGTAAGGAATAAAATGCTATAATACAGAATGAAAAGCACGACTTGGAAAAGCCTTATTTGGTCAACCAGTGAATCTCACTAGGTATGTGAAGGTGATTTACTTAACTGAGATTCAACAATGAACATTTACTAAGTGCTTTAGTTTGTGCAAACCACTACATTTAGACACTGAAAAAACTACACTAATATTAAAAGGTGTTACTCTGCTTGGGGGAAGTGGAAAGATATACAGATGAAGTAGCAAGAATAGAGGGTGTGTGCGGAAATGTGGGAGATGGGTATTTTGCTTGGTAGCACTTACCGCAATCATAAACTACTCGTGTTATCTATCATCTGTCTGACTCCTCCAACAGACTATAAGCCACATGAAGGCAGGGACCAGGTCTACTTTCACTGCTAAATCTTCAGTGCCAAGCCCAGAGCCAAGTCATGGAAGGAGCTCTATATTTGATGAATGAATGAATGAATGAGGTTGAATAGGGACAGAGTGTGTTTACATTGGGAATAGCCTTGAATTTCAAGACCTATTTTTATGGTAATGTGGCACCATACAACTGAATCTGTAACTGAATGAAAAAAGGGTAACAGCAGATTGGAGAACTGAAAAGACTGAATTACAAGATGATTAGAAGAATTCTGATGAGCAATAAAAGCCTTAACTAAGGCAGTAGGGTAAGTACTATAGAACTTTGTATCTATTTGTATCTATTATAGCACTTAACACATTGTGCTCAATTATTGGTTTTTATGTTTTCCCCATAATACCTATGGCTCTCAACTAGAAAGAACTGGCCCCCTTGAGGATGGGATGTAGCAGAATCATCTTTTTTGATACTTTTTCAAAATCTACATGCTCACTTCCCAAGATTGAGATGTCCTTGCCCGGAAGGTGAAAATTACTCACAGTGAGCCACCCTTCCCGAAAACAGTGCACAACACATTTTAAAAAGTAGTAGAAAAATAAGGTTGGGTAGGTAGGATGGAATCAGATTATGAAGACCTTGAAAGTCAGACAAGTTTGAACTTGATATGCAGGGCACAGAGAGGTCCTAGCTTTGGAGCCAAGGATAAAAAGAGCCTCAGGAAGATCTGACTGGAGACGGCACACAGGATATGTTGCATAGTGGAGAGCTGGGAGCTAAGGAGGCAAGCTGGCAGCTTGCTTCAACAGATCAAGTACACACTTCAGATAAATGAGGACCGCTTGGAGAATAACCGCATTTAGGAGGCCAAGGTAACCCCAAGGTTTTGCAACTGGATGATTGGGAAAATGAGGACAGGGTACCACTTACTACAGAGGAGAGGAAGTTCAGGTGGGGAAAAAGGCAGGTTTCGTTTTAGATATGAGAAAGTCTAGTTGATAAAAAGCTATCCAAGGAGGGATGTCCAGCAGTCAGCTAAAGATACTGTGTTTATCTTAGAGCAGAGAGTCTTCAAAATAACGGAAACCAAGAGAATGAGAGAAAGTAGCTAAAGTAAGGACTGCATCTTAAGCAATGTCCACCACTAGGATATGGAAGGTAGAATAGTTGAAGAAAACAGAGGGCTAGTTGAGCTAATTAAAAACAATTTAAAAAATCAAACTCAAAGTAACAAAATATTTTATGGCAGAGGTGGCCAACAGTACCAATAAACAGTCAAAAAAGATAAGAACCAAAAAATTATCACATTACATTTCTATAATGAGCCTCTTTGTATCATAAAAAAGATTAGGGAAGATACCCCAATTGACACTATGTATATGTTGTCAATTATATACCATACATTTATTATTGGCAACAACACATTGTTAGACAAAGTGTCTTGAGTCTACATCACGTAAAAGTCCTCTGGACCTAAACCATGTAGGGTGGACATTTCAAAACTGATAGCCATGATAACCCTGTTGTCTTTAAAGCCTTTGGGGAATTCCATGTTTGTTCCAATTGTGGTCCAGGACAATACACGACTGTTAGTAAATGAAAGAGGCAATAAAATTAGATCATTTAAAAAAGCATTTTATAAGAACAATACTACTGGCAATAGCAAACGTTAACAAAGCTCTTAGTACCATTCAAAAGAGGTGAAATCGCCATTGCCCATTGGGCAAACGACCTAAAAAACAGGAACAGGAAGTTAAAGGTGCACAGAAAGGCCAAGTGGCTGTCAGAACTTGACGTTACTGCATTTCCTGACATTCGTGGGACCTAACAACATACCAGTGCAAGGACAAGAACTTCAGCACTTTGCTCTGAAAAAAAGAGGATAAAAGCTAGTCTTCTGCAAAGACTCGGCTGTGGATTTAACTCAGTTCAACCGAGAGCCGTGTGCAATGAGCTCATCATGTGCTAACCAAAAGTTAATTTCCCAGTGGTTTTAGCCACTTTCTGACATTCCACGTCTCACCATTTTTCTTAATCTTTCTTTGGTTATAAAAATTTAGACTGTATAGGAAAGTATAAAGGGGAAAAACAAAACAAACAAAAAAATACCTTAATCATATCACACAGAAATGAAAACTGTATCTCCTTACAGATTTTTCCAAGAGTACTTTTATTTTTACACCAAAAAAAGTGATCTCAGCTTAGCCACAACACACTCTTACACTTCAGCCTATTTTTTTCACTTAACACATCACAGACAACTTCCTATGTCAATACAGATTGATATCATCCTTTTTAACAACTACGCTAGTATCTGACTGACTATAACGCAATTAATACCCCTAGTGAAGGAAGATGTGGTTTGCTATCAATTTTTTCTATCACAAGCAAATGCTGAAAATTCCTTACATATACATCTTTTTGTGCTTGTCTGATTTTGGAGAGGGATAAATTCCTAGAAGTAGAATTCTTAGGTCAAAGATGAGACAGGGGTGCGGGGATGTCCATGCCTCTGAGAGTGACAATATAGCATGGCCTTTGTGGGTTCGAGGTAGGACTGGGTAGCTAGAGATGGCAGTTCCCCTAAGAACAGCACTCAATAAACACCTGAGCAAAACACTGGAGGACGCATCTCTCATATCAATACTACAGACATCACTCCAAACTCATCCAATGGTGTACATTAAATATGTGCATTTTTTGTATATCAATTATACCTCAATAAAGCTGTTAAAAAAAATCAACTACAGCCATCATCAAAACTAGATATAAGAAGTAAATGTCATTATATGGCCTCTACAATTTGAAATATAGAATGACCCTTCAGATTTCTTACTAATTTGGTTATCCTGAAGCTGGAAGATGACATTTCTATAATATTTCCTAAAGTCAAATTTTGATGAAACAACTCTGTGAATAATAATAATAAAAAAAAACCCAGTGAATTGTAACTTTAAAATGGTGAATTTCATGGTATGTTGATTTTAATGTAAGTCTACTATTTGATTTATTAAAAGTAAATGATATCATAGGAAATTTCTCTAGAGTAAGGTGAAATAGGGATACGGAATATAAAAGTAAAACAACAAAACTATTTCCTACAAGAAAGGGAAGAAAGAGATCTTAAGTATTCAAAAAACAACCACCATAGCTTCGAATGTAAATACAGAATAATTTCATAGGTAGAATGAGAACTCTTATGCCGAAACAGCCAGCTCTACACCAGAACTATGACTAGAATCTAACTTACCTTAGGCAATCCAATCTCGTCCATGGCATTCAACCACTGAATCACATTATCTGTGTGTCTGAAGTGGAGGCCAGTTGCCTAGAGCAAATAAAAAGACCTTTAGGCACTGTCGGCAATATTGAAGCAAATACTAAATAAGAACTCTCCGTGCAGAAGTTTTCTTTTAAGACTTTACAGGGTCCCCTTAAACTCAAGGCCTGTCTATAGCATCATGTTCACATTCTAGTCCCAACAAGCCAAGCCCACTTCTCCGCTCCTGTCACTGAAGAACCACCTGGAGAGTCTCCCTGTGTACAATGCACTCATGGTCTTCGGAAATCAATGATCACAGATTCAGTTCCTTGCTTGGCCATCTACTGGTAACACTGGGCAAGTCACTTCACCCCCGTGAGTCCAAGTTTGCCTATCTATAACACCTACTTTACATGTTTATTGTAAAGATTAAATGAGAACATGTACATGAAGCCCTCAATGTGGTGTCTGGCGGGTAGAAGATACAAAGTGATAGATTTATTAAATATATCAATCAGTGTTTGCACACTATACATGCAAATATTCCCCTCTAACCCTCTATGTCTGTTATTTTTAGGAAGGTTAATTCTCGAGAGGGGTACGTGCGTGGGACTATTGTTTTCACTGTTGCTGCAGTCCCTACTCTTCTTTAATGTCTTGCTATCCTGTCACACATCTTATAGACTCGACAGAACCGCTCCAGGGCTGTCTTCAGAATGACCACTTGTTTAAAACTCAATACATACGTCTTTGCTTTTTGGTTAAGAAGAGTTTCTATTTGGGGTTTTAATTTTGGCTTAGGATCTACACCTTCTTTGTTTTCCTTTGAATTTAAACATAAAACATAAAAGTCTCTTTTGATTGTATCTTTATCCTTTGCTAATTCTGAGTTCTGGCCCAATTCTTTCAGCCCCTCTGACATTTGCTCTGGTTCTGCACTCATTCACTATACTCATCCTTTCTAATAAGAGCTCCCAGGAAAGCGCCTCACAGAAGCTCTGTACACAACAGGCTTTGGTCCTTGTCAACATCCCAACTTAATTAAGCAGTCTTCTTTTTCAGAGCCTTGAGCCACAAGAATCAAACCCTTTCACTTATCTCCACTTTACTTTGAACTCCAATATCACAGGGTGATCTTTTCTTCCTAAAGTTGCTATTGCTTTCACTCTGCCAACAAATCTCAGTGCTTGGTTAAAATTAGATTTAAAGTAGTAGCTCCCCTAGGAATTTCCTCTGCCTTCTACGAAAGAACAAATTCACCAAGGATCATGCAAGTTTCTGGATACCCACCACTCTAAGAATTGTACCAAAAGTCCAGAAACAAAGTTCTTTTACTACTACGTCTTGACTTTGCACTATTTTCTCCACTCTGCCAGGTATTTTATTTTGTGCCCACAAACACACTTACACATATTTCTCAGTAACTCTGGCACAGGATCAAGGACGCTCAGCTTTTCTCTCAAGTTTACGGCAATTTAAGCGCCAAGCAAGGAAGGGCTGACTCACCTTGTATCTGGTCTGCTCTCGGTCGTAGATTTTCTTCAGGGACACCACTCTGGGAGAGAAGAAGTTCCCCAGCTTGGCGAGGTAGACCCCATTCCTCAGCCCCTCCTCCAGTTCTGTGGTGGGAGGCAGATCTTCCCCAAGACACGCTTCCATCCACCTGCACAAAAGCAGAGAGGACGTCAGGAAGGAGGAAGAAGCGAGGAGGTCTGAACCATCCCTTAGAGATTTTAAGTTTAATTTCCATTCTCTGTGGAGAAGTTTAGGATGTACATAAACCAACACTCTTTTAAGATCTGATTTCACATACATCCTTGACATGAGCCAGTCAGATCTCACAGGCAGGAGACTTAGGAAAATTCCGGAGCATAAGTGTCACCTTCTTTTCTACCCTAGTTTTCCTCTCCGGCAGCAACAGAGCCAGCTGGCTCCCCGGTCCTGACTGCCCATGAACCTCGGATCCTGTCCCTCAGTCCTTAAGTTACGCCTTAAGAGCTCCTAAGAAAAACCATTTGTAACTGAAGCTACCATCTCAACTGACCTGAAATTTTAAGTTTATTCCTGAAGTTCTCTTCTGGTTTCAGAATTCAGAATCCACAGTGTATTTCTAGCTTCAGGTTTTACCGTTGTTTTAGGGTTCCCAAAATAGTCAATTATCTCAGCTAAAATACTGATGGTGACTATACTGGAAACAGTCAAAATGAATTCTTAAGTGTTTTTCAGAGACGGGGAGGAGGTTGTAAAAGGGAAAAGGAAAAGTGTATTTTCCTTCTCGAACACCTCTCACGAGATTTCAGAGTAGCCCACGATAAAACAAATCTACGTTTATTTGCATACATTTTCTACCAATGAAAATGTAGGTAACTAAAAATCATTTAGGGAAGTGGTTTTAAACCATTCTTTGAGTCCCAGAATCCTTTGCGCATCTAAGGAAAGCTATATAGATCCTTCTCCAGAAAAATGTACATATAATGAATTTTAATACATAATTTCAGAGATTCCATTCACTCCAGATTAAAAACCCCTAATTTAAAATTATTGTACTCAGATTTTACAAGGCTGATGTTATTCCCACATTCCGCACCATACTGGGAACAAAGTCCCCAAACACTAGATGTTGCCTGGCTTGTTTCACTTGTGATAACTCTTTGAAAAGCCACATGAAAATAAAAAAAGGTACAGCAGACTAAAGTAAAAATTAGATTTGCTGTCAAATAGGACAACATAAAAATGAAACATTTACAATGTTCACTGATACATAGAAGCTTAAGTTAAAAGGCAAATAAAAGTGGAAGGAACATTTAAATATGCCACATTTTATACACACACACACACACACACACACACATCCATGAAAAATTATATGAAAACACTAACACACTAACAGAAAAAACAAGCCAAAGAATATATAAATGTATTTATAACTCCATTTGTTTTTATATATTTATACTAATAAAATTGCTTGAAAGATACAATAGTGCTTGAATTTATCACTTTTATAAATTGTTGCTTTCATAGTTCAGAATAAATTTTCTTGTATTAATTCTATCTTTTCAAACTAAGATTATTGCTCAGAACCTCCAAAAGCCAGACAGGGCAGTTTCAGATGCCCCATGCAGTTAAAAGGCTGGTACCGCGCCACATTCTGTCCACTTAACAGGGCTTTAAATATCCTGGTTTACAGTGAGTCCACCAGTTCTCAACTCAGACAGAAAGCTTTCTTATATAACTTAAGCATTTAATTTAGCTTTACACATACATTTTAAATTAAATCTATATATGGATCCCTATCTTACACAATACACAAAAACCAACTCGACATGGATTAAAGGCTTGAACATAAGACCTGAAACCATAAGCTCCTAGAAGAAAACACTGCAGTAAGCTCCTTGCTATCGGTCTTAGCAATGGTTTTTTTAATTTGACACCAAAAGCAAAGGCATCAAAAGCAAAAATAAACAAATGGGACCACATCAAACTAAAATGCTTCTGCACAGCACAGGAAACCATCCACAAAATGAAAAGGCAATCTATGAAATGGAAAAAAGTATCAGCAAATCATATATCTGATAAGATGCTAATATTCAAAATAGATAAAGAACTCACAACTCAATAGCCAAAAAAAAAAAAATCTTAATTTACAAATGGGCAGAAGAACTAAATCGACATTTTCCAAAGAACCAATACAAATGGCCAAAAGGTACACGAAAATGTGCTTGCTCATCACTCATCATCACGGAAATGCAAATCAAAACCAAAATGAGATATCATCTCACACCTGTTAGAAGACAAGATAGAGCAAGTGTTGGGGAGGATGTGGACAAAAGGGAACCCTTGTGCGCTGTTGGTAGAAATGTAAATTGGTGCAGCCACTATGGTGGCAAGATGGAGGTTCCTCAAAAAATTAAAAATAGAACTTCCATATGATCCAGCCATCCCATTTCTGGGTGTATAGCTACAGGAAAGGAAATGAAATCAGGATATTAAAGATATATCTGCACCCCCATGTTCATTGCAGCATTATTTACAACAGCCAAGATATGGAAACAACCCAAGTATCCATCAACAAACAGATGAATGAATAAAGATGTGGTGTATATATAGATACAATGGAATGTTATTCAGCCATGAGAAAAAAAGAAGGAAATCCTACCATTTGTGACAACCTGCATAGACCTAGAGGGCATTATGCTAAGTGAAATAAGCCAGACAGAGAAAGACAAATATTTCATGGTATCACTTATGTGTGGAATCTAAAAAAATAACACGGAAACAGTAGAAAAGTCATTGCCAAGGACAGAGGAAATAGGGAGAGGCTGATAACAGGTATAAACCTCAGCTATGTAAAATATGGTGGCCACAATTAATAACACTGTGCTGTATAACTGA
Source organism: Hipposideros armiger (assembly GCF_001890085.2). Classification (NCBI taxonomy): domain Eukaryota; kingdom Metazoa; phylum Chordata; class Mammalia; order Chiroptera; family Hipposideridae; genus Hipposideros; species Hipposideros armiger. The sequence goes on from NW_017731398.1 coordinate 1,187,050, forward strand.
AATTTGCTTAGAGTAGAACATAAATGTTCTAAAAAAAAAAGAAGAGAAATATAAATATAGGAGGTGATGGATGTGTTAATCGACTAGATGGGGGAATCTTTTCACAATGTATAACAAATTGTGACAAAGTGCACTTAAAGTATCTTACAATTTTATACGTTAACTATACCTCAATAAAGCTGGAATAAAAAATAATCAATGAGCAAAAGAAAAATCGTTGGCCAACACAACATTTTACAAATGCCCCTTTTCATACTATCTTAAGACTATTAACAGAATCTCATGGTTCGAAAGCTCATTAAAGACGTGGTTTACATCAACTCCTCCACCCCTCTCACCTCCCACTCCCTCCCCTGCTTTAATGCCTGAGTGCTCCCAGCCCATCCCAGTCAAATCATGACATGGGCTGAACCCCAACACTGCTGCTGACATGGAACCAAACATTCAAGTTACGCCATTTCATTTCTGGATTCTAGCAGCCCGAAAGCTTTTATTAAGCCAGCCCCAGTGCCCCATTTGTACCCTAAATTGCCTTCTGTAGCAAGACACTACATATAAAATTTAAACTATCATGTGACCAGTACTGGCCAGGGCCTTTGAAAGACCTGGATGTATAGCCTTCCTCTGTCATTTGTCAAGACTGCAAGTCACTTAACCTCTTTCTCCATTTGTTAAAAGGGAAATGCAATATTTCCCAAGCAGGTCTATTGTTGAGGATTCAATAGGACTGCATGCGAAGTAGGGAGGTAGCACGATGCTTGGCTAGGAATTTAAAAAAATATTACTGCTTTTCCTCCTCTCCTCTCATATGATGAATCATATGCTGACACTTCTGTAAGTAAAATGATTCCACTTCCTTCAAGTATTCTTAAGAAGAGAATCATGGCATCTATCTCGCAGGTGCTTGTGAGGATTAAGAAAGAGAATACACGTAGTGTTAAGAGCAGTTCCTGACACAGAGTGAGCACTCAACACGTCAGCTGGTATCGCTAGTATTACTAGCTTGAGACCTGACTCCCTGTCCCTGCATCTTTCTCTTTTGTTTCTTAATTCTCCAACTGGACACTGTGTTCCAGGTATGCGCGACTAGCCTGGAAAGCACAGGGCTATCACCTTCTTCATTCTGAACACTCCGTAACCACAAACAAAGCCTCGGGTTCAGTTTTGCTTTGGTTTTTTTTGTTTGTTTGTTTTTTGTTTTGTTTTTAAAGATTTTTATTGGGGAATTGGGGGATGGGAACAGCGCTGAGGAATTGGGGGGAAGGGGAACAGACAAGTTGCTGTCGTTTTGTTCTTCAGTCTAGTTGTAGAGGACGTTGCTTCACTGGCCCAAGTTGGCACCATCATTGCGCTCTTCCCGGGCGAGGCAGATCAGTCGCCGGCTTCTGGATGGCCACTCACGGCGGCTGCTGGCCGCTCACGCTGGCTGCTGGCTACACACGGTAGCCCATGGCAACCCACTGCAGCAGGGGCTGCAGCCTACGCCGTTGCCGGCGACTCACGGCAGCCCAGCTCCAGGTTGAGCTGTTGTTCAGCATCTTAGCTGTAGAGGGCAGTGTCACTGGCCCTCATATGTGGGATCTGAACCGGGACCCTCTGGTGTCCCAAGCCAGCTCTTAACCATCGCACCTCTCGGCCGGCCCTGTTTTGTTTTGTTTTTAAAACCATTTTCCAATCAACAGAAAATCTGTTTTTTCCAAAAACATAGCTGCTAAACCTTCTCTCTACAATTCCGTATTAGAACATTACTGGCACTCATCTCTATCGTATTTCTTCATGTTTGAGTCAGCCGACTGTCCCTAATGTCAGCATCTTTTGGATCCTAATTATTTGTTTGGATCCTAAATATATTTGTTATCCGAAATATCAACTTCTCTTCCAGCTTCACGCCATCCCCAAGTATTACTGGGTTTTAAAGAATGAAGATTTACCAAATGACCAGGGCAGGGAGGCAGGAGAAAACAAGCTGGGTGACGGACAAGTAAGCACTGCCGTGGCTGGAAGGTAAAATGCCAGGTTAACGATAGGAGTCGGCAGGCTGGGTCATGCAAGTCTTGTCCATCATGCTAAGAAACCTTTCTTTCATTCTCCTTGTGGGGGACGCTGAAGTAAGGTTTTTAAGATGGGGACGAACAGAGCAGATCTGTGTTTCAGAAAGTCACTTTGGCAACAATGTGCAGTTTTTATATTTTTGTTCAAGTGCAGGTACAAATGTTTCTACAAGCACTAATGTTTTAACAAAGAAGTCACTTTTTTTAAAAGTTCTGAGAATGTCATACCAAGTGATGACATCAGCACACTGTACCTGTGATCAGGACTCTAAGTCACTGTCACAGATAGAATTCAGCAACAAAACTCTTGTATTTCTTATAGTATTTTATAGTATAGTATTTTTTTAAAAGATTTTTATTGGGGAATTGGGGGATGGGAGCAGCGCTGGAGAATTGGGGAAGGGGAACAGACAAGTTACTGTCCTTTTGTTCTTCAGTCTAGTTGTGGAGGATGTTGTTTCACTGGCCCAAGTTGGCACCATCATTAAGCTCTTCCCGGGCGAGGCAGATCAGTCGCCGGCTTCTGGACGGCCACTCACCCTGGTTGCTGGCTACACACGGTAGCCCATGGCAACCCACTGCCAACAGGGGCTGCAGCCTACGCCGTCCCCGGCGACTCATGGCAGCCCAGCTCCAGGTCGAGCTGTTGTTCAGCATCTTAGCTGTGGAGGGCAGTGTCACTGGCCCTCATATGTGGAATCCGAACCGGGGCCCTCTGGCGTCCCAAGCCAGCTCTGTTAACCAACGCGCCACTCAGCCGACCCTCTTATAGTATTTCTCATAAGAGTTGAAGAAAGTGGAGGGAAGAGTTCTTAGGCCTTCCTCTCAAAAGGGATGTAAACTTTCAACATTTTATATTCCTCGAGTTTAACCCCAGAATTGCTTTAGCAAATCTAACTGACATGAAAGTTAGTTTTTAAAAAATGACATCTTATCTAAAACACAACTAGTACTAACCAGGAAAACAGTAACATCTGAATGGCTCGTTTTCAATATAAGCAACACTAAAAGAAAATACTCTAACACCATGTGGCAGATATTAAGCTGAATACTTTGCATGCATTATCTCACTGGATCCTTCAAACACCCTAAGGTAAGCAGTATTACTGTTATTTTACAGCTAAGGAAACCACAGGCTCCTAAAGTAAAGTAACCTGTCCAAGATTACCCAGCTTGTAAGTGCAGAGTTTACACTTGAATCCAAGTTACTGTGATTCTAAAACCCAAACTCCATTGCTACAATATATTGCCCCTTCAAAAATAACAACTACCACCTACTGAACACACACTAACCAAAGCTCAAGCTCAAGCTGGACTTCTTGAAGCACCCAGTACATGACCTCATTAGCAATCCTACTCTATCAAGCACCAAGAGACAGGTGTATTAAATATTAAACACTGGTGGACACAATTAGTGTGAAAAATGAGTACTTATATAAAAACTTGTCTTTCATATAATTACATGACTCTTATAAATTATTCTTATATACCTTTCATATTTAGACTTTTTTTTTTTTAAGCTGAGCCATCCTGCCACCTGTTGGCAGCTCAGCAGCTGCTCAGCTTGGACCGGGACTCGAACCGCTGTTGCTCAGAGCTCAAACTCTTGAGTGAGCTCTTAACCAACTGAGCCACTCGGCCGGCCCTAGACTATTTTTATAAAGCTTTGTTTTATACATATACATATGTATAATACATATTTTATGTATTATATAATATACATATATATAATACATATATATGTATATATATACATTGCTTTATACATATTTTAAATCAATTTTCAAAAAAAATTATCTCCTCTGACAGTTACATATCCATTCAGAAAACATTTCTAATAGACCCCTCTGTGCAACATGTATCAGTGGCACAAAATGTGCTGAACACCTGTCCCTACCTTTAAAGAGATCAGCCTCTGGGAACAGAGATGCTTAACCAACTAGCTACAATAGGAGATGTATCTGAACTAGGCTTTGTAAGATAAATTGTACTTAAGAGAGGTGGAAAATGGAAAAAGGAGACATTTGAGATAACGAAAACATTATAAACAAAGGGCAAATAGGAATGGAAACAAAGTATTTACGGAATGACAAATCATTGTGGAGGAGGAGGTGGAGGTGTATCTGAAACATAGTATTTTAATCTGCGGGCAATGGGAAGCATGCAAGTTTTCAAATAGAAGAGTGGTTTGGCCAGCTATACTTTAATTTTAGATTTTTTAAATTAAATAATAAGTTAATGTTTAAAAAATTTTAAGAGTGGCTTGGTTGGTTCTGAGACTTAGAATGGTAAATAGTAAAAGATCATGGAAGACGAATTCAAGGGAGAAATATTAGGCAACTATTTCAGGAATCCAGATAACAAGGTCGTTAACTAGGGCAATGACGGGAACAGAAAGAAAAATGATTTGTAATTACAAAGGATGCCTTGAGCCTCTTTGACCATCTGTTAGATGGCTGGGAGTGGGAAAGATGAAGGCTCTGCAGACAACTGGGAAAGAAAAAAAGCAAAGTCAGCTCCTTCCCTTACATTTTGCTACTGACATTAAATATCAAATGGATTGGCGATTTTAAAAATAAAAAATAAGAGAAAAAAATAGATGAATGGTTGTACAATCTTGAAACAGGAAAGGTCTTTCCAAACCAGACTATTGCGGAAGAAATCATAAAGGAAGAGGGAAAACATACGGCTATATAAAAAGCAGTTAAACTTGCATAAGGCAATTGAAAAAAAAACTCTTAAAAAATTAAAAATTAAATGGAAAGATAAACTGGAGGGAAAATTTGTAACATATAACAAAGACCTAATAATCTCCTATAATCAATCAATCAATCTCTCTCTCTCTCTTTATATATATGTATACATATATATGTGCATGCTTGAAATAAATCACAAATATTTCCCTAGAAAGAAGTGGGCTAGAAACACAAACAGGCAATTCACAAAAGAATATAAATGGCCAGAAATTATAGGGAAAATTCTTACTCTCACTACTAATCAAAGAAATAAAAATGAAAGTAACAATAACAACATTTTCAGCAGATTGGCAAAGATAAAAAAGAACAACAGCAACTTATTACCGTCCAGTATGGGGGAAACCCCACATTCTCACACTGTTCCAGAAGAAAATCTGGCAACATGTACCATCTATAGTAAACTTGCAGAAACTTCTATAAAAGGAAAAAGGTTGTTTTATTTTTAAACGATGATTTGGTGACTTGTGGCATGGATGACTAAATATAAGATGATGCCCTTAAACAAAGCTGAGGACACCAAGAGAAGGAGGCCAGAATGACAAATTCATGCCTGAAACATGTTCAGCTTGAAATGTCTGTGGGACATCCAGGCAGTGACATCCTGCAGGCAGGTGGAAAGACAAGTCTGAAAAATCAGGAGAGACCAGGTTGGCGGCCCAGGTTGAAAACGTGGCACCATGAGACTGGATGAGCTCACCGGAGAAACAGACTGCACAGAAATATTTTTAAAAGTCAAGGATTGGGCCTCAGAAAACACCCACATTGAAGAAGTGACTATTGCAGAGAAAGGATAGTCACTACGGTAAAATGAGAACCATGTGGGTATCACGTGATCCAATCAAGGAAGAAAAACATTTCCGGAAGTGGGAGGAGGTTGCTTCAAATGCTGCAGAGAAAGGGGTGGCAAAGAGAAAAGGAACATGGCAAATAAGGAAGGTCATCAGTGACCCCGAGAAGGGGCGTCTCCGTGGAGCGGTGAGGCAGCAGGTGCCAGATGACTATAACTAGAAAAGTAACTAGAGGTGAAGAACTAGAGACAGAAAGTGTCAACTTCTTTTTCACGAGGTTTAAGAAGGAAAGAATGGGTTAGTCTGAGGGGGTGGCATGTCCAGGGAAAGAGTGTCTGTTTGTCTGTCTCTCTCTCATGACTAAAGAAGAGGCACTAATTTGCAGTCTGCATGAAAAGAACAAGTGAAGGAGGGATAAATATATAAGAAATAAAGACAAAAGAAAGCAAGGTTCTGCAGCTAGCTAGAGACAGGAACATACCCACTTCTTCCTTGAGAAAAGAGGGAAGGAAATGAGAACAAGCGAGAATGTCATGTTATCTAACTAACCTCTCTGAGCTTCAGTTTTCTGTCTGTAAAACAGGGTTAGGAATGGCAGCTATTCTCCTGAGATTGTTGTGAAGATTAACTGAGGCAAAGTATTCAAGCACTAGCAGGCTCTACATAAGGGCAGCTATGTATTTGTGTATGTATATGAGTGTGTGTGAGAGATAGCTAGATCCCCCAGAAATAAACCTGCCTCTAAAGGCTGACACCCAGTAACTTGTGTAATACCTGTCTACCTCATCCTACGGAGAACATTTGTCAGAGGTAGTATATACTTTGCCCTTCCCATTCCGCCACTCGGCAAGACAAAGAAATACCTATTTGGAGAACTCCTACCGCGGGGAGCCTTCAAACAAGCCCAGGCCAGAAGCCTATGGAGGAAAGACTCAGAGCGCGAATGTGAATTCGGGGTCTGTGAGGAGGAAACCAGTTGAACGAGTTCGGCAGAGCACATGACTCCAGTGGTTTCCCAGTTCTGTGCAATACAGAAGGGGAACCTACCAATGCCGGAACTGACTACTCCAAACCACTGACATTCAGTTCCTCCAGGAACAGCCACTCTGCGACCACACCCAGCTCGCAGAGCAAAGCCCCTCAATGCCAGGGTTCCTCGCTGCTGAAAACCTCCCAGGTTGGGGCATCTTTCCTCACAATGAGGAGTCTGCTAAGCCACTAATACATCTGAGCACCATCTAGGTGGTGCGGCCTTGTCATTTCACAGTGTAGTAAGAACAAGTCTGTGGAGAAAGGAATGTGGAGTATTCAATAAAGCATTCTTCACCATATGAAGAGGGAGAGGAGTTAGGGCTAGTTTCCCAGGGAACATGGCACTGAGGTCTCAAAGGCCTCCATGTGTGCACGTGCGTGTGTGTGTGTGTGTGTGTATGGGGAGAATCCATCAGGCCACGGGGGAGAATGTGCAGGCCCTTTGAGGGATCTGACATGAGAATGAAATGACCATATCTGATCTAAAAGATCACCCCAAGCAGGATGGATTAGGAGGCGGGACCAGAAAGGGGTGTGGAAGAGCCAGCTGCAGTGATCCAGGCAAGCAAAGATAAAGGCTTGTTTCCCAAGTCCTGCAAGCAGGATGAGAAATCTTGATAGTATCTGTTTTAAAAGAAACTTCTGAGTGTAAATTAAGCCAATCAGAACAGCTATAGAAAGAAGTGAGAAACCAAAGGGAAACTGTTCATCAGTAGCGTTTTTAACCTCTGTGTTTCTTGATGCCTAATACAGACCTATCCCTAAGCAAGTCATTTCACCCTTTGAACTGGATAAGGTATGTCAAGTCTACTCGCCAGAATTAAATGTCTAACTGTTATCATCAGTCCACTGGGGTGATGGAAACTAAATTATGGTGACAGTTGCACCACCTGGTAAATTTACTAATAATCATTAAGTTGTACATTAAAAAATGGGAAAATTTTATGGTGTATAAATTATACTTCAGTCAAGTTTTTTAAAGTTCTTGGGCTAAGAAGATTACCTACGAACTCCCAGGCAAGCCTTCAGACGCACAGCCCAGGGAGACGTTACCACGATAGCTAAGGCTCTACTGGCTGTGAGCAGCTCTTGAGAAAAGGAACAGGTGAGTCCTCTACAAGGCAGAAGACAGCTACATATTTCTTTGCAAATGCAATTCTGAGTCACTGCCTACTAGCAGCTGCTAGAGGCCTGGGGAACAAGGAGAGCCTGCAGAGCAAGTGCATGTCAAAAATTTCATTTTCAGATCTAGTACACTTAGTGAGGGCCTAGCAGGAGGAGGCGTTAACGATGGTACTCATTAAAGGCACAGTCCGTGCCCTCTTAAGGCTCACAGTATATTAGGGAAGAGAAAAGAATAAGGCATCTATAATATGTTGTGGAAAGCTACAATAAAGTTACTTTGGGGTGGGGCGGAGGAGGTTGCTATGGAAACCCACGAGAGGAGCATCTAACTCACACCTGGGGTAAGAGTGGGTGCCCAGGTAAGCTTCCTGGAGGAGGTGCTACCTGAATTTATTTTCTGAGATAGGTAATATATTCACACAGGTCAAAATGTAAAAAGTATAAAAAGCTACCCAGTTTAAAGCACGAAAATTTCATCACTTCTCGGCCTTTTGGTTAAGATCAAGTGTAAAGCACGAAAATTTCAGGAAGTGAACAGACAAGAGTGTCATATGCTGCAGAGATTAAGAAAGAAAGTGCTGAAAAATTTGCAATGGATACAGCTATTAGGTCATCGGTGATCTAAGTAAGCAAGAGAAGTTTCAGTGGAGGAAAGGAGGGCGCATGAATCACATTCACATGAGTTAAGATAAAAATGTGAGGATATAAGGAATAAAGATAAGTTTTCCTTGAAGGGAAAAAGAAGGGACAATAATCAGAATAGGGTCTGGTATTAAGGAGTACATCATGAATGGGTGAGCATGTTTATGTGCTAGGGAGAGAGAATCAGAAGAAAAACAAATGCAAATTATAGTTAAGAAACTAATACTAGAATAAGGACCCTGATGACAAAGGGGAGAGGACCCAGACCACAGACAGAACACGGGTCTAGGAAGGAAGATACTTCTCCTGATGTTACCGTGAGGGTCAAGATGGCACCTAGAAAAAGACAGTCTCACCTCTAAAGGAACACAAAAGAGTAAGGCAAATAAGCGTGTAGTTAGGCTTTCCCTTTTGTCGATCACAGTTTCAACTTATCTTGCAAAACTCAGTCATAAAATAATCTGTCCTCATCTAAACTCTCACACATTAACTGCATCATTTCCTTGGCAATCATATGTTGCCTTGTGACAGTACAAGACCTTTCATCCTTTGATGTTGAGTAACTTTTCAAATGGTTATGCCCTGTCTGTCCAAGCAATTGGTAAGGCCCTTTCACGTCTTCTCCAGGTTTCCCAGAAGGTCCTGAGTGATGAAGGAGCTCAAAATTGTCTTTCAACTGTTTTATTTTATTGGAAATATTTCTCCCAACTTTTTTAGCCACATCAGGAGAAAAAAAAAAGAACAATGGAATGTTATCAAGTCATTCAAAATAAAAACACCTTTTAATAACAATTGTTTTAAGTAACTTGAGAAAGTACTTAGGTTAGAACATAATCTTCCATTAACTGTTAGACAATCTGTGCTTAAAAATATGCAACACGGGTTTTTCCAAAGCAGGTTTTATGGAAATTTTTTGGAAAGCTTAATGCTATAAAGTGTGTCCTTGTATTAAGCAGATTTCCACTGCCTAGTTCTGTTCCTCTGGTACCATACATAATAAATTGAACCCCTCTTCCATTTTCCAGGAATTTCTTAACAATGTAGGCAAAATGTAATTCCTACACAAGATGACAGATTGAACTTCTGAGATTCTGTTTCTACATTCCTTCTAAATCTTGTTTCCATGTTAATTAGCTGCAGTCCTTTCAATTAGTCCTCATACATCAGAATTTATAGACCTTTATCATCCTGGTCACACTCACCCAGCAATGCTCTAGTCCTGGAGCAATAACCAAGTCTCAACTAGTGGCCCACACCCACTTGCTGGGAGTGGTTCCTCAGGTGCTCTGTTGAGAAGGATGGATTCTGACCAATCAGCAGTGCCTGCTATGGGTGTGAAAGAACGCCAGCACATACCTGTCATCCCTGCTCTGGACTTTTAAGGTCTCTCTTAAAGTATGGCCTCCAGAACTGAAAACCAGCTTCAGCTAGCCTCTGATCAGCACAGAGAACAATGGAACCATCACATATGACACATTTCTATTAATGAATTAGTAAACCTCTCAGAATTGTTTCATTTTATTTTATTTTTCCACTACTGCTACTTCTCTCTATCCTGTACTGAGACACTCCATTTTTGATCCCTAGTGTAGGATGTCACACTATTAAATCCATCATCAGATTCAAGGCATTTTGAAAGCATGCCTTGTCACGCAGTGTTTTAACCATCCCTCAAGCAACAAGTCTAACTCAAGTTTCATCACTATATCATTGATTCACTCATAAGTCCCACGAAAAATGTTTTACATGGAACATGCACTAAAGAGCTCTCTTTGAATTAAAAACCTAGCAGCTCCATTCTTTATTGAAATAAAATTCATATAACATAAATTCACCATTTTTTGCCACTTTAAAGTATGGTATTCCGTGGTTTTAGTAGAGTCACAATGTTGTGCAGCCACAACTATCTTAATTCCAGAACATTTTCACCACCCCAAAAGCAACCCCCTACTTATTAAGCGGTCACTCCCATCTAGCAGCTCTTTTTGAATATGGTTTACTCAGCTGGCGACACATCTTAACTACGTTACAATCTAGACTACAATTATCCAACCTGCCTGCAAAAGTATCACAAGACATACTTTCACACACCTCACTGAAATCTAGACATTACTGTGTTTCTCTGATCCGCCAATCTGGTGACCCTGCCCAAAAGGAAATGATGCTAACGTGGCAGGGCTTGTTCAGGGAGTCCTGGTTGGCTCCTGAGCACCACTTCCTGTCCCACTAAATACTCATGAGCCATCCTTTGGACAATATGCTACGGAATTTTGCCAGAGATTAGTTCACTAGACTAGAATTTGTGATTATCTTCCTTTCCTTTTTAATAATTAGTACTTTTGCCCCCCCCCTTTAAAAACCACATTCCTGTTCTTCACAATACCTTTAGAATCCTGACAACAGGTCAGCAACTATACCTACCCAATTAGTACAATAATGGCTTTAATTTAAGCTCTATATGCCAATAACAAGAGAACTCAGTGGAGAATGGAAAGAAACTATAAATAAAGCATAAGACCGTTGGGAACTAACCATGAACATGTCCCTAATTCTTACTTGAAATAGTCCCTCAATTCCATTATTCTGACGGAGAACAGTGTTTCCCAAACCAGTATACCCTGGAACACCAGTACTAAGAAAGACAATGTGTGAGAAAAGAGTCTGATAGGAAAGGAGGTTTGAGGAATATTCCTTACACTTCCCTCTGCCCTGGAGATTCAGAACTTACAGCCCATGATAAGGAGTGTAAGTAATCAGATTGTTTTAACTTGATTTAATCCAGTATTTCTAAAACTTATTGGAACACTAAACTCTTTCTTCCTGAATGTCACAGCACCTATTAATAGTATACACCTCAAAAATAGTGATGTAGAAAGTGAGCCACACAGTTTTCCAGTCCCAAACTGTACTCTCCTTCAACACAAAGAATAAATTATGTTAGTTTGGCAAGTCTTGCTCATCTCTTCACAGTACACATATGCCGACTTCATTACACACTATGAATCTTTTTAACATCACAATACAGATTGCTTGAAAACACTCTAGAAATTTCTAGCCCATTTCTTTGAAAGGATATTTAAGCTACATGTTTAAAAAATCTCTACAGTTGAAGCTGCCTTGTTCTGGGAAAAAAAAAAAATTAAGATCTCAATTCACAGAGAGTATGGCAAACTCCAGAGAGCCACTGCTGACGCTCAATATTTAAGACATTATCCAAATATCATGTAGAGGGAACAAAATTAAAATAAAGCTGAATCTCTATCTCAATCCTCACACCAAAACACATCCCAAGTGGATCAAAGAGTTCAATGTTAAAACTTTTTACATACTAAAAATACTAAGAAAGCATGGGGGAATGTTTTTGTATAATCTCAGTATAGATAAGGACTCTCTAAAAATAACATAGAGCCCACAAGCTAAAAATAAAAGATTAATAAAATGAAGTATGTTTTAAAATCTAAATGATTTTAAACATCTTAAAGTCAAAAGCTAAAGGACAAACTGGAATAATTATTTACTATACTTATGACATCCAAAGCATCAATCTCCTCCATACATAAAGTACCAATCAATAAAAAAAGACCAATAACCCAGCAGAAAATGAGCAAAGGGTTCTGCCAAAACAGATGACAAATAAGGAAATAACATGGCTTTTAACTTATGTAAAGATGCTCAGCTTCACTCAGAATAAGATAATCTAAAAATGAAAACTACAACGAAGTACTATTTTCACCTATGAAATTCACAAATATTTAAAAAAAAATTTCTGATACTCCAGGTTGTCTGATGTATTCATGAGGACTGAGTTACACGATTCAAAGCAGAATGTATAGTGTGCTATCGGTTCTAAACAAGTAAATACACATAATTTGTATCTATATGCATAGACTATCTCTGGAAGGACACACAATCGTTAGTTACAGTGGATCCATCTGGGGAAAACTGGGTGTCTGGGAAACAGGACTAAGGAGACAGATTTTTTTTCACAGTGTATCCTAGCATAGCTTCTGAATTAAGTATCATGTCCATTACCTATTTTTTTAAATAAGAAAAAAAGTTTTAATAAAAAAAAAGACCGAATCTGCTTAAGCATATTTTTCTTGGAATTCTCAAGTGTTTAATGGAAAACCCCCAAAGTCAAGCCACTGTCAAGCACTACCTTTTCAAAGTATCAATGATAAAGAAGCCTTGTCCAAATTAATGATCTGCTATACTGTGAGACTTTTTCTATGTAAATTTTATTTTTATATCACTTTTCTATCTTTAATGGTCATTTTTTTCCCATCTTCTTTTCATTTTTTCCTTTTCTAATTTTGCCCCATTCCCTCTCTTTGTATACTTCAGTTCCTTCTGCTTCAGCTTTTAGGAACACTAATTAACCCTATTCAGGAAAATACTTTTAGTTTTTTTACGTTGCTGATTAATGATCCCTAGCAACACACTGATACTTTCTATCTTATAGGTAAAGACCTATCACAATAATAGTGTTATTCCCTTCTACTACACAAGTCTCACAATTTTTCTTAAAGCCCTAGAGTTCCCCCAGTCCCCAAACATCTGTCCTAACAGAAGCCAAGCCCTGGGCTGGCAGCTGCCTCTCCAAATCTCCTTCTGCTTTTCGTTATGATTTCCAATGAGTCAACGGGAAGGTATTCTCAGTAAAGAAGAAATAGAGGCCTTTAGACAGGCCTTTCCTCCACCCACAACACCAAAAAATACAGTTCTCGGCAAATGGGCCAAGGCAATTTCCAATCCAATGTGCCACTCCTGTCTGCATGAGGTCATTATTTAAGAAAACAAGCAATTGGGAAGAAGAAATGCCCTTCTAAGCTGAATCAAAAGCAGATACCAGGCTATGAAGAAAACCAATCGGGACCACCCCAGCCTCCCCCAGAGTCACTGCGTAGAGCTCTATAACCGCTACTGCATCCACTTCCAGAAAGACCATCTTAGTGAGGAGTTGTTAGGTCAAAAAAGTTAAATATACATATTTATCACAGGCCAATTACCATGTTTCTAGACACCTATAAAAAAATCACCTAACTGAGATTTCATGTTTACTGTATTCCTTATAAGCATGCATGCACAAATCTTTCACCAAGCAAAAAACACTCAACGGCTACTTAGGTATGTCTATCGCTGCTTTTAGCTCTGCAGTGAATAAAAAGTATAAGACAGAGTCCAACAACCTAGTGAGATACAAAAATACATGAGACAAATCAGAGAACTGCCTCATACAGTCAGAGTGGAAGGTGAAAGAGACTGTCATGCCTGCAGAGGCTGACAGCACCAGCGCTGGTGTCACAGCGACCTGAGACTGAATTCCAGTTACACGACCTGGAGACAAGTGATACTAACTCATTTTTTCCTTCTTTAAAATAAAGACAATGCTCATCTTGCAGGAATGTTGTATGTAAAGTACTACATCCTCATTCTGCATAATCGCTGGTAGCTGCTGCTGCTGTCATTACTTTTAGACACAGTATTACCATGCTGGCAGGCTGACTGGTGGGTAAGAGCATGGACTTTTGAGTACTCACCAGACCCAAAATCTGGATGTACACTTACTAAATGGGCAGGTCAACCTCTCTGAGCTTCACTGTGTTTCCTGTTAAACGTAGGTTAAGGATAAGCACCTCCAGGGACTTGGAGACCAGCTAAGTAGGCAATGCAGATAAAGTGCTTCCCACGGTGCCTAGCAACAAGTGCTCAATAAATGATACCAATGATGACGTCATGCAGAGGGGAAGGAGGAGGGGGTGACTGACCTTGGGGCAGACAGTAAATGTTTTATATTGTGATGTCCCTGAGAATTGCAGGGTTGGGTTTTGGTGGTTTTGGTTTTTTCCCCCGCCCCTTTGGCTTCCTTTTAGCTGTTGTAAAGGTTGAGGTTTTTATAACAAAATGCCTTACTGAAAAATAACAAATTAATTGTCTCCAACATATAATTATAAGCAAAATTAAAAACAAAAAACATTCAAGCTTGAGCAAGTAAACTTTCTCTTTAAAGTAAAACCACTAACCAGATCTTTAACTTAATATGCTTAAGATTTTTTGATTCACACGCTGTCAAAACACCAGGATCAATCAGATCACCAGGAACTCTTCCAGAAGAAAAATCTAGCAGCAGAGTCCTGATTTGATCAGGTAGGCCCTGCATTCAAGTGGCACTTCACTCAGCCCGCTCAAAGATACGGTCTCTAGGCAACCAAGTCCCAAATTAAACAAACAGCCCCAGTCATATGAATCACTTCCGGATGGTCTCACTTTGCCTACCCACATTTTCTTTCCTGTGAAGGGGTTCATTTAGCAGCTACAACTGGAAACAACCAGGAGTCCATCAAATACAATTAGGTTGAATCTAACAGCCTACTAAGATACAAAAATACATGAGACAAATCGGAGAACTGCCCTCAGATAGTCAGAGTGGCAGGTGAAAGAGACTGTCACGCCTGCAGAGGCTGACAGCACCAGTGCTGATGTCACCACCGACCTGGGCCTGAATTCCAGTTATATGGCCTTGAGACAAGTGATGCCAACTCATTTTTTCCTTCTTTAAAATAAAGACAACGCCTATCTTGCAGGAATGTCAAATGGCTTAAAAACGTTCAAAACGGGGCTTGCTACCAACAGGTAACCCAAAATTGCTAAACTGTGACGCAAAGGAATGAATTGTGCAGAAATCAGAGACAGGTCACCATGCAATGCCAGGAAAAATAAATTCCCAGAACATGCCAACTTAAGACCTTCAGATATATTTTTACTATATTTTCATTAACGCAATTGTTGCTCTGACCTCTAAGACCAGAAGAAATATATTCCAAATTAGGTCAAACTATAATGGTCCATCCACTTAGCTAATCAGACTTTCTCAGCCTTGACTGAACAATTCATACACTCAAGCTGGCCGGTTAATACTGGTTTCCTGGGGTCACACCCACTCCAAGGCTTACTGAAAATAAAGGGAATTAATAAAGTATTTCATCCAGCTCTCTTGACTACCAATTCCTTTTTTCCACCTGAAAAGGAACCTAGATGGGTCTCATTAGTCTTCATAAATGAATCAGAGATCACTTAATGTATTGTCAAGAGTACAGAGGGGAAAGGAGTTAATAGTCCACAATGAAAACTGCAATAGGACAAAGCAACTAGCATTAACAGAACCAAGGGAAAAATTAAGATGGTAGAAAACCAAGTCAGTGAAACAGAAGACATATGTGAGACATGTGTAGAATGCTGACTTAACATAAACAAAGAACAGTCATAAAACAGACTGTGCAGCTCTAACCTAACAAATAGACAGAACTCATGAATCAAAACCAAGTATTAAAGGTATAACAGACAATTTCCTAGAGTTAAAATAAACAAACACAAAAGATATTATAAATCAAGATGTCTCTATATTACAGGCAAAATTACGAAGTCGACATCAACTCTAAAATATAACTTGGGGAATCTTCAAGATTACAAATCATGAAAAACTGTTTTAAAAAAGTTACTTGTCATAGAGCTAAAAATAAAGCTGTTGCATGTTATTTCTCAATAATAAGTATAAGAAAATGAAGTCAGACACATTTTCTCAAGAAAAACTGAATATAGTTCACCATAACAGAATAAAAAGTCTAGAAGTAGAATTATACATAATTTAACATTTGATGAAGTAGACATCAACTGCTAATAGGCAGTAAAAAAATTGTTTTCAAGTGATATCAGTATAATTTAGAAACACCAGATTTAAAGACTTAGACTATTTTTTAAAAATCAAATCACTTAATCATAGAAAATCTAACAGAATATAAAACTTCACATTTTAGCAAGGCTTTAGAGAAATTAGACTATAGGCTTTGAATTGATAGAAGAAATTATAAACAGAAAGATTAACTTTTAAGAGCCATAAAATTTAAACTGTGCAGTGAAAAAACAATACAAAAAACTAAGGGGAAATATTTGTAGCAAATATGACAGGAGGTTAACGTCTATATTCTTTTTTTAAAATTGAGGTATAACTGACATGTAATATTAGTTTCAGGCATACAACATAATGATTCAATATTTATATATATTGCAAAATGATCACCACAGTAAATCTAGTTAACACGTGTCCCTATACATAGTCACAAAGAAAAATCTTTTTCTTGTGATGAGTACTTTTAAGATCTACTATCTTAGCAACTTTCAAATATGCAATGCAGTGTTATTAACTATAGGACATCCATATTTATAAGAGCACTCATGAAAATTAACATCATGACCCTAGAAGACAGAAAAGCATCATCAACGGTTTGCATACTAAAATACAACTGGTAAACAAATATGTGAGGCAATGTTTAACCTTTCCAGTAACCAAACCAATATAACATTAAACTGGAATAAACTATGAACATTATGAACCCATTGAAAATTACCCATCTTAGTAATTAAGATGAAAATATAGCAATTAAAAAACCCGAACTTGTGATTACAACCATTTAAAAAAAAAATCACGTATTAAGCTTTTCCTTTCTCTTAATCCTGTTTTCCTTTCTTATAAAAGTCATGATCATTGTAAAAAGCAGTTTAAACATACAGAAGGGCCTTAAATATAAAGGAAACAGTCCTCTCAAACCGTCCGCCCCCATTCTACTCCCTAGAGGTGGCCTTGTTTCTGGTGTTTCCTTTTTAAGACAAAAGCTCAAGTCTGCAGTGAAAAAACTAGGGCTACCAACCTTCATTCAGGACCTTGAAAGTGCCCAAAATACTCCCCAGGAAAGTTAATTAACACCTCATCATCCTCAGATACCTGGGCTCTTACCCCCCAAGGACCAGGGTAAAAAACACTTATTGAATGCCTACTGAATTTCAGATGCTATGCCAGGCACTTCACCCTCACAGCAGCTCCCTAAGATGCACGGTACATCCATTCTGCAAAGGACAAATTTAGGCTCACTCCCTGAGATCAAACAACTTGGAAAAAGCAGACTCAGAACTCATACCTGCCAAAAGCGAAAGTCCTCCTTTTCACTTCGCGTACCTCAACAGTCAAGATTTTCAAGGACGTTTTAATCAGACTTTTTCAAGTTGTTTCACTTTTCTTAGTAATAACGACAGCTACTAACTAGTTAATGCTTAATATTTACCGGATTATTCTCCATGTTTCTCAACTGTAAATTTTGCTAAGTGTCTAAACTACATAGTTGGGTAAAAGTTTTCAGTGGCCACACTAGGAACTAATCTCCTCCCATTTGTAACATTGTTACTATGTGGAAAGTTGCTGTTAGTTTGAACCACTTTGTAACAAATATACTTTAAAATGCAATCCACTTCTAACCACGGAGTCTGTCCAAGTCAGTAACGCTAAATTTCAGAAAAGAGAACACAGGTTTTCACCCATGTCACCATTTTAAGAGTTAAAAATAAATGCCACCCCACATACTTCCTCTCTTGAGAATTATGAACACATGAATGCCTCCAGCTGGTTGTCCCAACATGCCACTAAACAGCCACGTGCGATGTGGCCCCTTAATCTCACTGGGTCTCCTGAGGCAATTAAACTAGTTTTCTCATCTGTAAGAGGAAAGCTTGAGTCAATATCCTAAAAACAGCCCCCCTCACTCTTTCAGTGATTGTCCACCATTGGAGAATTCCAGAAGCGGGTGGGAAAGCTGTACTTTCTAGTCATCTCACCTGTCCAGTTTATTTTCTTGCCTCTTCAATGTTTTTAACCTCCGTTTTCAGGATCACAGTGGGCCAGCCTGGATCTATCCAGATATTATTGGAGTTCCGCTCCCACGGTAAGGAGAGATCTGAAGAGCCCAGCCTGGAAAATGTTCGATGCCAACAACAAAGACGTAGGCACAAAAGAGAATTTGTTCTCTAGACCTGATTTTTTTCCAACATACTTTTTCAACTCCCCTAAATTACAGAAGGTAAAGTGGCTCAATGTAGTGCTAACCTCTTGTTAATACCATGTAGTGTCTGCTGGTCTCTAACCAGCCACAGCCCTTACTTTCCCTTCTACAAGGGGAGTGGTACACTGCCCCGCGAGCTGGGGGATGGACACTGAGCAGGGGGCAGGTGGCCCATGAAAGGGTTGGAAGGGCAAACGAGCAGGCCTCTGGAAGAAGGAACCCTAAACCAAACTGGGAGGGTGCTGGGGTTAACCGTCTTCCTGTAACCTTTAACCTAACTGAATTTTATCCCGTTTCCAATACTACTCATATATTCTCCTCACCTCAGGCTGCCCTGTTCTACCTTGCCTGATATGCTCTTTGTTTTTTTGTTGTTTTGTTTTTTAACCTGAACCTTCCCATCTATGAGTTCCTCTTTGCAAGACCTGGACACCTACTGTTCCTCACATATTTAAATCTCACCTCCCTCATGAGTGAAAATGCTATTCATCTCCACTATGCAACTGCTCCTTAGCCAAAATACATGTAAAGCCCAATCTGAACAGACAAAAGGATAAAAATAAGCCCACATTTAAGCATAAATACGTAATTTAAGATGTCGCATTTTATAAAGTCCTTAGATGATGTTTCATTAGAACAATGACTTAATTTCCACACTGAAGCTGCTCTCCAAACAATAAAGAAAAGCAGAAACTCTCTATTTTCAATTTCGCAACCACTCCCAGTACACACGGAGTCACTTCTAAATTTTCCCATTCAACCTTTTGGGGAGACATAAACCCACACCCACAACACGCTCTCATTTCGCTGCACACACCCTTACTTACATGCACTGTCTCCACACATTCATAGTCCCTCTCTGCACACTCGCCTCTTCCCACTGAGGAGCTGTTACAGATACAGGAGAAAGCGGAGCGCCCAGGACACACAATGGGGCCACTGTGCTTCAGGTGGAGCCTCTGGTGGGAGGAGTAGCGGTCTTATAAATAGAACTAAAGAGGGGAACCTTTTCCCTTGGATCTCTCGGATCTTTCTTCCTGGATTTGGAGCCGGTGTAAATTCCAGACCTTGGGGCTCCTCCAACTTGGGAGGGGGGAAGGCTATGAAGGAAACAGGATGGGGCCAATCCAAAAGAGCAAATTGGGCTTGTGCTAGAGGGGAACAAGGGGCCGCAGCAGCGCAGAGGGTACAGCCCAGCTCTCCCGGGTAGGAGACACGACAGGAGCTGAAGGCCCACGCTAACAAGGAAGAGTGTGCCATCTGTCTATGGTATACCTCGAACACTTTTTAGAGGTGGCAGCAGCCACAGTACCAGCTGGTAGGGCTCCAGTCCTCATTTCTCAGCATGACATTCCCAGGTTTTTTGTCCTAATCCTCTCTAGTTGTAAAATCTACATCGGTGCTTCCAAAGTTGATTTTTCTAATCCAAGCTTTAAACAGAAAAATCACTGCGTCCAGCTTTTATATGATCGCCTCCTTAAAATAAACCAGGCACAGCTCCATAATGCCAGGCTGATCAGCAGAGAGTACCAGGGTAAATGTACCACTACTATGCCCTCCCTTATATAGAACCAAAGCATAAAAAAGGAAGACAATCACCAATGTCTCACTGCCTTAGTCACCTCCTAAGTATGCAAAAACACCCCAGGAAATCACGGCCCCCTGAAAGGGTTTTAGAGGAACTATACTACTTTCCTAGACTGGAAAAAAACATCTGACAGAAAAGAACATGCTCTAGAGTAGGTACCTTGCTAGTACAGGACCTAAACATGGAAATGTGATTAGAAGAGCATCCTTCTGCTCAGGCTATCATATCCCAGCATAAGGCAGAGTTCTAAAAATGTTTTAAATCTTGTTTCTCAACTAGGGGGAACCATCAGAACCACTAAAAGCACTCAAAATATACAGGTGTCTGGACCTTTTGGCCAGATCTACTGCACCAGGAGCTCTGCGGTAAGGCCCAGATAGCTGCATGTTTTGGAAGTTTCCCAAGTAATGCTAATGCACACACCTGGTTAAGAACCACTGTATAAAATGATGAAAATTATTCCTTAATTAAGAAAACCACAAGTAGACCATGAAAACTCTGGCCTCATTTCCTCAATGAAACCAGATGGTTGAACTAGACTAGCGATGATGGCAAAGGGGGTGTTAACCAAGATACCCTCTTGTAACAAGAAAATTTTACTGTAGAAACCCCACATTAAAACAGAAGAAGAAGGGCCGGCCGAGTGGCTCAGTTGGTTAAGAGCTGGCTCAAGAGTGCGAGCTCTGAGCAACAGCGGTTCGATGCCCGGCCTGAGCTGAGCTGCCGCTGAGCTGCCAAGAGGTGGCAGGATGGCTCAGCTAAAAAAAAAAAAAAACAAAACAGAAGAACTAATTTGGATGGTGGAAGGAAGGTGAGTTGAGGCTCTTCCCATTCATCTCCAGATCACCTCAACAGACACACCAATGCTTCACAGAGTACAGACTGGTCTCAGATCAGCTGCAGCTTTCGAATTCTCTGAACTTCCAAAACTAGATCTAGTCTGCAATTTGAGTAGCAGAGGACTTTGTATTTTTGTTCACGGGACCTTTACAAACTTTGTATGAGATCCACCCCCTTTTCTAATAACATATTCATGTCCTGCTGTCTAACCTTCCATTTAGAAAAACAAGAGTTATTATCATTCTGCCCACCTAAATCACTAATCCTACTCCACCTCTCCCCCAGTCTCCTGGAAAAGCTTCAAGCTCAGAAAAGAAGCCTGGATGCAATAAGACATAACAAATGCATGTTAGAGGTAGCCCCAGGGACAGAAAGAAGGGAAATAGGACCAGCGAGGAGCACAAGGGAGACTTGACTGTGTCTTTCTGAGAGGAAAGGGAAAAGGGTCTGAAGAGCTAACATTTGTTAGTTCTGAAATACATGGATATTTGTTGTATTGCTCTCTGGACTTTCCTGTAGTGTTTTAATAGTGCCAGATTTCTTTTTTTTAACTCTTGTTTATTAGCAACATTTGAAACATCCTTCATTTTCATTAGACTATGATCACAATATCTTTCATTCTCCCTTGCTGCCTTTTCCACCTGAGCTCACTTATAGGACACATGATCTGTAATTACATCTATCCACCCTGGGACTTTACAAAGGAACACAGCACCAGAACAAAAGAAATGAACCACTGATAGCAAATCGACACTCTAGGAATAAGACCACAAGGTCTTGGAGCATCTGAAAAGGAAAAACTGCAGTTGTACTTCACAAAGAATGCAGAGGATGCTACCTATGAATATTGCCAAATGGACGGACCTATACCTATAGCACTATCAAGAGAGAAGGAACCCAGTACATATGTAAATCAAAGCCAGTGAAGAATCAGTGAAACATTAAAGCCAAGAACCTCAACCCCTAAAAATGCTGTTTCTCTCCTAGTGCCCCAAACATGTACCATAAGTATAAAACTGAACACAAATCTGGCCATTTTTCAGTATACAGAAATGCCCACCAGTGTTTCATGATAAACTGCCATGAAAGCTACTTGCTCCCATGAATAAATACTCTCCCTATACTTATTCCTTCAAGCTAGCAGCCTCCCTCAGCCACATCTACAACATACTCAAAGAGATCTTTATCTGTATTCACATCATATCAGCTCCCTTCTCCCAATCTTCTCTCCAGACAGCCAGTCTTTACCTCTTTGCTTCTTCCAAATGACAAAGGTATTCGTAAGCCACATTCTGACGTCTCCTTTCATCCATCTCCTCTGCAGTGAGTCTCTCATTATCCAGGACAGCTAAAACATGAAAGAAAGAATATGAACACAAGAATCTGTAAACTGTCTGAGCGATAAAAGAATGCCACAGAATCAAATTCCTGCTAGTCACTTACAGAGTCAGGGTAACTTTATGGATGTGATAGCCAGGTGTCCTATGACCTTCCCAAAAACAGGAACAACGGGGTTTCAACGATACTCATCTTATCCCTTTTCAAAAAGTATGAACACTAAATTTTAACATAACTTGAAAAATAATGACTTGGGATTTCGGCCCCAATCTGTCCTAGCCCACCTGCCACTCTTTCTAAATACACAGCTGTTCATTCTGTTTCCCTCTTTCATCAACAACTAAAGCCAACAGTCATTAAGAAGTGGCAATAATTGTGCTAAGCATTTACATGCCTTCTCTCATTAAAGGCCCACAACAATCCTGTTATCACTGCCATTTTACAGATGAGGAAATTGAGGCTGGGTGATCTTAGCCCCACAGCTAAAGTGGTGAGGCCTGGATTCAAACCCAGGCAGTCTAACTCAGAATCCTGGGAGCTTAACCTTGAAGCAATCTACCTCCTGCATGGGCACCCAAGGTAGGAATAAATTCCTAATTCCTTGGGATGGCATTCAAGGCCTTTCCCAACCACTTTTGGAAACTCGTCTCCATCTCCCTGCCCTTCCGCCCACGACTGTGCACTCCACACCACTCAGTTCCCGACACACAGTGCCTTTCTGTTCAATGCCTTAGTTCATGCTCTTGCCTCTTCAGTCACATCTCTCGCCCCACCTTGCCCTGTCAAACCTGACACAGCTTCTCAAGGCTCTGTTCAGATGTCACTATCTGTGGGCCCCTTTCCTTCCCCAAGACCATCGCCTCACCTACCTTGCTGTTTATGCCGAGTTAGTTCACCCATCTTTTATCTTTATTGTACCTTATTATCATTGAGTTGTACACCTGTCTCTTTGATTAAAACGTTCTTTGAAGGCAGGGCCTGGTCTTATCTTTAATTTCACAAATGTAACACAATACCTCACATATAACTGTTCATGAGTTAAATGATCCTAAAAACAGAACCATTGTGCCCAGATAGAAAATAAAACTGAAAAATATCAAGACGCCAAAGGGCTCTCCTTTGGCCAGTGGTAACTATCTCGCCTGCAGTTCAATGATGTCCTAGGGACAGCTACAGAAAATGAGGAAGTCAGAGGGGATGTTTTTTGGTCTTTTTTTTTTTTTTGGTGTTTTGTTATTATTATTTTTTTAACTTTGAAATGACGAGGGAACTGAGCCCGAGATAGCTGAAGTGACTTGCCCAGGGCCGCACCTCTGGGCTTGCCTGGGGCCGGGCAGGTCTGGAACCTGGGTCTTCCTCGCCGGCAGCACTCGGGCAGCAGCTCCCCACCAAGCCTAAGCAGAGCCCCGGTCTCCAGTCTCCGGTCCCCGGGACACGCCCTGCACAGTCCTCCTGCCACCTCACCCTAGGCCGTCCCCCAAAATCTCGGTCTAGCTGGGCGGCGGGCGGCGCTGGGTGGGGCCCTCCAGCCGCAGCGCCCGGGCTAAAGCGAGGAGGCCGCCTGGGTCCCCTCCGCAACCTCGGAGACCGGGGGCGCGGAATGGGGGCCTCGCCGCTCGCCACCCCTGCCGCCCGCCGCCCCGGCTCTTCCGGGTCCGCGCGGCCGACAGCCGCCCTGCCCCACCCCGCCCCGACAAGCCCCCCGGGAAAACAGCGCCTCGGAGGCAGACAGCCCAGCCCCGAAACCCCCACGCCGCGAAGCCCCGCACTCACAGCCATAGTGCGGCCGGGATACGCCCAGTCCGTCAACCTCTTCTGTGGCGGACATGGCGGACAAGCCCAGGTCTCTGCTGAGGAAGCGGTGAGACCTTAGAGGCGCGGGCGGCGAAAGCGGCAGCTGCTGCAGAGTGCGCGGGCTCTCCGAGTCTCCCAGGCCCCGCGGCCCCGCCCAGCCGCGCCGACAGGAGCAGCAGGAGGCGGGGCCCCGCCCGACCTGCTCCGCCCCACCCACCGCGCCCTCAGGAGGGGGAAGGAAGGAGGCGATGTCCGCCCTCGTGTACAGCTCTGCTCCTCAAAGAAGGCCCACCCCGGCCCTGGAACCCTAACCTCCCCCGCCGCTGCCCCGTCCGCACCTCAGACGAAAAGGCTGCCATTGTCGGTGGCTTGAAATAAAAAACGTGGGCTCCCTCCCTTCCCCTGCCTGCCGAGCTAAACTGCACCAAAGGGCTCAAAGAGAGCCCTTTGAGGTGGCCCACGGTGTTCTTGTGGGACACAAGCAGAACCCAAACTGCCATAAGGGAGCGCAGACTGGTCTAAGTTCTCTCCGAGATTCGCCAGCAGTCTCCAGATTTGAACTGCTCAAACCCCTAGTACTGGAGAAGTGAATGCTGAAGCAGGAGAACTGTCTGTCCAAACGTCCTTCCCTTTGATTCCCTGCCACTGATCTTTGCAAATTCTTTTTAGGGGACTCTGTCCCTTTTGAGGTTGGCTGTTCGCCTTGCACTTTGAGCGCTGCTCTTGAAATACTGGTATGCGACGGAATTCTGTCCTCAGCCTTCTTCTGTTTTTTCTTTGTCCACTCTTTCTGAGTAACTTCCATGCTCACTTTAAACTGCCCGAGAGCCCTAAATCTATGTACCTCCAGACCAGACCCTGTAGAAGCCCCAAATCGGTATTTTTGACTGTGTGATGGACATTTTCACCTGTGAATGCCGCAGACACTTTAATGGGTCCAACGCTGACCGTGCTCCTGCTGTATTCTCTATTAATAGAAGTGCCCAATTAAGTCTAGCATATTTTACCACTTTTCAGAAACTTTTAATAATTTTTGGTCCAATTCACAAGTCTAGTTAATTCAACATATTCAAACATTTAAAATTGTCTATAAACTTAATAGCGTTTCTTTTTCATTTCTTCCATTGTCTGACCTAGAACCTGTTCAAGGCTTAGTAGTCCTTATAAATCAGCTAAACTTACAAATAAATATTGGGTTGTCGGAAAAGTCACGATGCATTTTTGCAACGAAACAAAGAAAAAATACGTCATGACTTTTCCGACAACACAATAGAATGAATCTAAAGTTCTGTTAGATGGCTCAGTTCCATGTGTAAACTTAGCAAGATTTCAACGCAAAATCTTAAGTCTAAAACTAACTCAAATATACATTTAAAATAAGAGTTATAAGGCTGTAAGTCTAATAAGCCAAATTTTCTTAAACATTGCAAGTGTATAAAATGTGAAATATGCACATATTTCTTCTTAACCCCAACATATTAATCCCCTAGTTCTTACCTCATTAAGCCTCCCTGTGCTTAGTTCTAACGCTTCTCTGAGTTGAAAGACAGCTCCTAAGAAAGTTTCCAACAGGTTAACTCAGATTACTTTTGATCAGTGGTTTCTACCAGACGTAAGTCCTGGAGCTGCAGACTTTAAGAGCCATTCTTCTTAGTGTCCCCAATGTCTTTAATATTATGTCAAGGGCTTCAAAACTCATTTCCGCATCCTCTGACTACCCTTAGAAACCTGCAAGTTCTACCTACCCAGTTTATCTGTTGATTTGATTTTATATTTCTTGGCTTTTAAGATATGTGCATATGTTTTATTTTAATTTGAAAGACCTTTGTAATGGGTGCTATCCAAATAGGTAAATGTATTTCCTCTCTAATGATAAGGGTTATGAGCCTATTGGGCTTTTGCATTCTTTCTTATTCCTAGAACCACACAATTCTAACAGGTATTTAAATCAACATCCCATTGAGTTTCAGGTATCTCACATAGCTTTACCTGATGGTCACAAATTAAGTCATTCTTCATAGGTACAGTAACTGAAATGTACTGAGGCTTTACTGGACTAAATGCTTTGTATTTATTTTCTTATCTGAGCCTCATAGTAATACAATAAAGTAAGGACTATTATTATCTCCAATTTACAGCAAGAGGCAGAGCTGGAACTCAAACCCATGTCCATCTATAAACACAAGATTCAGAGAAATGCACATTAAAATCATAATTGGCCACTTAGCACATCTCGCCTGTTAGAGTAGCAACATCTTTTTTGTTTGTTTGTTTTGTCTTATTTTGTTCATTGATATTATTGGCAAAGGGCTGGAAAAGCAACCACTGCCATGCCCTGCTTGGGGTTGTGAATTGACACAAGCTTTCTGAAGTCCAACTTAGCATTATGTAGCTCTCCTTCAAACAAGGAATTCCACCTGTTGGAATCGATCATAACGAAATTATTTTTTAAAGTGCAAATATTAGTGATGAAGATGCTCTTTGGAAATGTCTTAAAAGCCCATTACTGGGTTTTTTAATCAGTGATGGCACATTCACACAATGGAATGACATACATTCATAAAACAGCAACAATGTGTGGTTTTGGTCAGGTTTGACTCGTTATAAGGAATAGAGAGACCCACTTGTTTTACCTCTAGAGGAAAAATGGGTGAAAGGAAGGCATTTATAATAAAGATACATATGGATTGGAACTGGAGCAACAAAAAACAGGACTAATGGAAGACTGAAGGCATGTGATTTGCCTGTTTGTCCTTCTGGGCATCTCTGCTTCTCCATGGGTCTGTTCTACCCCCTTCTCTTTGACTGCCAGTTTCTTCCATTCCAAGTTTTTTCGCTCCCCCAAAACCCTGGCTTCTATTTGGGTTGCCATAGCCTTAAGTCAAGGCCATGGCATCCTTACACCATCAGCTCCATTGAGGATAATCTCAGTTGCCCAATTACATAACCCAGTGGCATATAATTGGCCTAGTTCATCTTTTCACCCCATGGGTATGTTTCTGTGGTCAGGAGATACACCAGCCTTCGAAAACTATGAGCTGAGCAGTACTTCAGCGGTAGGCTGGGTAGGCAAACAATGATCAGTATTTCTAACATGATGGTTAAGTGAAAATAACAAATTATGATACTATTTTTGCTGTAAAAGTATTCACAGAAGTGCATATGAATAGAAAAAAGCCCTGAAGCATATACATCAATGTATTAATAGTTGTTTCTCCAGATGGTGGACTTACAGTGGATTTGTGTGGTATTTGTTTATTTGCTTCCTCCAAGTTTTGTACAATGAGCTACTTGCAATACTATTTTGTGGTAAGTATAAAGTTGGTAAATATGAAATGAATAAATAAAAATCAAAAGGGAAAATAATTTTGGGACATAGAATTGGTTCACGACCTCAAGAATTTACTGACTCATGGAATGGAGTAATATTAACAGGATAGTTTCAGATAAGCACCATACTAGGTTTCTCTGGGCCTGGAATACCTTTTAGCCCCTTATCTACCTGGGAAATTCCTACTCAACTTCCCAGACCCAACTCAAATGTCACCTCCTCCCCCAAGCTAAATTACTCACTTCCTCATGTATTTCCCAAT
Organism: Hipposideros armiger; assembly: GCF_001890085.2. NCBI lineage: Eukaryota > Metazoa > Chordata > Mammalia > Chiroptera > Hipposideridae > Hipposideros > Hipposideros armiger. Next base: position 1,214,484 of record NW_017731398.1, read on the forward strand.
AGCATTTTAGAAACCATATCTCTTCAAAAATAAGTCCCACATTTTTTCACATTTGAATACTTCTGAAATCAGTATTAAAAGAAACTAGCCAGATATGAGGTAGAGAGAGAAGTCCATGAAAAAGTAACAATTGTCATTGCTTGCAGATGTGTGAATTTAACTGAATTCTCAGAAAAGGTTAAAGAACTTTCAGAGCTAGAATTGATGACAGATTCACATTTTACGGATGGCTGAGTGGATCCCAATACAGTTAGGCTCTTCACAAAATGCTGGGCTCCAACAATGAGTTAGAGAAGAGGCTAGTAACTAATTCCAGTGATAAATGTCTGCTACTGTCAATCAAGTTTTTTAAAACAAACACTTGAGAGGATATTCTTAATGTCCAAAAAGCTGTTGGAATTTGTTGGTGTATCCCACAATCAAAGGCATCTTCAATTCCAGGAAGTGTGTGACCTTAGCTGGCTCTATTATATATAGCTCACTGAATTAGAATTAGTTATTTACCTGTCCATCTTCCCAGACAGGTCATTAACACCCACAGAAATTTGGGTAAATAAATTCAGTGTGAATAGTTAACAATGTGGCATCCTTGCTGTTGGAATTTTTAAATTTGCTTTTTGTATAGTTTATGTAGACATTTTCTGGAAGGGTGGGTTCCCTAGGACAGACAGTAACATTTTGACTCACTTGGTCCCTTGTCTTGTATGAGAATATATAGGGCTTTGGATATCTACATCTTGTAAAAAAGGCTATAGCTTCTCAACACTCATAAAGATCAAGTGTCAAGGACCTCAAGAGATAGCTTTTCAGGAGATTGTAGCTATGCTATGGTAGGCAGAATTCTAAGATGGCTGCCCAAGATTCCCAATCCTTGGTTATTCAATCAAACACCAGTCTAGGTGCTGTTTTGAAGGGATCTTGTCAATGTAATTAAAGTTACTAATCAGTTGACTTTAAGATAGGGAGTTTATTCAGGTAATCACATGAGTCCTTTAAAAGCAGAAAGTTTTCTCCAGCTGGTAGTGATGGGCCCTTGATGGTTTTAAAGGAGGGGGCCACACAAAAAGGACCAGAGAGAGCAGTCTTGAATAGTAGAGAGCGACCCCCTGGCTAACAGCCAGCAAGGAAACAGGGACCTCAGATCTACAACAGCAAGGAACTTCATTGTCAATGACTTAAATGAACTTAGAAGCAGATTCTTCCCAAGATCCCCCTTGAAAGTTGTGGAAAGAAGCCAGGAAGTCAGCCCAGAATGGAGTCGGGGGCATTAGTTTCTGGGCTGGGGTTACAATAGACCACAGGCACTACTGCAGACTCAAGCCTAAAGACAAAGGATAAATATAAGGACCCATCAGGAGACATAGTTAGGAACCATGAGCCAGATCAAAGTATGTAAAAAGAGAGGCAGATGGGGAAAAGAATACCAGACGCCTTCACAGGACCGGATCCTGAGACAAGCCTACATGGGCAGGGTTCCCTCATGGCATGCATTTAAACATCCACAGGATGAAGATGGGTTACTAGTAATAATAGCTAACCTGTACTTAGTACGCAAATGATAGATTCAGAGGAAAAGCTCTGCTCAATAATAAAATTAAGCTTCTGGCTGCAGGATCCCTAGAATGTCTCTTAAAGAATCTGATGGGCAGCTAAAACAGGTGGGATTGACCTGCCATCCTAGCTGCAGGGAGGAAAGCCAAACATTTGCAGACTGGGACCTCATTGTGGACAAAGAATCTAGTATCTGGGGCAGGAGGCAGGGTCATACCAGGAGAAGAGAGAGGGAAAAAAAGGTGATGCCAGAGCCCATGTAAGGGTCTTAAATTCTACATTAACTAAGGAGATTCAACTCTCTTCTGTAGAGAAGAGGACACTATTTAGGATTTTATAAGCAGGGGAGGGGGATGATTTGACTCAACAAAGATTTATGGAAATGTTTGCTTTGCACTAGGTACTAACGAAGACATAAAGTTAAGTTAAACATAGTCTCTGCCGGGGGCCGGCCGAATGGCTCAGTTGGTTAAGAGCTCGCTCAAGAGTTTGAGCTCTGAGCAACAGCGGTTCGAGGCCAGCCCGAGCTGAGCAGCCGCTAAGCTGCCAATAGGTAGCAGGATGGCTCAGCTAAAAAAAAACAAAAAAAAAAAACATAGTCTCTGCCCCTTAGACAAGTACCCAATTGACTGTACAAGATGAAATAAAAAGTGAGTGTAATCCAAGATGAAGAAAGAGTGATAGACATCCAAAGGAGACCCCATCTGTTTAGTGGAGGAAGTCTGGAAATATTTCATGGAGAGGGAGCGTTTTAAAGGGGCTTTGAGGAATGAGTACTTGATGAGCACAGAATTCCCTGAAGAGGCAGCATGAACAACCAATAAACTTGTAAGAGCTGTTCAACTTCCCTGCCAATCTGAGGTGCATATTTAAACCACACTGCAATGTTATCCGTGCCAGTCGGATTGGAAAAAATTTAAAGACTGACAAAACGAAGCGTCGACAAGGAAGAATAGTGAAGGGGATATTTAGACACTACGGTTGGTGATGGAAATTAGTACAACTACCTGGGAGAATAATTTGGCAATATGCAAAATGCACTTAACCTATGGCCTCAGGAGTCCATCCCCAGGTATATATACCCAGAGAAACTCCTACACAAAGAGACAAACCAAAATGTTCATTGCAGAAATACCTGTGACAACAAAACTCAGAAATAATCTACATGGCCATCATCAGGAAAACAGATAAATTGCGGTGTCATTATATAGTGAATATGAAAGCAGGGAAACGAAGTACAACAACTACATGACATGGATGACTCTTACAAGCATAATATTGAGGGGGGGAATATAGAATACTTACCTTGATACCCATTCATATACAGTTTAAACAAGCTAATGCAAATCAATGTCATACATTGCTTAGGGAATCTATACCGATATCTCTCTATAAATATAAAGACAGAGGATGTGTAAATAAATGTGAAGTCATAGGAGTGAGAAACACCAAATTCAGGAGAGGGGACTATGGTTTGGGGAAGGGGCTTTAACTGGGGAGGGGTTCACAGAAACCTTGAAGTATATCAGTAAAAAGATTGTTTTTCGGTTGACAAAATTTTATTTCTTAAGCTATGTGGTAGGTATATGGATGTTCTTTGCACTACGCTGTATACCTTTTGTATATCTTACATATTGAATTTAAAAAATAAAGCAGATACCAGCTCTTTTAATTGTCAGCTTGGGAGAAAGTATTCTCATTTTTTTAATAGATGAGGACACAGGCTCCGAAAGGTTAGGTGATATTATTTATATTTTTTTGTTAGAGAAAATGTTTAAAAGTATATATACGCTAAACGGTGGTAGTTATCTCTGGAAGGTGGGATAACAGGTGATTTTACTTTTTTTGTTTGCTGAAGTGTACTCCCCGATATTTCTAAATCGAACATGTATTACTTATGAGGTAGAAAAGTAAAAAGCAGGGAGGGGAGAAGAAGGGAGCAGGAAATAAAGTGACTTCCTTGAAGCCAAAAAATCAAGTTTTTTTATTCCGATCCTATACTCTTAAGTGCACAAATGACAAACAATGGAAGGAATACAAGAAAGAAACTAACATATGAAAAAATGTTCAACTTCACTGCTAATCAAAGAAAAGCAAATGAAAGCACTATGGAAGAATCCTATCAAATTAGCAAAACTGTTTTTCAAGGATGAGGGTGTGGTGAAGTTGGTACTATTTATTGCTGTAGCGTTGTAAACTGGTACAGTTCACTCAGAAAATGATTTGGCAGCAAATATCAAGAGCTGTAAAAATGTTCACACCCTGCGGAAATAATCTAAATTGTGGAAACATTTGTTTCAGGAAGGAAAAAAAAAAGTTTTCACTAGTGCTTTGTTAATGTAGAAGGGGATCCTGCACTCGGACGGGAGGTCCAAGTTTGGCTGAGTATGGAAGGGTGGGCTTGTGTAATCTTCTGGACATTTATTTGTACTACATACGGGGAGGGTTAGTTTCTTAGCTGAAGGAAAAATGAGAAGGTGTGAGTGTGTGATTGAGAAAGAATGAAAGGGATTGGTCTGCTGTCTGTTCAGGCCTGGGCACTTGAATTGTCTTTTTTTTTCCTTAGTATAACTCAACTTTATGAGATTTAAGTGTAAAAGGTCAGTCTTTGGAAGGGTGTTCTGTTTTCCTATTTCCTTTTTGATTCTTTTCTTGTAAATAAAAAGTAAAAACAAAAAAAACTATATAAATAATGCATATTAATTTAAAGAATAATAATTTTTAAAATCCTGTGTTCTCAGTACCCAGATTAGGAAATAGAAACTTAGCATTCTGCTTCCCCATTTCAGATAACCTCTACCCTGAACTTGATAAATCCTTTTATGCTTTTATGACAGTCTGTATTGGGTTCTCATTGCTCAAGTACTGAGTTGTCAGAAAAGTCATGACGCATTTTTGCAATGAAAAACATAGGAAAAACACATCATGACTTTTCCGACAACCCAATAATATAGAGTTGAGTTTCGCCTATTTTTATCTTGATTGCATTTTGACCCTTACTACATGTACTTTTCTGTATCTTATTTTTTGCACTCAATATTGAGTTTTTGAGGCTTATCTGTGTTGATGTATTTAACTAAAGTTTGTTCATTTTCCCTGAAGTCTATTTTTACACTATGTGAATTCACCAACTCAGTCAGAGGTGGGGCCCTCAAATCTGCATTTTGAACAAGCACCCCAGGTAAGACTATTAAGGCAGGTAGTCCTTGGCTCACACTTTGAGAAATATTTAGAGGAGAAAGTCCAAGTTCTTACCCCTCAGTCTCCCAACTCTTTACCTCAACCTTTTAATTTCAGTTAAACTGCTTGTCTCTCCTTTTCCAAAAATAGTTTCTCATCTTTCTTCATGTAAATAATCCCTATTCTTCAAAACTCTCCCAAGACAAAGATTATCATTATCATTGTTGTCACTGACACAACATACCAGGTACTGAAGGAAGCTTTCTATACATCATCTCAGTAATCCTCACCCAACCCCATGAGGAAGGTACTGGGACTATCCTCGTTTTACAGATAAGGAAATAAGGGTCAGAGAGAGTAAGTAACTTGCCCAGAGGCCAACAGTTCTTAAATGCAGCCCTCTTTCACTGTCTTATTTGTCTTTGTCCCTCCAGGGTCCAGTGTAGGACTTGGTGTGTCATAGGTACTCAATAAATATTTGAGTTGAAGTAACAGGAAAAGTCAAGGAGACCAGATGGGAAGCCATCCCTTTAGTTCAGATGGTGGCAGTGGGGATGGAAAAGAGCTAACCTGGATTTGGCATGCCAGGCCGTTACAGAGCTGAGGTCTGGGGAGTGAGAGTGGTGGGGGGAATTAGGAAGAGACAGACGTTTCCATTGTTTTTTTACTTTGGGCACTTCTGTTTTTTGTGTGTGTGGTTTTGTTTTTTGGTTTTTGGGTGGTTTTTTTTTTTTGAAAAATTTACAGAAAGCACATGTTGCTTTTACAATTTAAAAAAGAGCGAGAGAGACATTATAGAGGCAGAAGCTATGTGACTTGGCACCAGTGGAAACACAGTAAACAATGAAGAACGAGAAATCTAAGCTGACCAGGAGGTTTCTGATAAGGGCAGGTAGAACACCGGAGTCATTTGCAGAAAGAGAAATGTCAGGAGGGAGGCTTTGGGAGGAGATGCTGACTATCACTTGGAGATTCTGGGTTTGGGAAGCAACAGGTCATCCTTGAGGAGGGTCCACCAAAGCAGCTGGACTTGCACATACAAAATTCAGTAGCGAGGTTGAGCTAGACCCATATTCTGAGAGATGCTGGTTGAAGTCATAAGCTTAGTGTACAAAACAGGAAAGAAAGAAGCAAGGAAGAAGGTCAAGGGTCCAAATGTTGGGGGGCGGGGTATGAGGCACATGTGAGAGGAAGAAGAGAACTCAGGGAAGACACTTAACAAAGAGTAGCCAGAAGTGTAAAAGAACCATCTTACAGCCACCAAGGGAAAAGAGAATTTCGAGAAGAAGCACGTGTAAGTGGCATCAAAAAATAAACGGTTATTGAATGGGAAGAAGACTCACAGGAGGCCTTCAGATGTGGGAATTCAGAGGCCCTTCAGAGTCAAATTCTAGAGGCATGCTGTTCCAAGAGCCTAGACGTGATAGCTCTGAGAATAACTACATATTATTGGGAGTCTGACAAAAAGAGGAAGGGAAGGAACGTGATAGTAGGGTTTAGGAAGAATTATTTTGAGGTAGAAAGATGTCGTGATCTTGCCTTTTTGTTCTGGTGTCTCCGAGTGCTTGCCATGGTGCTTGGGGACAACGATCACTTGTTGGAGATGTACTGTGGGCCAGACACTGTGATAAGCTCTTTGTGTCATGGATTGTCTCAATGCCTTCAGTTTTCCTCTCTGTAATATGACTGACACATAACTGCCAACTCAAACTTCCTCAAGTGCCGATCATGCTTCTCCTCGACCGGAAAACTATTAGTGACACCCCGTTCCCCAGACCATAATATCCAAACTCCTCAGTTTGACAACTAAGAGCCTTCATGGTGTGACCCTCACTCACCTGCCTGGCATCATCGCACAACTCACTTTTCCAGCGTGAGTTTCTTGTCTGTGAGCATGCACGCATTAATTCATCCAATGAACATTTACTGAGCACCTACTATGTGCCAGGCATTGTTTCGGATGCCAGGGAAAGAGTGGTAAACAAGAGAAATGGCTCCCTGCTGTCATGGAATGTACCAAAATAAACAAGTAAACAAGAAAATATCAGACAGGCATACAAACTTTGATGAAAAAAAGAGGATAATAAGATAGGGACTGTTGGGGAGGAGGATTAATTTGGATGGAATAGTCAGAGAAAGTCTCTGTAAGGAGGTGAGTTTTAAGCTGAAACCTGGTTGACAAATAGGAGCCTCAGCAACGCCCTGGGTGAGGAACAGTCCGGGCAGAGGGAACAGTTAGTACCAAGGCTCTGAGGTGTACATGCCCCTTGGTGTGATCAAGGACCAGAAAGAATGCAGGTGGGCTGAAGCACGGTGAGAGGGGAAAGGTGATATCAGAAGAGGCTGGGGTGGCGTGTGGGTATAACTGGGGCAGGGCCTGGTAGCTTGCTGAAAGATTTGGGTCGTGATCCTAAAAGCAATGGGAGCTGCTGGTTTTAAGCACCTAGGTGATGTGATTCCATTCAGGGTTTTGAAGATCACTCTGCCTTCTGTGGGAAGATTAGAGCAAAAATAAAATCTGGGATATCGGTTGGGAGGCCACTGGAGGAATTCAGATAAGGGACGGCGGTCATTTGGGACTAGAGAGTGGCAGTGGAGAGGGAGAGGCTGGTAGGTCTGAGAGCTAAGATTGACAGGGCTTGGTGATGACATGAATTTTGAAGTGAAGAGAGGTGGGCAGCATGTGCAAGAAGCTAACGGCCCAGTTACAGGGTAGGAACAAAGGGGAAATACGGCAAGTCAGCTACCTCTACTCTCACCAATACCATTTAAGTATTCCCGGCTCATGGCTGGGGTGGGAGGGAGGTGGCAGAGCCACAAAGCAAGTGACACATTGCCCCTCAAGAGCTCACGTCTCATAGGATAGACACATCTGTAGGTATACAACATGAAAAAGAGGTGGTAGAAGAAGATTCAACTTATGCTACAAGCCAGTGACAAGTATCTGTTAAATACTGTTAGGAAGTTGGGATGGGGGCGCTGGAGGCTGGGGAGGTCTTTAGTTGGGGAGTAATGTGCTACCTTTGCTGGCAGCTATGAGGCTGCCCCTCTCCTCTGGAGCCTGGGGGAGGGCTGAGAGGTAGGAGATGGAGAAAGGGCCAGGCTATAGGCTGCCTGGTTCTATCCTCTCAGCGAGAAGGTGCATGGGAAGGACCTACTCACAACGCTGGAGTAGTGGGGTCTGTCAGAGCCCCAGGTTTATAAAGTGTCAGATAGAGACAGAGGGATCTTTTTCTGATGTAACAGGCAGATCGAAGCCTAGAGTGATGAACTGGCCTGTCCAAAGGCAGTTGGCTAGTGAATAACTACACCAAAACCGGAAGCTGGGGCTGCATCCACATCCTGCCTCCTAAATCTAGAATGAATCACAGACAATGAGCTCACAGCACATTCCTAGCTGGGGTTAGGGGTGTGTCTGCTTGTGCTAATAATGTAGCTTTTGTGTCCCTCTAGGTCCTCTAACTGGCTCCCTCTTGTGGGACATTTCCAGGACAGTTTACATTCATTAATCCAGTGCAAAATTCTCAGAATGTCTCTTCTGAGGGGTATCGTATTCAACTCCATACTGTCTCATTCCACAGCCTACCTTTGGCCAAAAACACATCCACCCCTGGAGAGACGGTACCCCTGGAGTTCACGTATATTACTCTCCGAATTTCTGATTCAGTAAGTCTGGGGTAGGGACTTAGAATCTGCGTTTCTAACAAGTTCCCAGATGCTAATGCCACTGATCTGGGGTCACACTTTGAGAACCACTGCACTGTATTAACCAGATTCATTTTTTCCTGGTCCATTACCTAATGACCCTGTCAAAAAAAGAGTTTAGGTTATCAGCTGAACTCTGGTCCCCATAAGCACTCAGACGGCATTCCCTATAGTGGAAGAAAACGAACTATAATTTAGTCTGTATCACCACAGGGAGGCTTGGAACGAAAAGCCTTCAGGCAACCACTTTTCTCTTTAGTGTTCAACACCCAACGCCCTCCTTAACCCCTTCCACCCCTTGCATCTGCCCTTACCTGTCCACACTTACTCCTCGAGGATCAAGGACCCCCAGCCCAGGGTCCTGTAAAGCTCCCGGGAACTCAAGCTACAACCCTCCATCACTTCCAAATTCAGACTGGTGTGATGGATATAAGATGGGTTCTCCAGTCCTGTAGGGTCTCAGAGGCACCAGCGAATCCCAGAGCTAGTCTGTTCCATGTTGCTGAAGAGGAGACCTACAGCCCAGTTCTGGTTCTTCTGTTAACTATGTGACCCATAATGAATCGTTTGGCATTTTCTGGCCTTCGGTTTTCAACAGGCAAAAATAACGTGTCCCTCATTATGAGAGAAAATGGGACATCTGGAGAAATATTAGCCAGAGTTCCTTGGAAAGAAGACATTAGCAACAATACTAGCACGTTAAACTTTAGAGATATGACACCTTGTGGTTTAACAACAAAGTACTTATGTGCCTGCGTGCCTGTGTATAGGTGTGTATTAGGTTCTCACAGCCTTGCCAGGTAGGTAGCAGAGGGCCTGAGAGGGGGTGGAAGTCTGGCCAAATGAAGTGTCAGGGCCAGGACTCAAACACCCCACCTTCTCAATAAAGCCAGTGTTCTTTCCAACACGCTGTCCTATCTCAGTGTATTTCAATTAAATACAGGAATACACTAGGGAGCAAAACAAATGACCCTAAAAGGACCAAAGTCACACTAACTTAAAACTAAAGAGCCAAAGACCCAGCAAATTCGAAAACAAGAGTTGCTCCCTTCAGCTGAATGCCAGGAAAGATCCCTGTAATATCATTTAACATTTGCAGGCAACTTGCTTCCGCAGTGTTAGTCCTCTTCCAGGTCCCTCTGGCTTGTTTGTCACCGGATATTTCCTGTGCAGATCGCAGCAAACCCTCCAATTGGGAGTACCTCAGACACTGCTCTACAAAGAGCCTCTGAAATTCTTTCAGCCTCTAAGTCACAGGACTGCAAGCATCCCCTAGGATAATTCTGCCTTGTCACGGCAATGAGACATCCGGTGACTAATGCCTGCACAGCACTGGGCTGGAAGAGTGTTTTCTGTTTTGTCAAATCCGTGTGTTCACACCCCAGATCTTCTCGTACCAACCTAATTTCTTATAAGTCCTGGGCTTACAGGTCTGCACTAATAAATCCCTTACTGAGAAATACGGCTGATGTAAGCAACCAACCTTGTAGGAGTGTCTTTTAAGGGCCAGGTGCTATATTGAGGGCTTTATATAAAATCTCAAATATTAGTCATTATAGTGATAATGAGACCATTCAGTTACTGAGCACCTACTTTGTAGCAGGCACTGTACTAGGCGGCTTAAATGAGATCTCTAGGTCACATCTAGCTCACTTCTCTTTTAGTAACCACTAAACTCCTGTTTCCCTAAGAGTTAGTCAAACACAATGAAGGAATGCCTTTCGTGTTCAGAACATTATTCGGACGCCATAGGTTTATCCTCACCATTAAAACATAGAAAAATAAGAGAGAGAGAGAGAACAGATTAGGCCCCAACCTGAGCCACTGACTGCCCAGGTTCAGGTCTTTCCTTATTTGGGACACTCCGAAGACGGCAGCAATGGAAATTTGGAAGGGAGCAACAGAACCACTAAAGGTTATTTCCTAAATCAAATGAGTGTTTTGATGGCATAAAAGATGTGCTTTCTGACGGAAGCTCTTGTCACATGTAGTACAATGAAAAGGTTTTTCTCCGGTGTGTGTTCTCTGGTGTGTCAGGAAATGGGAACGCTGATTGAAGCTTTTGCCACACTCAGGACATCGATAGGGCCGGTCTCCTAAGTGGATTCGTTGATGAGTCATGAAGTGGGAGCTCTGGTTGAAGCTCTTCCCGCACTCGCCACATTTATAGGGTCTTTCTCCGGTGTGGATCCGTTGGTGCTTAATGAGGGCGGAACTGTCGGCAAAGCCTTTTCCACAGTTGTCGCACTTAAAAGGCCTCTCACCTGTGTGTGTCCTCTGGTGCGTGACCAGGTGTGAGCTCTGGCTGAAACTTTTGTGGCAGTAAGGACAAGTGAAGGGCCTTTCTCCTGAGTGAGTGCTCATGTGAGCTACAAAATGAGAACTATCTCTAAAACCTTTTCCACACTCCGGGCACTTAAAGGGCCGTTCTCCTGTGTGGGTTCGTTGGTGCTTAATCAAATCTGAGCTCTGGCTAAACCTCTCCCCACATTCCTTACACCCATAAGGCTTCACTCCCGTGTGGGTCCTCTGATGGGTGATGAAATTTGAGCTTCGGCTAAAGCTTTTATGACATTCGAGGCACGTGTAGGGCTTCTCTCCCGTGTGGGTTCTTTGGTGCATTACGAGGTGTGGCTTCCGCCCAAAAGTCTTCCCACACTCTGGGCACTCATAGGGTCTCTCACCTGTGTGGGTTCTCTGATGTTTGATGAGCGTTGAGCTGTCGCTGAATTTTTTCTCACAGCCACTGCATTGGTAGGGTTTCTCTCCTGTGTGTGTTCTGCGATGGGTGACAAGGTCGGAACTCTGTTTGAAGCCTTTTCCACACTCGATGCATTTATAAGGCCTCTCGCCAGTGTGGGTTCTTAGGTGTCTTATGAGATAGGAACTCTGGTTAAAGCTTTTTCCGCATTCTGCACACACAGGCTTCTTTCCTACGTATCCATCCAGGAGATTGTTTAAGTTCTTGTCCTGTGAAAAGGGCTCCTGATGGCCCTCTCCTGGGAGGGTTCCATGGTGTCCTTCTAATTCAAGGCCCCTCTCCCAGCTTCCTCCCCAACTGGGAGTATGTGCAATATCTTTTTTGGCCCTTTCTGAGGATGTTCCACACTGTTCTGCTGTTTTAGAAATGTTGTGATTGAGTCTGTCCACCTGACTCTCGAAGTCTGAAAAATTCACAGAAGTAACAGAAAATAAAGCTATCCATTATTAGGAACAAACATCAGAAAGCAGCAAGAAGGACTAAAATCGGTGTTTTTTGCAACAGACTATACTTAAACTGACTACTTTGGTTTTCACAAAGTGAAAAGTTTATTGAAGTTCATTGAGCTTACAAAAAACATGAATTCCTAAACCCTTTTTATTTTAAGATGGCTAGAAGAATCTTGAGGTGACCTTTATATCCTTCAAGAGTATACCACATAGTGTCAAAATTAGGAAACTCCTTTCTAAGATGTTATATTAAAAACAAAAGTGAAGTGCTTACTTAAAAAGAGCCTTCATGGGCCGGCCGAGTGGCTCAGCTGGTTAAGAGCTCGCTTGGGAGCACCAGCTCTGAGCAGCAGGCCGGCGGTTCGGATCCCACATTGAGGGCCAGTGATGCTCGCCCTCTACAGCTAAGATGATGAACAACAGCTCGACCTGGAGCTGGGCTGCTGTGAGTTGCTGGGTACAGCGTAGGCTGCAGCAAGGCTGTAGTGGGCTGCCGTGAGCTACGTGAGTGGCTGGCAGCCAGCGTGATCAGCTGGTAGCCAGTGTGAGCTACTGGAAGCCGCTGTGAGCGGCCAACAAATGACCGGTGACCGATTGCCTCATCCGGGAAGAGCACAATGATCATACCAACATGGGCCAGTGAAGTGACGTCTTCCACAACTAGACCGAAGAACAAAACAGCAATTTGTCTATCTGTCTGTTCCCCTTCCACGATTCCCCAATGCTGTTCCCCTCCCCCCAACTCCCCAATAAAAAAAAATCTTAAAAAATAAAGAGCCTTCATTTGGTCAATTACTGACTATCCAAGAGGTCAAATTTAAACTTCTAACAGTAAGAACAAACGTCTAGGGCAGCATTCCAAATTCTTCTCCCACCATATTACATTCACATCTCACCTGTGTGACTTTCCCTTAGGATCTTCCTTGCCTCAAAATTTTGGAGTGGTAGGATCCACGGCTCTTCGTTCTGCTCCAGCTGGGAGATTACATTTGGTCTAGAAATCCTATACAGGAAGACGAACATAGGGTGTTAATCTGAGCCAATCACACATGGCCTGGCCAAAATCTAAGCCCTCCTCCTTGCCTAGGTAGACAAGAACGCCCAGAGAAACTCTAATGTATTTGGTCTCATTAAAAGGGAGGCCATGATGAAGTGATAAAAGAGAGTGATCACCCCAAGAGGCAGAGAAAAAAAGCCCTTTTCCTCCTATTAAAAATATATACAGAGGGCCGGCCGAGTAGCGCGATGGTTAAGAACTCGCTTGGGATGCCAGAGGGCCC
>NW_017731398.1:1229516-1233259 GCF_001890085.2 Hipposideros armiger
TCACGGCTGCTCAGCTCGGGCTGACTCGAACCACTGTTGCTCAGAGCTCAAACTCTTGAGTGAGCTCTTAACCAACTGAGCCACTCAGCCGGCCCTGAGTATTACAATTTTAATACAGGTTTTTTCCTTTCTTAGAATGTGTATACATTTTTTTGGCACCCTCTGTATATATACTCTCCATTTTCCACAAAGACCTGAGTTGGACTTTCACCTCTGGCACATAACTTTGATTCTCAGTGTCATGAGCAGGAAAAGCGGGAAGATAATACACACATCAAAGGGTTATGATGAGATATGAACAAGACAGTAAATATCATCTGCAATAAAAGACATCTGCAAACCACAAAGTGCCATAAAAATGGAAGTCCTTCTTTTTCTGCCAGGGAGGCAAGTTATTCTCTCAGAGATTTGGGGCTCCAGGTCAACATCCCCTGAGACCACTCAGACCCGGACCCTCTCAAAAAACCTGCCCTAAATCTAAAGGAGAGTAGCATCCTTACCCTTGGAGAGCCCATTCTTCTATCTGTGCTGGGTGGTATCCCTGAAGAGGATTCTCTAAGCAGTGTCCAGGTAGCCCACTCTTCCCCGAAGTCCCCAGCCACATCACTGAGGGTCATCAGGTCCTAAAGCAAGAGACCGCAGTTTGCATCAATAGCTCTCTGGATATTCTCACCATGGTCTGAAAACCAACAGACAGCCACAAAGGCGACCAGGACGCCCAAACAAAACCCCCCCTGACTAGGATAGCTGTGAGGTCAATTCTGTCAACCACAAAAGGTTTGCTTTCCTTATTCTGTTTTTCCATAGTCCTTGCCGTGGCCAACTTTCTCATTACTAAGAGAGGCCTGTGCCTCCCAAACACCAGCAAAACCCTACCTTTGAACACAGTAACTTTTTGAGAAACAAATTGTCCGTGATGGACAAGATAAATAAAAGACAGTGTGTGCAGGTATAACTGGTTTCTGGAAAGCTTTGGATTCTCTCCAGCTAAATTTTCCTCAGCAAGCTAGGAATTGTGGACTTAATTATACTCATGTTAGTTATGAGGACAACTGACTTTTCCTGGCTTGTAGGTTTAGTGTCAACTTCAAGTGACAGACCAAGCAGAACCCTAAGGAGAACTTTTGTGGGTACCATTGTATTTCAAGGTTTGATGGAGTCAGAAATGAGACTTAAAAGACATGGATTTTTTTAAAAAAAAAAGGATGGATAAACTGTAAAACTAAGTGAAACTCAGTGGGGATAAGCACAAAACAAAAGCCTTGGGGGATGAAAACTACCATTAACACATGAATAAAATTGACAGCAGTAACAGGAAAAAATTATTTTGGGGAAGATGATCAGATTACTGGATGGATGAGTCATTTATTCAGTAATATGCTGTAAGGCATTAGGAGTCACAAAGAAATGTAAGTCATCATCATCGTCCTCCCAACCCCCTCCAGAGTTTCCAACAGAAACAAACACAAGTCAGCCACTGATTCTGCTACGCAGAATTCTATGTTTCAGTGGAGGATGGGACCAGGTTGGAGTGAGGAGGTTTTACTCTTGCACGTCTTTGTCTCACCAATCAAAGCACCAGGAACTTCTACAATACACACACACACAAACACTTCGTGGAAACATTTATCCATTTACAGATACGTATTGCTACTGGTCCACTTACAGCGTATTGGGTTTTTAAGGATCTACAAACGGTAGGAATACATTTCATCTCTCTGGCTTAAGATCTTCACAAACAAAAATAAGGTCATTAGGAAGTGAAAATTGTACTGAGTTTTGAGCATAAATTTCATTTCTATATCTATTACAAAACCCAACAGCAGGGTCCACCTGCAAGGGGGACAGAGGGAATGCGGGTACAGGGTGCCCAGCCATGGTTACAGAAACCATGTCTCCCACCTCCCTCTGTACAGGTGACCTCAAAGGCCCAAGAGCGCTAGGTGGTGTGACTAAATGCCATTGTGAGAAGCACCGGCTTGTCGCTGGGTTTATTAATAGGAACATGACCGCCAGGCTAGGGCCGCCACCCATTCACCCCCCTCACCGTGCCGCAGGCCCTAATGGGGTGCGGCGGTCAGAAGGTCACAACGCTAGGCTGAGACCCAGGGACCACCACCGTGGAGCTAGAAAATGGATACGAGGGTGAGCTATGCCAGCGAAGGCATCGAAAACCACAGCTACCTCTCCCCACTCCTCAGCAGACCCGCGGGCTCCGAAAGGCGAGCGTCGGAGGGACCGGGCAGAGACAGCATCAGGGCGGCAGGCGAACCCCTTCCACGCCCCTCAGCAGCGCCGGGGCTGCGGCCGCTACCTCCGTCTCAGGATCACTCACCGCCCCAGGGCCCAGCCAGGGATGGAGCAGGAAGGAGAGTCCTCCACCGCCGAGCCGCACCCGGCCCGCCACGCCGAGGCGGTCCCTCCCAGAACCCCACCGGGTTTCGTGACAGGACTGTGGGCACACAGGTGGGACTCCGAGCTCGGCAGCCAGCCGCCGGAAAACACCGCCCCTGTCCTCTTGCCATTGGCTTCTCAGGTTCTGCGACGAGAAATCTTCCCCATCCATAGGCCGATCAAGGTATCAATCACCGCGGCGCCGTCTGGGAAACGTAGTCCCGAGCAAGCCCTCAAACGACTCGAGAGTCCCGGGACGCCCAGTTCTGATCCGTGACAAGTGTTAAACCCAATTCCTGAGCTAGCCGATTGCGGGAACCGCCTCTCGGGAGCTGACAGGGGGATCAAAGTCTGTACCCCCAGAGAGGGCTCTGCAGATGCGAATACCCTGGTCTCACCCGACTACCACTGGGCAGTCAGGTATTAAGGGCGGCGTCTCGCGCGCCTTGGCACCCAGCCCTTCCAGAGCGCGGAGCAGCTCGTGGCTAGGACCGTGCTGTGCATCCTCCTGTGCCCGGTTCTCCCCATCCCGGGGCGGCCAGAAGCTGAATGGTGTCTGCCGCCGCCGTGTTCCAGGCCAACTCAGACTGCGTATAAGAAATCCCAATCAGAAGGCGTTAGTGGAAAAGAGGCGTTCTGCTTCCTGTCATTAGCATCACAATTCCCACGCATATCCCCTTTCCATTGGTTAATGCACCTGTTCATAGCTAGAGGAGACTGGCAGGGGATTCCCTGCCATCTACTTCTGCAACTCTCAGGCAAGTAAAAGTGGTCTCCACTCTCCCTAGCCAGAGGGGCCTGTCTGGCCAACACAGCTCCCACCCCAGCTCCATCCGCCATTCTCCTTCCTCCCTGCAGTCCTGGGTTCTGGCCTGGAGAGTGGGAAGGAGATGGGAAAGACCAAAGAGGGACATAAACATCTGGGCCTCAGTGCCCTGGGTTTCCCAGCCTGGAGGGTTTTTTTTTTTTCCCCTCCCCTGTTCCTCCTTGAGGCCAATTCTCTTATATATGCATAAAAACTTTCACATCGCTAGAGAAAGTACTTAATTTCACAAATGTTTTGAGTCAACTGGGAAGGTATTACTAGAAGTGAATGAAAATAGCGTTAGCCCCCCAGGAACTACCCAACAGCTCACTGGCTCCTCAAGTTTTAAGGCCTTGAGAAGAAGAAGAGGTGGGGAGAAAAAAAAGAAAAAAAGAGAGACTAACGTGTATGGACTCTAACTTGTTTTATTGGAAATTTGGAAACGTAAATGAATATATTTATTTATGTTTTTCTAAGCAGGAGAACTAATTCCAGCTTTTCTTTCTTTCTTTTTTTAAAGAAAGGGTTTATTAAGCATTGCTAG
>NW_017731398.1:1234649-1237117 GCF_001890085.2 Hipposideros armiger
GATGCTCAAGATATATTCCATGAAAAATGATATGGACCTATATATGTTATGTTTACAACCATATAAAATATATCTGTAATATATTCATATGTAATGGATACTCTGCTGAAGATATAATTTGTTGGTTGTTTTTTCATTGCTTTCCTAAAAGAATGCCAGAAAGTCTTTTCCTGGGGTGTGACTCACCAGGGAGGTCCCTTTCCTCCAAGAGAGTTAAACAGAATTTAGCAGTTTTGAATGGCTGGCCCTCCTTGGAGGCAATCAGGCCGCACTGTCTGGGAAGATGGGGACCAGTAACTAACCTTTTGTGTGAAAACGCACACATGGAGAAGGTATGAGACCCCTAGAAAACTTACTGGAAGTCTCTTTGGGGTTAGGGTGGATTTTGTAGCTTGAGGGTCCAGGAGAGAAGCAGAACAAACCCAATTTGTTTTAGAGCTGAAAATATCTGGGCAAGAAAGAGAAAGTGCTGGTTTTCTGAAAAGGGTGTTCATCTGAGCCAACCCTGACACAGTGCTAGGGGTGGGAGCAGGCTTGGAGGAAAGAGGCTGGCGGGGCCTGAAAGGGTTCGGCGCTAGGAATGTGTCCTTGGGAACTGGTAAGAAGGACTCTGGATTATCTGGTGCTGAAGGAGTGGAATTTTTCCTCCCAGGCGCCTAACAGGCCAATGTCTGAAGGACTGGCCTGCAGCGTCACCTTGATTTGAACGCGCAGAGAGTGACACCTTGTGGTGGCGATGAGCAATTGCAGAAACAGCCACAGTCCAGAGCTAGGGATGCGTTGAGCTTTTCTCCCATAGGTGTGTGTGTCCACGGGATTCCTTTGTGTGTTGCATAAACCCCAGGGTCCTGGGCAGTTCAGAAGAACGGGGAGCTCCAAAAAGGATGTTGTTAGCTAATTTAGCAGTTAGAGGTTAGAGCTAGGTTTTAGTTTTATTTTGGAAAAAATTGTAAAGGCATCCTGATGTGGTACAGCTTATATTGGCCACACTCATGCATAGAAAAAAACAATAAAAGGAAACCCACCACAACGGTAACAGAGGTTATACTTGAGTACTGAGGTTATACATAGAATTTTGTTACCTTTTTAAAGGTTTCTGTATTTTCCAAAATTTCGACAGTAAGCATATACCACCTTGTTTAGTTTTGCTCTGACAGGAATACTTATTTTTCCTCATATAAAGGGTGTGTAATGGTATGTTACTGTGATTTTTAAATTATTAANACACACACACACATATATATCAACCAGACTTGGGTCATAGAAACTCTAAAGTAAGCACAATAAGTCATCTTTGAAGGCACAAGGCTAAACCTATGTAGAGAAATAATTTTATTAGAAATAAAGCCTCCATGGCCTCACCCTTAGTAAGAATCAAGGAAGTTAACTATAATATTGGGCTTTAAAATTTTCCCAAAAGAGCAGCAATCGAGACAGCCATGAGAAAAAGGCAAACACTTGAAAGAAAAACAAAAATGGACACAGGACATGAATAGGCAATTCACAAAATTAAAAACAAAAAAGCTGCCTATAAATATATGAAAATCTTTAACCTTACCATTAATCAAAGAAATTCAAATTAAAAATATGATACATTTAGGCAATACAGTGTAGAGGTAAAGAGTGCATATTGCCTGAGTTTGAATCCTAACCCTGCCTCTTACTGGCTGTGTGACCTCAGGAAAGTTACTTAAACTCTCTGTGTCTCAGTGTCTATAAAATAAAATAGGGATAATGAGAAGACCTCCCTCAAGAGTTGTAAGAATTAAGTGGTTAAGTCCTCAATAAAGGTTAGCTATCACTATTATTTAACCCAGACTCTTAAATAATAATATCTACCATGATGATAGAATATGAAGAAATGGTCACTTCCCTATAATGCTTGTGGGAATTAATACATTGATTCAATCTTCTTGGGAGGTATTTGGCAAAAGTATCAAATACCTTAGAAATGCATCTACTTTTTGACCCAGCAACTTTAATTCTGGGAATTCTAAGGAAATGAAAAAAAGTAAAAAGAAAAATAAAGTTGTGCAAAAGACATATTACTAATTATTACCTACCTATATACTTCAATAAACAAGACTTAAAAAAAGACAATATTTGAGCCATATGAAACACATTTTATCAGTAAACAATGGCCAAATATATGGTTCAATCTAATGTAAATTATTATATTCATATAGCAAAATACTATGTGGTTATTTTAAGTAGTGTACAGAAAGATATTTGTTGTTGAAATATATTCACAATCCAATGTATAAGAAAGTGGGATGTACAACTGAATGTATAGTATGATCCCAATTTTTTTATTTTCTAATTATATATATGCTTGTTTTTAAATATTATGTGCATGCTTATTTATTATGTTTTTAATTATATATATGGAAGGATAGCAACTCTTCAGTGATGGAATGGATGACTTTCATTTTCATTTTGCTTGTCTCTTTCTTCAATCAGTATATACC
>NW_017731398.1:1243615-1253256 GCF_001890085.2 Hipposideros armiger
TCCCAAGCCAGTTCTTAACCATCGCGCCACTCGGCCGGCCCAATTATTTTTTTATTTTTAAGTCTTTAGTTTTTATAGCAGTTTTAGGTTCACAGCAAAATTAAAAAGGTACAAAACCTTCCTATTCATACATACCCCCTGACCCGACGTGGGCACAGCCTCCCCCATTATCAACATCCGTGCCCCAAAGTGGCACGTTTGTTACAATTGATGAACCTACATAGACACATCATAATCACCCAAAGTCCATAGTGTCCACAGAGCACAAAAGAGTCAGGAGGCTCCAGCTAGAAATAAATGACAAAGATTTATTCAAGAGTCTTAGGACTCGCAAATCATAAACACAACTAGACAATACCCCAGCGTGTTCTGAAGAAGAAAGACAAGCTGAGCGTTCTTGTAGTAAAAACTACATTCTTGAGAAGAATCAGTCCTGCATTCTTAGCCTCTGGATTGCTAAGTAATCTTAGTGATGGTAATCTTCCAGATGTTTGGTGGTCTGGGTGATGGATGTCAGGCTGTCTGAACACGTGAACATTCTTTCCTAAGCCCTTCAGAGGGTAATCTATAGGATTTACATGTCTTCCTCCAGGCACAACTGAAAAGTTCAAAGTTTAAGTCCTCAGGCTATTTAAGGTAAAAAAAAAAAATCTATTCCTTATCCTTCAGCCTGTTTGGTCTGAACCAGTTTTGTCAGCTTGACTATACAGACTCCATATTAAGTCAGCTTAGTTATACTGACTTCATCCTTTCTTCACTCATTCTTCAACAGTCTACCTTAGGGTTCACTTGTGGTGGTGTATGTCCTTTGGGTTTGGACACAGGTATACTGACATGTATCCATCATTATTGTATCATACAGTGTATTTTCACTGCCCTAAATATCTTCTGTGCTTCACTTCTTCCTTCATCCCACCCTCCCTGCCATCCTGCCCCAACCACTGGCAACCACTGATTCTTTTACTGTCTCCCTCGTGTTGCCTTTTCCAGACTGTCATTATAGTTGGAATCAGACAGTATGTAGTCTTTTCAGATTGGCTTCTTTCACTTAGCAATACGCATTTAAGGTTTCTCCATGTCTTTCCATGGCTGAGAGCTCATTTCTTCTTAGTGCTGAATAATATTCCATTGTCTGGATGACCACAGTTTATTTATCCACTCACCTACTGAAGGGTATCTTGGGGGCTATCAAGTTTGTGCAATTATGAATAAAGTTGCTATAACCATCCGTGTGCAGGTTTTTATGGGGACATAAGTTTTTACTTCCTCTGGGTAAATACCAATGAACGTGACTGCTGGATTATATGGTAGGAGCATGTTTATTTTTGTAAGAAACCACCAAACTGTCTCCCAAAGTGCCTGTTCCATGTTGCATTCCCACCAGCAGTGAATGAGAGTCCCACCATCTTCATCAGTGCTTTTTTTTCTAATACAAAGAAGTTTTAAGGGCTGGCCAAGTGGCTCAGTTGGTTAAGAGGTCACTCAAGAGTGTGAGCTCTGAGCAACAGGGTCACTGGTTCGGTTCCCAGCCTGAGCTGAGCTGCTACTGAGCTAAAAAAAAAAAAGTTTTAAGAGGAAATGACACAAAATTCTTTAACTCCATTATTATTTTTTTAAAAATGCACATGCATGGCAAAATGTCAAAACATTTCAGGAAACTATAAAAGTAAAAAAGTCTCCATCTTGTCTTCCAGTCCCTCTCTATAAAGCCAATCACCATTCACACTTTCTTGTGTATTTCTTGTGTAAAAAGAAAAATTTATTAGGTATCTCTCAGCATATATATTAAATGTTTCTTCCCTTTACATTTTTTCACAAAACATATCATATTATAAGCACAGTGTTTTGCATTTTGCTTTTTTCACCCACCTGGAGATTATTAGCATATAGAAATCAACCTCATTTTTTAAAAGGCTAATGGGATTCCGAGGCTAGATGTTCCAAACATTACCCATATTTGCTTTGATTTGCATTTTAAAAATTACCAGTGGGGGTTAAACTTTTTGTCTCCCCTTTCTGTGTGACCTGCTTATTCTTATCCTTTACCCATTTTTCTATTGAGTTCTTGGGTCTTTTTCATGCTCATTTGGCTAAACTTATAGTAAATTAGAAATTGGCCCTTGGTTTGTCACATGTATTAAAAACATGTTTTCCACTTTGTCATTATTTTTTGTCAAAATGATTTATGGCCTATTATGTTATGCAGAGATTTTAAATTTTTTGTATTCAAAAAATTCTTCCTGGGCCGGCCGAGTGGTGCGATGGTTAAGAACTGGCTTGGGACATCAGAGGGTCCCGGGTCAGGTCCCACATATGAGGGCCAGTGACGCTGCCCTCTACAGCTAAGATGCTGAACAACAGCTTGACCTGGAGCTGGGCCGGCGACGGCGGCTGCAGTCCCCTGCTGCAGTGGGTTGCCATGGGTTACCGTGTGTAGCCAGCAGCCAGCGTGAGCGGCCAGCAGCTGCCCTGAGCGGCCGTCCAGAAGCCGGAGACGGATCTGCCTCGCCTGGGAAGAGCGCAATGATGGTGCCAGCTTGGGCCAGTGAAGCAACGTCCTCCACAACTAGACTGAAGAACAAAAACAACAGCAACTTGTCTGTTCCCCTTCCCCCGATTCCCCAATAAAATATTAAAAAAAAAATTCTTCCTGATTTCTGAGTGCATTCTGAGTTTTATAAATAAAAAAAATTCAGGTTGCTCGTGTGTGTGTGTGCACATGTGTGTGTAGCAAATCAAACACACAATAGTAAGCCCATAAGGGCAAAAAGCCCATGACACCAGACTATTCCTAGGGGATGTCTCTGCCTCCCAGACCGTGTGACTCAGTAAATCTCATAGTGATTGACTTCAGTATTTGTAAGGGAGTAGCTTAGGAGCAGCAGTCTGATTTGACAAATGGGTTAGGGAACTTGTCTTCAAGCCTCTTTTGCATGCTAAGCGCACTGCAAGTTTTTACTGAAGGTTACAAGATTTTTTTTCTCTTTCAAATGGTCGACAATTCTATTGATAATTTTCTTCCTATGAACTCAGCAGCCTAGGGATTATATGTGTGTGTGTGCGCACATGCATATAAATTTCTGTCTTTTTTTTTCTTTTTCTTCCTAGCTGTTTCAATTCATCCCTGTAGCACTGGTGGCTCTGTGTCCTGGCACCAGCACCCTACCCTGGGGCTGCCTCTCAAGTCGCCCTGTCCAGCCTGGAGCACCCTTGAGCCTTCCCAGGAATATCCTTGAATAGAGCAGTTCAGCATAGGGCATGGGAACTGGCCGGAGGCTGCAAATCCATTCTCCTCCTTCTTGGCACTAAAGGGGCTAGAGAGGCCCTGGCCAGCACAGGACAATGGAGACAGGGAATAGCGAGTGTCCCTTGAAGAACACAAGGTCCAAAGGGCCTCCTCCCTGTGTCACACTAAATACAAACCATTCATAAACAAACAAACAAACAAACAAACAAACAGGAAAAGATACTGGCCTTGGGAAGTAAAAAAATTCCATCCTGAAAAAAGAATCCTGCTCTAGCTTCCTTTTACATGGCCGTGTGCCATGTGATACGTAATTTCGCCACTGTTCAGCGACACTTCCTTGGACTGAATTTCACTCTTCCCTCTTGAAAATAAATGTTTCCCTGACCCCATTCTCTAGTTTCTCTTCTTGTCTGGGCATTTCTGCGATGAATCCCTGTTTAGTCTTCTCCTTCTCTTTGGGCCAGTCTTATGGCATCCCACAATACTGTCCATTTAAATGACCGTTTCCCAATCACATCGAGTGGCCCTGGCTCTCTGGCATAGCTAGAAAAAAGTGAGACACACACCATTCGTACAACCAGAGGACTCTCTCCCTTCTTACTCTGACATCCATGAAGTAGGTTGGGTTACACAATGATGGGGGTCTTGGGTGGGGGGAGTTACTTCCTGCATCCCCAGGGCCTAAAGGCCCCCCTGCCTCAATGTCAGGGCCTTGTCTGCTCAAGGGTTGTTGGCCCTGCCTGTGACCAGGTGTTATGGAAAGCACCTTTAGCATTGCCATCAGAGCCCTCAGGGCCTTAGTCTGAGCATTCCTTGTGGCAAGGTCCCTTCTTGCTGAGCATCTGAAGACAGGTCATTTCTGCCTGTCCAATTTTTCCTAACAGGCCTCCAGTCTCCAGAGTGGAGAACATGCCTTTGTGTGTGGTATTAGTAATGAAAGCTAGGAGCCACATCCAGTCCCCTCTTACCCTGGTGGGTCCAGGGGGTGGACATGTGACTTAGGCTCAGCCAACCAAACACTCTCTCCCTGGTTTGGAACCCTGAGAGGAAGGCGGACAAACAGACATGGCTGTAGCATCACCAGGGCTTATGGGGAGGGCGGGCTGGGCTGTTTCTGCTGAGAGATTGTTGCTGCGGTTCTTGGGGCCTTATTTCATTTCTTGGTTTCCAACCGTTCTCAACCTGATCCTTCAGCTCTCATTTACTCTGGGAAGCACCCTGATATTCTTTCAGTAAGTCCCTTTTACTTGTTAGCCAGAGTAGTTCTCTAAAGCTTTTAACCAAAAATGCTCACAGGGCCTCTGTCCCCATTGTGGTTTGGAGAAAGGAGCGGGAGCAGCGCTACTTATTGAATGGGGCTGTCTCTAGGCTTGTTTACTGTCCCAGGCTGGTCTTAGGGCACTGGCGTGGGGAGCCACGTTATGCCAGGAATTGGTCTTAAATGTGACTCTCTATCTAAACCGGGGACAGTTGACATTGGCCAGGACCAACTTCCTGGAGAATCA
Source organism: Hipposideros armiger (assembly GCF_001890085.2). Classification (NCBI taxonomy): domain Eukaryota; kingdom Metazoa; phylum Chordata; class Mammalia; order Chiroptera; family Hipposideridae; genus Hipposideros; species Hipposideros armiger. The sequence goes on from NW_017731398.1 coordinate 1,248,368, forward strand.
GGCACAGGGCAGAGATGGCTGGCTCCAGGATTCTCCTATGACAAGACAGTGCCAGTTTCTTGTGGTCAAGGGTTGGCTTGGAATAGGAGCAGAGGTAAACAAACTCTTAGGCTGTTGGAAAGTTTCAGCAGTATCCCAGCCCCACCCCAACCAAATTAATCTTTTCCCTTTTGTGTAAATTTCCATCCCTAGTCAGGATGGAAAAGTGGAGAAACAAATCTTTGTAACCACATGATCATCCCCAAGAATTATCATCCTCAATCATTTTGGAGATCTTGCATTCTAGAAATGATGACCACTGAAGAGACGTGGTGGCAGGGAATTCTGCACTCAGGAGCTTAGTGGAGACTTCTCAGGCTAGCCTAGAGGTGGTGCTGTTTGCATGTGGTCATTTTGGGCTAATATATTAAGGTGCTACCAGGGATATAGGATTTAATAACTGAACCTTACTTTATATCTTTATCCTTGGATTAGTTAGCGGTTGTAATTAATTAAAAATGAGTGAAATTCAAATAATCTTTGGAGTGGTGCAGAGAATTTCCTAGGAATAACACAAAACTTAGAAGCTATAAAAAGACAAGATTGGCAAATTTGATGTCATAAAAATGTCAAAGTTCTATTTTTTAAAAAATGACAAAAAGACAAACAGCAAACTGAGAAAAATATACTAACTTCTGTGACAAACAAAGGCACCATTTTCTTATCATACAAAGAGCTCTTACAGGCAAATTTAATTTAAAAAATGGAAAGAAGATATGAACAATTGATTCATAGAAAATGAGATTAAAATCACCAATACACATAAAACATTTCTCAAGTGAAAGTTAAATTTTCGTGAAATGAAACTTAAATGAAAATTAAAACCACAAATGTAGTCATTTGTGTGTGCCTCCAATAATTGCTCTGTACAAATATACACAATTGTTCTATCATAGATCATTATGAGTGTCTTTCTCCATTCTTATATTTCCCCCTTGTATTTCCAGGCAGTTTCTTATCTGTTGTCATGTAGCGCCAGGGCAGCCATTTCTTAAAGAGCACCAAGTGTGGGAACACCAACCTCCCACAGTCACCTGTCAAACAGGTGTGCTGGGGGTGGTGTCTCGGCCTGGGGAGTTGATGATGGAGCAAGCTCCACAGAAAAGGAGATAGACAAAGAACGGGAGTTCCCGGCAGAAGAGGAGGGACAGGGCTTTCCCCCAGACGCAGGGATACCACGTGCCAAAACAAAGAAAGGTGCGTGCAGAAAGCCAGGTGCCAGTATCTGCAAGATGGGAGAAGGGCCCCGGGTTCGGGCGAAGAGGGGGGCTTTTCCTGTGCAGATTGCTTTCCTGCTCAGGGACTGCTTTTGGCCGTCGAGGGTCCTAACAATTGTCACACAGTTCATAGCTGAAAACGACCTTTAAGTCCATCCATCCAGCTTACACTTTTTACAGATAAATGTAAGGAGGCCTTAAAGAAGTGACATGACCTGTTCCAGGTCACAGCTATGACCAACACTGGGGTCCTAACTGCCAGCCTGCAGATTTTCTGGCTCTGGCCCTCGGGCACTCGGGCACTGCCCAGGTTGTCAAACCACAAACTCCTCTCCCGGGCCAGCAGCCCGGGTGGTCTGGGTGGACTACATCTCCCACAATGCCCGGACCCAGCCTCCCGCCCTCCGTCGCTGTATCCGTCAATAGGAAAGCAGAGTTTCCAGAGGCCGTTCTCAGCAGCCATTGAGCGCGGCGGGGGGCGGACCTATCCCGTCCATTGTTCTCGGTGCCCCTCCGGGCCGGAGCAGTCGTGACACTGTAGGGGCCGTGCCGTGTGCCTGGGGCACTTTTGCAGGCGGATCCGCCGCTGCCGTAGCAGGATCTGATCTCCGAAGAGGTGAGCCTGGAGAGGCAGGCCTGGAGCCATGAGGCCCAGGGGAGTAGCCCAAGGCGCGAGAATAACGGGCCTGGAGCCAGTGCTGTCAGGCTGCTGGGGGAGGGGCGTCGGGGGCGCTGTCCGCGGCCCGCGGGCCCTGGCCGTCAGGGCTCACACGCGGGTTCGCTCAGCTAATGCACCCGGACTCTTCTCCCACCCGTGGGCTCCTTGCACAACCAACCCTAACTTCTCTTGCCATAGAGACATCATCCCGCGCACCTCGTCATTTTACAGATGGGGAAACTGAGCTCAGAGGGGGCGTGTCTTGCTCCGGGTCACACAGCGAATTACAATAGCTTACTAGGAAAATTTCCCGGGTTCCCAAGTAAGAGTTCTGTTATACCTGTGTTTCTTCTAGTCATTGTGAATACACATTGGAGTTTCGGTTTTCTCACTAGCATTTCTATTTTGTTCTTTATTTTATAAAGTTTTCCCTTCCCCCCCCCTCTTTCTTTCTTTTTTTTGTTGGGGGGGGAAGGGTTAACTGAGTCTTTATGATATAGTAATGATTTTAAAAATAATTTTTCATTACTTTTATAGTCTAAATAATTTATAATTTCACTGCTCGCAACATCTTGTAAGATTTCCATCCACTATTTTTTCCCTTATGTATGCGTTCATTTTTAATGGGAATTGGGGTCATACTGTGTCTATGATTTTAATGCCTTGCTGGTTTTGCTTTTATCCATAATTTTCATATGAGTTGTATCTTAAATCATTAATGATTAACAATCTGTCAGCATAATTTAAAAAATATTCTAAAATACGGCAGAGTGCACACTTCTTAAATTTCATAGTGCAACCATTGTCAAATCAAGATATAGAACATTTCCAGCACACCAAAGGCTCCTCTGCGCCCCTTCTCATTCAGTACCCCCCCCAAAGGTAGCCATTATTACATCAGCATACTTTTTAATACACTGTATTGTATGAATATGCCATCATTTACTAACTACTCCCCTGCTGCTGGATTTTTAATGTGTCAATTTTTTTTTGCAATTAGAAAGAATGCTATGGTTGTGTGTCTTTGCAAATAAATTTCTATTTGCAAAGATGGTTATTTTTAAAGATAAATCCATGAGTGGCTAAGGCTTGACTGAAGAGTAGGAAAAGTTAAAACTTCATAACTTAAAATGGTAATAATGCTGTTGAGATATTGCCTTCCTTCCCATGAGGCTCCAAGTGTCTTGACATCTTGATTTAAGATAATCCTTAAGATGGGTCCATAGGACAAGAAGGATGGGTGTTATTATGTGTACTTATTAGGTGTGGTCAGTGAGGTTGAGTGACTTGAGTTGTTATGTTATAATAGGTCAAGGTCACTCAGTCTGCCACAGCAAGTCTAAACTGACTTAGGGCAGGATAGCTCAGTCCTGGGTTCTTGCAAGGGCTTTGAATTTCTGATACTCAGGCTTTGGTCTCTTGGAAAGAAAAATGCTGTGTATTTTGTGTTTACGATGCTTCTTAACTTCTCTTGCTATACACAGAAATAGGTTTTAAGGAATAAGCCATTTTCCTTTAAGAGAGACAGGAAACTTGTGTTGATTTGCGGATGTAAGAATCACTTGGTGGCCTGATCCGGGCTGCTGTAAGTTGGATTGTTTTAGGACAGTTCACATATTGATTCTGGTTCTCTTCCTCATTTCTTAGCTGGGCTACTTGTTGAAATTTAAGGAGGGAAGTATCTTCTCAGAGAGCCTGGCTGGAGAAGACTGAAGTTCAAGACTAGAAGCCTGAGTGATCGCCCCAAAGACGTGGGTGATGGCTGCAGAGGTGCCGAGAGTAACCACTCCCCTGAGCCCCTTGGTCCAGGTGCCTCAAGAGGATGATGAACAGGAGGAGGAGGAGGTCACCACCATGATCCTGGAGGATGACTCTTGGGTACAGGAAGCTGTGCTGCAGGAGGACGGCCCTAAGTCTGAGCCTTTTCCCCCGAGTGCCAGCAAGGGCAGCCCCCGCGAGGAAGTGGCTGGAGGACCGCAGGGTGCACTCAGCCGCCTTCGAGAGCTCTGTCGGCGCTGGCTGAGGCCGGAGGTTCACACCAAGGAGCAGATGCTGACCATGCTGCCCAGGGAGATTCAGGCCTGGCTGCAAGAGCATCGACCCGAAAGCAGTGAGGAGGCAGTGGCCCTGGTGGAAGGCTTGACCCAGACCCTTCGGGACAGTGGTGAGATGCTGAGCCTCATAGGGAGAGGGTGGGAGCACCCTCCGAGGTGGAGGACAAGGTGGCATCCAGGATAGAGTTGGGGACGGCCCCATCCCTCTACACTGTCTGCGGGCAATCAGTACATTGTCACCTTTTTAAATGCCCTGTGTGCAGTGACAGTTCCAGAACTGCAGTATAGGAGGGGCTTAGAGGAGTATTCTCGGAGCTATATTTGCATAGTAAGCCTGGTTTTTACTTCTGTGTTTAATCAGGGTGATGGGGAAGCTTATAGAGGTCTGGGGGAAGGGCTGAAGGCCCTATAAATCACCCCTTGGCACCTTCACTTGGTTGTGCAATAATCGTCCAGATATGTGAAGTTCCGGCAGTTAGAAAAACCAAATCCTGTTTTTACAAGATGAACATGCTGTGGGACCCTGGCCCACCATTCAACTACTCTGCCTCCATCCTGCTCTTCACTTGTAAATGGGACTCCCTTGATGACAAAATAGTTACTTCTGATCTGCCTGTGCCCCTAAGACTGTTTCAGGACCCATGCGACATGGCTGCCTGCGTGCGGATGAGAACTGCAGGGGAGGAGACTTCAGAGGCTTCACGGAGGACATGGAACTTGAGCAGGAATTGCAGGCTGGGGTAGAATTTGGAAAGGTGCAGGGCAGGCGGAGGGGGTGGCCTCTAAGAGAAGCTGTGCTATGCAGAGGCTCTGAAGGGTGGACCAGTGTGGCATGGTTCAGGTGACAGTAAGAAAGGTGGACAGATCAGAGTGGAAAGTATGTTTTTGGGAAGTAGGGTTGGGGGAAGGGGGGAGATGGAG
>NW_017731398.1:1256420-1259864 GCF_001890085.2 Hipposideros armiger
GCAGCCCAGCTCCAGGTTGAGCTGCTGTTCAGCATCTTAGTTGTGGAGGGCAGTGTCACTGGCCCTCATATGTGGGATCCGAACTGGGGCCCTCTGGCATCCCAAGCCAGTTCTCAAAAATCGCGCCACTCGGCCGGCCCCCCATCATCTTTCTTAACAAGAAGGGGAGTGGAGAGTGTTGGAGGGTTGTAAAGGTGTATGTCTTTTTAAAGGTACGATGCTCAACTTCATAACAAAATCACTAAAATTCACTTAAGTATTTGTAATGTATACCATACAGAACTCTTAAGAGAGATGTAACGTGATAACCGTAAGATGTTTGGCAATCATTCATCTAAACTGGTAACAGAGCTCACTGCTGTTTTTATCAGCGGTTAGTCTTTCATGCAGCCAGAGTTCACATGGAATAATGTTCCCAGTCACTCAGGTTCCATCAGGTTCCCAGTAGTTTTTCTGGACAGCGCTTGAAGGGAGGAGGCTGACTTGGACATAAGCTGTATGGAATCACTTCTGGATTTTAAACCAATGCCTCTGACCATGGTGTTGAGACACAGCGGTTTGTCACAATCAGGTGGGAGGGGCTGTATGAGAATTTTGAGGCTGAATCACACTAAAGCACCACAGTTAGTGACCAATTCCATTGGTATAAATAAATTACAGTACATTCAAGTTTATCCACATATTGACATTAACTTTCTTCACACTAATTCTGATATGCTTTTTAGCATGGGAACGAAAGAGGAGTCCTCTGGCCACGCAGGGGGACATCCTGTGAACAGCCACGGGAATGTGCTGTGCATGTGAGTTGAGAGCGTGTGTCGAGGGCTGGAAAATACAAGAACCACTGGCTTAACCGAGCTGCGATGGCAGCTTTTGTCTGCTGACCCATAAGGGAAGGGGTCCTATGGCAATTCTTTTTTTTTTTTTTAGCTGAGCCATCCTGCTACCTGTTGGCAGCTCAGNTGCGGCCCGAGGCCATGGGAGGAAGCCCAGTTTGGCAACAGGATGTAGGTTTGATTAGACTAGGGGGAGGCTGGAGGCGGGAGAGCAGCCAGGAAGCGGCTTAGACATCGGGTGTGCAGGGATAGGGATTAGGCCAAGGTGGGGACAGCAAGGGAAGGGGAGGAGATTGGACACATGTAAGAAAGAACTCAGTAACAATAGCTAACATTTATGGACTCCTTTCTGTGGGCCAGGCGGTGTGCCTGCCTAGCACCTAATATGCAAAACTCGAGGAAACTTCACCACCTTGGGAGATAAGCTAGAGAAGTTAAGTGATTCCCTTAAGATCATGCTAGCTAGCACGTGGCTGAACCAGGCAATGGTTCGAACTCATGGGTCTGAGGATATGGCCTGTGTTCTGAAGCATTTCATCTCATATATGATGCAAAGTGACAGTTCCAAATGGGCTGTGGGAAAGGGGATACAGACGAGGACTGAGACAAAGGTGACCAACTCAGAGGCATCTAGTCTGGAGGACTGAGAAGGCTGGGAAGAAAAGGAAAGGAAAGGGCAGAGGCTGTGACAACCTTCAGGGACCTGGGAGATGTGAGTGCAGCCGTCCTTTGGAGAAAGGGGCTGCCACTGAGGGCCTGCTGTGAGCCCAGCCCTGCCCTGGGCACCCTGTGTGTCCCTCTCACTACAGTTCTGTGAGGTGGGTGGGACTGTCATTTGAGCACATGGAAGTGCAGCAAGACCAGCCCTTACCCGAGGTCACACAGCTGGATTCACACTCCAGCCTATTTGCTTCCACAGGTGTTTGTTAGATCGAAGATTTTATCTGAAGCAAAGTACCTGGTTTTCTTTGGCCTTGAAAAATAACTTTTAATTTTACTCTTCCTATTAAAAAAAATACAAAAACTTCTCATCCTATTTTAAACACTTGGTTTACCTGCCTCCTGATGGATGGCACAAGTTTGGAACAAACTCGAGGATCTTCTGTCAGGTATACTGCGGAGAGGCCCGAGAGGCTGAGGGCTACGGAGAGGCCTCTGGGGTTGTTGTTTGACTGGGGAAGTCACAAAGCAGAGGTTCAGATCTCAGCAGGTGTCTCAGGTGATCACAGGTGCCCACTGCAACAGCCCGCCCCACCTGGCTTGCTGTAGGGCCTGTGTGGCTTCATCTCTCCTGGGACATCTGAGATGGGTTTGCCAGTCCTCTGACTTCTGCTTCTGAGATCATCTTTGTTGGTGTTTGTTTAACAAATGCTCCTGACTTTACTCGTGATTACTCAGGGAAACCTCTGCAATTATCTTCATCCCTTCTCAAACATTTACTCAGCATATAAGACCACTTGACTTAGTCTGTCTGTCCAGCTCAGGACCTTTGGACACATTTACCCAGCACGGTGGCTTAATATTTGACTAGCAGGCCCCTCTGGGTACTCACAGTGAAAGTATCTTATTCCAATTAGGACTGGACCTCTCTCAGTAGGTTAAGGGGTAACCTCCTCTGTGTGTTTCCCAGTGACATTTTCGTCCCCTAAATGCCAAGCTCTTGATATTTCACCTGAACTCTTGCAGCAGCCTCCAAAGGGAACCTGCGTTCAGCCTCTTCCCCCTTCATTGCAGCTGCTCCACTCCTGCCTGAGTGATCGGGCACTCGCCTGCTTAAAAGTCCTCATGAGTCCCCCAGTGTCTCCTAATCTTCATGAGTTCCCCAGTGTGACCTTCTTGTTCAGTCTGGAGCCCATGGCCCTCTGCAACCTGGCTCAGACAGCCCTGCAGTTGGTCCTCTTCAGTCCCCTGGCTGAAGCCCCTGTTCCATTCAGACCTGATCTTGCTGTTTCTTGAACATACTGTGCTTTCTAGCATTCACCTATGCTCCTGAGTTTTGACGTGGAATGGCATTGTCCTTTCCTGTGTGGTAACATTCTGGTCGTCCTTTGAATGCACACGTGTGGAGTCCCACTGCATAAAGCTGTCGTCCTTCCTTCTGTCCCTCCTCCCTGTCCCCACCTTCACCCACCTGGCAGCATCTCTTGAGTCTTCTATCCAGGGCGTTTGGATTCTTCTTCTCTTTGGCTTTTTATCATATTTCATCTTGTTTTCTATTTCTATGAGTACTTGTCTTATTTCTTTTAGAAATCTACAAAGTTCCAGAAGGCAAGGAACCTGTCTTTTTTTCTTCTATACTATAGAGAAACAGAGGCTGTCAACTTCAAACCTTCTCTTGTCCGTCAGGTGAGCCCAAGAGTCATAGCTGACCTCTTTAGCCCCCTCCAGCATCACCTGCTTTCTGTGGCACAGGCCACAGCTTACTTGTTTTGAGCTCGCTGCTCCTGCAAAATGCTCCCTCAGTGACAAATACATTCATCTTTTTTTTTTTTTAAGATTTTATTGGGGGGGCCGGCCTAGTGGCGCGATGGTTAAGAACTGGCTTGGGACGCCAGAGGGCCCTGGTTCAGATCCCACATATGAGGGCCAGTGACACTGCCCTCCACAG
>NW_017731398.1:1261899-1265438 GCF_001890085.2 Hipposideros armiger
CGGCTGCTCAGCTCGGGCTGCCTATGGCAATTCATGAACTGGTCAGTGAGTAGTATTTGGACAGTGGTCTCACTACGTTGAAAAAAACTAAAATTGGATCCCCACTTCATAAGTTACGCAGGAATAGATCCCTGCATCTCAAGTTACAGCTTTAGGGAAATCTGTGATACCAAGTAAAAACTCATTCATTTATCAAATTTAATTGAGCACCTTCTAAGCATCAGGCACTGTGGGGAGGTTTAGGGGTCATTGTATACTTTGCTACTTTCCCTTGATGAGGATGTTCAAATTGCAACCTGCCCTCATTTTCCAGGGGAGAAACAAGTAAAGACATAGAACCCACAGCTTTTAAGACTTAGACATTCTGGGTGACTAACAGGAAGTTTGAGGCCTGCCAACTAGATAACCAGTTAGAAGGAAATAAACCTGGTTTTTAAAAGTTTTAAGGATTCTTGAGCCTCGTTATTTTCGCTACAAGTTGAATTTTTCAAACTTTCCCTTTGGGTTTCCTTTTCTCATCATTATAGGGAACTGAGTATAAATTGCAAGTTTTTCTTCATTATTTCAGATTTTGAGATCCAGAGTGAAAATGGGGAGAACTCTAATCAAGACATATTTGAGGATGTGGAGTCACATGAGATCTTCTCAGAAATGCCCAAACGGGAAGGCGTTCGGCAGTCTGACTGGGAAAGTGATTCTGAGAGAGACTGTGGCTCCAGGCGTCCCCAGGGGAACACCCCCGGTGAGGACCACAGGGAGGTGCCATCCCAGGGCAGGGAAGTTGGACAGCTTATAGGCCTTCAGGGCACCTACCTGGGTGAAAAGCCCTATGAATGTCCCCAGTGCGGGAAAACTTTCAGTCGGAAATCCCACCTCATCACGCACGAGCGGACCCACACGGGAGAGAAATACTACAAATGCGACGAATGCGGAAAAAGCTTTAGTGATGGTTCAAACTTTAGTAGACATCAAACGACTCACACCGGGGAGAAACCTTATAAATGCAGGGATTGTGGGAAAAGCTTTAGCCGGAGTGCAAACCTCATAACCCACCAGAGGATCCACACGGGTGAGAAACCCTTTCAGTGTGCCGAGTGCGGCAAGAGTTTCAGCAGGAGCCCTAATCTCATTGCTCACCAGCGAACCCACACGGGGGAGAAGCCGTACTCATGCCCAGAGTGTGGCAAGAGCTTTGGCAACCGGTCCAGCCTTAATACTCACCAGGGAATCCACACCGGAGAAAAGCCCTACGAATGCAAAGAATGTGGCGAGAGCTTCAGTTACAACTCCAACCTGATCAGACACCAGAGGATCCACACGGGGGAGAAACCGTACAAATGTCCCGACTGTGGGCAGAGGTTCAGTCAGAGCTCGGCCCTCATCACCCACCGGAGGACGCACACAGGAGAGAAGCCCTACCAGTGCGGCGAGTGTGGGAAGAGCTTCAGCCGCAGCTCCAATCTGGCCACGCACCGCAGAACCCACTTGGTGGAGAAGCCCTACAAGTGCGGCGAGTGTGGGAAGAGCTTCAGCCAGAGCTCCAGCCTGATTGCACACCAGGGCATGCACACGGGCGAGAAGCCGTACGAGTGCCTGACCTGCGGGGAGAGCTTCAGTTGGAGCTCCAACCTCATCAAGCACCAGCGGACCCACACGGGGGAGAAGCCCTACAAGTGCGGGGACTGTGGGAAGGGCTTCAGCCAGCGCTCCCAGCTCGTGGTGCACCAGCGGACCCACACGGGCGAGAAGCCCTACGCGTGCCTCATGTGCGGCAAGAGCTTCAGCCGGGGCTCCATCCTGGTCATGCACCAGAGGGCCCACCTGGGGGACAAGCCCTACAGGTGCCCTGAATGTGGCAAGGGCTTTAGCTGGAATTCAGTTCTCATCATACACCAGCGGATCCACACAGGCGAGAAGCCGTACAGATGCCCCGAGTGTGGCAAAGGCTTCAGCAACAGCTCCAACTTCATCACGCATCAGAGGACGCACATGAGAGAGAAGCTGAGTTGATGTGGCCAAGAGGGAGCGTGAAGGGACGGGCCCAGGAGAGGGAACTGTCGCACTGCCCCCAAGTGGGGACGTCTCATTAGAAAAGCCGTTCTTCCTGAATGGTCTTCTGGGATTTTTGCCAGAATCTCACGCCTGCTCAGCCTCATTCCGAGGATCCCATCACCTTAGTGGTCGGAGTCACACTCCAAGAACAGGGCACAAGAACGGAAGGTTGGAAAGTTGGGTCTTTTTTTTGTTTCACTTCATAGCTTGTCTGGCTCCCTTTCTCCTGACCCTCCGTGCCTCAGTTTCCTCTTTGGTAGGACAGGGGAGTGTTTCTCCATGTGGAACAGAAGACAGCATGGCCCACAGCCCAGCTGAGTCCTCAGAAGAAATACCAGAAATCTATTAAGCTGCCACTTTGTTGGGCTAAAATTCCAGGCTCCCTGCCCATGTCAGAACCGGCTTTTCCTGGCTCTGTGTTCTGGGCTTTGATTTCAGGTCAAGGTGGAGGGGCTCCTCCAATTCTGAGTCATCACATGACGGTCAAGTCCAAAAGTTTTCTTTTTAGCAAGTGTGAGGAACACCGAAACACAAGGAAGTGTGTCTTGGAACCAGAGTCTCAGTAGTCTTTCCTCTGATAAGAGTGGAACAGAGCCTGCCAGGAAAGGCATACACTGAGGAGATGGACACGTCTGCTTTGATCTCTGCTACCTTCCTGTGGTGAATGTGGTATGCCAGGGGATGTACCAGTCCTTGTGGGGCTTCATGTTTTGAGTGTGAAGTGAAGGTGGAGACCCTCAGCTGTCTCGCCCTAGTTGACGGTAGTTTCTGTCTCATCGCAGTAAAAGCTGTCTTACACTCTGCAGGGTGGGCTCATGTCTTTACCCGACAGGCACTCACAGCCCCATAATCATCACTGTAAGCACTTGTCATTTCCTTGTTCTTATGTTTATTCTATACACACAAAGCTAGAATTCTGTCCGATAGCTTTTATATACGGAGAACATTATTTTTAAGGAAGTGTTGGTTATGAGGCTGTCATCTGTCCTCTGGAGAGATCTTGGCTTGAATCGGAGAAGTTGTGCTACAGAGGTTGCCCTTGATTTTAGGGTGCTTCCAGGGCTTTGTTCTTGGGTCCTTGAGCCTTCCAACAGTAGAGATGAGCATGATAGCGGGTGAAGGGGTTTGTTAGGAGAGGAGAGTAGACAAGGTATTTCTGGGAAATGTGAAACCACCGCCTCCTAGGCATGGGGCCAGCGCTCAGAATGGGCCTTGGTTCTTACAGGATGGACGCTCAATGTTGCCTAATAAAGTAGAGTCCCATTGTTTTCCTGAGTCTGTCTTTTTTTTTTTTCATATTTAAATTATTTTTTATTATGAAATACACATTTTTTAGAATTAATTTCAGCTGTACAACACAGTGCAATAGTTATACTTTTTACCCCTCGAAGTGACAACCCCCCTCCCCCAATCCGCCGCCCGACTTCCCAATATCACACATATCTATTACAATTCCCTTGACTCCACTCCCACACTATACTCCACGT
>NW_017731398.1:1265588-1271804 GCF_001890085.2 Hipposideros armiger
ATATTTACAACATTATTAATTATATTCCTCGGACTGTCTTTCATGTCCCTGTGGCAGTATTGTAGTTGTATATTTATGCTGTCTAACCCCTCCCCCTTCTCTCTCATCCCCATCCCCCTCCCAACTAGCAGCCATCAGTTGTTCCTCTTTATCTCTGAAACCACTTCTGTTTACTTTCCTCGTTCATTCAGTTTTTTAGATTCCACATATAAGTGAAATCATATAGTATTTGTCTTTCTCTGACTGACTTATTTCACTTAACATAATAGTCTCTAAGTCCATCTGTATTGTCCCAAATGGTACGATTCTGAGTCTGTCTTTTAATGTGTGTGAAAAACCTGAACTTGACTGTCAGCAAACCCCCACCTTACTTCCCCACCCACCCACCTCCTGCCCAGGGCTGAAAGTGGTCCAAGACCTTCGGGGAGTAACAATCAGTGGCTTCAAAGAGCACACTGCTGGGTGAACCTAGACCTGTGTGCTTGAGCAGCGCGCACATTCCCACTGTCCTTTGCCAGACATCCAGTCTGACAACAAGACTTGGAGCAGCATCTATGGCTAAGGAGCCAGATGGTGTCCCAAGGAGGCCATTGGGCATCATCTCTATCCATAATCGACTGAATTAGACACGGGGAGGACGCTTCTAACCTAGGCAGGGACAGCTGTTTAAGCAAACCATGGAGGCTCTGACATCCCCGTGGTTAATGCGATCACTGTGCTGGGTGCTAGAGGGAGTTGTGAACAGGAAGTCCCATCACCTGTCTTCATCACCTTTTACTAGAAGAAAGATTCCCATCTGGCTGGGAAGATGCATAAGAGAAAGAACAGGATGATTTCCCAGGTGACATTAAGTTCTGAAATTTGGGTTATAGACGATACTGGCTCTCTAAGTCTCAACTTGAGAAAAGAATTGATATTAAGCTTTTGAAACTAACTTTCTTTCCTTTTTTTACTCATCCCTACCTGGTAAAAACGCATAATATCCTGGAAAAATGGAAACAAGATTGGTTGGAATTGCAGAAGTAGGCTGGAATCAGGTTGGGAAATGACAGATCGTGGTTCTAGGAGGGTGGACAGCCCATCACTGCCTGTCCTTCTTCTCCCTAGTGGGTCTTCAGAGGCAAAGAGGGGTCAGTGCACAGTGGCCTTCATGTGGCTCTGTGTTACATCGAAGGGCATGGACTCCTTCCCCTAAAAAACATCAGGAAGCCCCAGTCCTCTTGGCAGATCTACTTCTGCCGTATCTCTGTTCACAATTCAATTACCCCTGTGTCTCTAACAAAGGCTTAGATGTACGTGTATTTAGGGACTGAGTTTTTGTCACCAATTTGTCTCTTAAGTTCATGGTAACAGCCTTGGGACAATTAAAAGCCTACAAATGTTAAAAAGCAAAAAGCAAAAAAAAAAAGGCAATTGTTTCACCCTCAGCGTGGCCCCCAGGTCCACCTCAGTAAGTCTCTCACATGACTTGGGTCACGTCCCTCTCCCAGTTCCTGCAATGGCCACCTTGTACCCTCTGGCCATTCTCCTCAGACCCCTGCCAGCTCCCAGGTTGAGCTCACTTGCTCTGAGAGCCTTGAACCTGTCAGGTGTGGGCTCCCTCAGCGTCCCACCCCCAGACCAACAAACTTCTCTGTATTTCACCCCCTCCCTTCTCAGCCCCAGGCTCAGCCTAGAGAGGTGCTGTCGGTGGGAGAGAGCCATCGCTCCCCGCAGTCAGCCTGCACCTCCCTCCAGGTTCAGGACCTTGCTCCATCAGCTAGTTCCTCTCTTGATTTCTGGTCTGTCCCCCTCCACTGGCTTCTTCCTGCGTCCCCGAATTTCCTTTGCGAGGAGCATGGCCATCTACCTGGCCACACCCGACCCAAAACCTGAGAGTCATCCAAGCTTCCTACCTGCCTCGTGTCCCTCAGAGCCATCCAGAAGCATGCCCCACAAATTCTGCCTCCCTGCTTTAACATCTCCCAGCCCCAAACCCTCCACATCATTCAAGCCCCTGCCTGACAAGTGCAGTAGCCCGGCTGGTGCCCCAAGCTCGCTCTAGCTCTGCCTCCTGCTACTTTAGTGGTCAGTGCGAGTGTTCTTCTACAGCACAGAATGGGACTTGTCCGTACCCAGCTGAAACCCTCTGGGGCTCCCCATCACCCACAGAAAGGCTACGCTCCTGGTAGGGCAGACAAGGCCTTCCTAGTGGGGCCTCTGTGGGACTTCGTCACCACACCTCTACGCCCTGACAACTCCTCACTGGGCATTGCCTCGACCTGCTCACTCTGCTTTTCTGGAATGCTGGGCCTCCCTGTCTGCCGGGGGCACACCTGTACATCTTTTGAAGACTCAGCCTGGGCACCACCTTCTCCATGAGGCCTTCCCTGCACTTCTCTGGCAGGCCCGACCCTGCCTATTACACCCCAACCCTCTCCAACTTCAGTGCCTATGGCTCTTATTGCATGGACCTGTTACACATCTCCCTACATGATTCTCCCTCTTCTACTTTTCATGCTCATACCCATACTGAGGTCCCAAACTCTGTCTCCAGCACCCAGCTCAGGGCCTGGGATGTGATAGGAGCTCAGTCAATTTTTGCCAACTGAGTTCTCTTCATGGAGATATATCTAAATTGCAAGAGGCAGGTGGCGCCCAAAATTCTGACCTGGAGAATGGATTAGGTTTCCTACACTCTCCTTTGGTAAAACGATAAATGTAAGTTAGTTTTAACTTCAGTGCCCTCTCACCTAAATTGCAATCTATTTCTATTGGTGAATGGAGACAAAGTTGAAGACATTTATAATACCTAACCAACCAGTATCCTAATGAAACAACTTATATTTTTGAAATGTCACAGATCATCAAAAGCCAGTGAAAAACCATGCATCGTTACTGTAACCAAGTCTGTAGAACACAATCTGTTTGTCCTCCATCTAGACAAACTGAGAGGTGGGGGAGACTTTATCTTACTCTTTAATCCCAGTGTATTCATACAACCATATCCTGAGACAGTAACCCTTGTTTTAACCTTTTTGCTGAAATATACCATAACAAAAATGCACAAAAGTGTACCGCTCATTGAATGGCTACAAACGGAATACACTATTAACAACTCAGTAACACCCCAGAAGTCCCCACTCAGCTCCCCTCCCAGCCAGTCCTCTGTCCCCTCTATCACGCTCTAAAGTTTGTGGTGTGGTGGATGGATGGTTGGGAGCTGGACAGACCTGGTTGCAGCCACGCTGTGCCACTAATCACACACCCTCATTCTTATCAGAGATTTCTACTATTTGAGGCAGGTCATAATGAGACTTCCTAATTTTTTTTTTCATGGAATTTTACTTCCCTTTGGGTTGCATTTATAGTTTACAATAAACCACACAGCTCATAGGAACACAATTTATGGAGCAGTTACTCTGCTCTGTGCTAAGCTCTTTATGTGCATGTCTCACTTAATCTTGACAACAGCTGTATGATGGGAGGTCCATATTTCAGGGGGGAGGTCAGTAAGGGACTTACCCAGCACCTGTTGCTTAACCACTCCAGTCCTGAAGTCAGTTGATCCACTGCATTATTAAAGCCATAAGAAATACCTAGGGAACAAATTGAGAAAACAACAAAACCTTAAAATAAAAACAATGTATTGGCTACTATTGATAGTTTGAGTCTTCTCTTTAGCTAGTATCAAAATGATCCTTAACTGTAATTGGTCCTTCCTTGCACGTGACCAGTGGCGACTCTTCCCAGCCCTTTATCCCCCATGGGGGTCCCGTCTCATAACCAGGGAATTCAGCAGCAGCCCAGTGGGCTCAGTTTGCTGTACCCACAGGCTCTCACGGACAGCCCTGGAGTTTTTCAAATGTAGGGCTGTTTTAACCTCCCTGCTGCCTGGGAACTATTGCAAATCTCTGGACAGAACATTAGAGTCTTTCCTTCTTTCACCCTCTTCACTTGATAAAAGAGCCCAAGGCTATAGAGGAAGTGGAAGTAGAACAGCAGGGATGGTGGTCAGATTTTGAGACAAAATTTCTGAGCCTGGTGGAGAGGAGGGCTGGCGGTTAATTCCCTTTGGCTTTCCGCCCAGTCATTTGTGCAAATGAGCTCATGCCTCTGGCATCAGCAGACACTGTCTCCAGGGCCTACCTGCCCTGGCTCCCTCTCTCCTGCTCCCTCTTTCCAGTGTACCAACTGGGAACTTTCTAAGGTTCATAGGCCCGAGGCAGTTGCAGAACTTGCTTCTCCTCCTGGCTCCCAAGTCCTGGCAGGCACAATGTCCCTGCAGTCTGTTTACACTGTTGGTGTTTGAGAGAAGGGTGCCTGCCAGGAGGCCTCAGGGAGGGGCACATCTTGGCAGATTTACTACGGTTGAGTTCTGGTCCCCAGCTTTTCTGGCACAGAGACTAGATTTCCTCAGTACACCCAGAGATGACCAGACCCTGGGTGGTAGGCTCCTGTTGACCAAGAGACCAGTAGAATCTAGAACCCCAATTATTATTAATTCACTGTGGGGGATCTCCTATGCTAAGCCACCTTCAGAACACTCCTTGTTCCTGGTCTTGAGTTACTGAAAAATGGTGACTTTGTGATCAGATAGTGATTGATGAAAGAGATCACGTGAGGGACAGGTACACACCAGCTATGAATACCCCCAGCTGATGAATGCTGCACTTCAAAGTCCCACTTTTCTTTCCTGCCCCCACAATGCAGTCTGCTTAGGGCCCAAGACTGACTTGTTAGCACTTTCAGGTTTCCCGGCTGAACGTGCCCCTTCTGGTGATAGGTTAGCATCAGTGGTTAAGATGGAGTTAAATGGAGGATCCAGTGTACCTAGGAAACATTAATCTCTACTCATTACATGTGGCTGAAGTTAGTTGAATTCTTACAGGATAAGCTTATTTCCTTCATCTCAAAATCATTTCTTCTTATGCACTATTTATAAACACCTCTGTGCAATGTTTTTCTAAATATATCAATGACCTAGAAACCGAATGCGTGCTGAAACTGACGTACTGGCATCTGCCTCTCTCATTGTCCCATATAGTTGCCCTTCAGAATTATTAGCTCCTGTCTGAAATTTGTGGTGTAGCAGATGGAGTACTGAGAGCCTAAGAGGCATGACAGACCTGGTTCAGACACACTTGTGCCACTAACTAGCAAAGTGACTGGGGCACATCACTTCAGGAGGCCTCATTTTCTTCATTTGCAAAATTGATGACAATACTTGCTTTTCCCACTCCAGAAGGCTGCTGGGAAAAGGTAAGTCACTCTGTATAGCACTGAACATTGACATCCTATTCTCTGCGGTAATATTGATAACTGATACAGCGCGCTTCCATCAAAGAATGTTCCTGTTTACGTTTCTAAGACCACCTGTCCTTTGAGGGACCAGGAAAATGCAACTGGGAAAGCATGCCATGTATGTAGACTATTGGGAGTCCTTCAGTCACATTTTTGAGGAATGTGGCTCACAGCTCATGGACATGTATGCATGTCTTCTCCCCTGAAGTACTGGGTGTGATGTCAAGTTGAAGATGATATGAGTTGTGTTTGGGGCTATCCTTTCCATGCTTGAATTTGTTTCTAGTCAAAATTTCATGTGCTCAGGAGCTCCGATTAAGGAAATGGACAAAGGACTTGGATTAGTAATATTCAATTTTCTTCTTTAACAATGGAACCTCTTTCCAGGTGAAATCTTACAGTAATAGAAAACATGTGAAAGCAGAGCTGCTCTGGTGGTGGGAGCCCAAAGCCCTCTCCTGGGCTGGGCCCTTGCACACCTAGCTGGTCCCTGAGACAGTCCTGTGGGACTTATGGGCTGGTCCAGGGAATGGTTTGAAAGCCAGATGTGTGCGCATGCTCAAAGTGTTGGCCTGTTTCCACAGTAGCCCTCTTGGAACTCTGGTTTCTAAGATCAGAGGAGAAAAAAAAATCTCCATGTGTTGGGTCCAGACAATTAACAAAGAGGCTGGATATCAAATTAGGGTTCCGAAGGTTTTATTAAGCTGAGCTCAGCAACCGTCTCTCCGACTAAGGAAAAACGGCCCCGAAGACTCGGGGGGGTAGGGTTTTTATAAGGCAGGGCTACAAGCAAAGCAAATTACAGAAGCTAAAAAGAATGTGCAGTTATTTCAGTCAAAATCGCATCCCGCTGTTGTAACAGTGTTGTTATGTCCAGATGTCTTAACAGTACATCATGACCGGGTTGAGTTGACCACACAAACTGTTTCTCAG
>NW_017731398.1:1274114-1276350 GCF_001890085.2 Hipposideros armiger
TTGTCCTTCTTATCTCCAGTAGCCCATCCTCATTCTTCAATATGGACACCTGGCATTTTCTCAGCCTTAAGTAAGCTCAGCTCCCGGCTCCCCTGCTTTCCAACCGGACCACCAGCCCTTGGCCCCTATCAAACTTCTGGAGCTGCCTCCTCAATGATGGAGGATCAGACTCCACAGGCATCAGGACATGGGGAGGGGGCAGCAGGGCTCTTTCCTTTACCTCAATCCTGCTGGGCTAACGCTTGTGGTGTTCACTAGGCTTCACTCTGTAATTTATGTCTCTGGCTCCAGAATTTCAAGTTCTACTTAGTAACACCTACCTGCGAGTGGCTTCCCAGGGAGCTAAAGGAAGAGGTTTGAACTTCAGAGCACAGCTGCAAGGTTCTTCTCTGAACTGAACAATGGCTGTAGCTGTGGACCAACAAAACCAGGCTCCTCAAGTACAAGAAGAGGTTCAAATAGTGAAGCTGGAACACGAGTCCCACTGGCAGCAGGAAATTTCCCTTCAAGGGAGTGACCCCGGACCAGAGACCTCCTGCCAGCGCTGTTGGCATTTCCACTATCAAGAAGCATCAGGGCCCCAGGAGACCCTCATCCAACTCCGGAAGCTCTGTCGTCAATGGCTGAGACCAGAGGAGTATACCAAAGAGCAGATCCTGGAGTTGCTAGTCCTGGAACAGTTCCTGACTGTCCTCCCCCAGGAGATCCAGATCTGGGTGAGACAAAAGCATCCAGAGAGTGGAGAAGAGGCTGTGGCCCTTGTGGAGGACTTGCAGAAAGAACCTGGAAGACGGAAGCCACACGTTAAGATTCAGGAACCTCGTTCCGAGTACTTAGAATGGAAGGATGTGAGAGAGACAGCCACCTGGGCTTGCCAGCAGTGGGGGGACGTGTAGTACTTTGCTGTTTATTGTGTCAGAGTAGAATCTGCTTATTCCCTGGGACCAGGAGCTGCAACTCGCCTCCCAAGTCCAGACTGACTCTTCGGAGAATGCACAACATTGGTTCCTCTGAGTGTTGTCCCTGTCATTACATGACAATGACTTAAAATGGCTTGAATACTGCTCTGATCAAAGAGGAGCACAGAAAAGCTGTTTTCTTTTTGGAGAACAGCAGTCATTCGGCAGCAGCCAACCCAAATCAAGGGGCTTCACTAATCTTGACTGACATTATTGCATCTTTGGATCCTATTGCAAAATAGCTGCATTGATGGCTGGATCTCTTGAGTTTTGCCTAGGGGTTGACCCAGAGAACTGGTGGGCAGATGGCTGTGGGCCTGCATTCT
The DNA here is from genome assembly GCF_001890085.2 of Hipposideros armiger. Lineage (NCBI taxonomy): Eukaryota > Metazoa > Chordata > Mammalia > Chiroptera > Hipposideridae > Hipposideros > Hipposideros armiger. The sequence continues at coordinate 1,275,400 of NW_017731398.1, forward strand.
AGCCCATGTCTCTCTGAAGTCTTCCACACACCCACACTCCTTACTGCCCCTGCAATGATTTGCATAAGGCTGATTCCCCCTTTGCTTTTTTGTGTCTTGGGACACAAGTTTTAGTGCCTACAGAATTTTGGCCAGTTCCAGTTCATCAACAGAGACAGGAGGTGCTCGCAGAGAAGGAACCCTCAGGATCAGTACTGGGCTCCCTAAGTGTCTATCTGAAGCAAGCACAGACAGAATCCATGTGTCTGTTCTAGGCAATGGTGAAGCGCTCACAGCCAGAACCAGAACAGCTTAACCACGGCCCCAAAGCAGAACTCCAGTCCCTGCACAAGGGCGGTAAGCAGCAGCAGTGTGGATAGGAAGGGAGGGACCTTCTGTGGGGAGGGCAGGAAAGCCCCTCTGAGTGCAGACAGTGGGGTAGAGGGCACAGCCCCTTTCCACTCGGAGAATGCGGCATGAGAACTGACCACATCAATCTGTGGGGTCCTCAGCAAGGCACCTCCAAGGGAAGGACTTGGTGTTTTATAAAACTAATAGGGGGGCCTGTGGCACCTCTCGTGATGTGAATGAGAGATTACTGGTCCCAAGAGGTCAGGTGTGGGTAGAGATTTTAGACCTGGTTGGTGGGACAGGCACAAAGAAGGGTTAAACTAAAGTGCAGTAATTCTGAAAATGTGTCCCCCCAAACCAATTCGGATGGTTCAAGCATGCTATCAAAACTGAAGAATAAAATCTAAAACTCTGACAATCAGTAATGTGGATGGACATGGAAGGGAAAAATGAGGCACTCTCCTCTTAGGAATGTGCCATTGTGGTTTTTAGCCAATCCTTTGAGAGGAGGAGGAAGACTTCTGTTTTTGAACTCAGTTGGGCTGGTCCCCAGGAGCAATGGAGACACGCTGTCCTCTAAATGGCTCCTTTTCCTTCCCCGAGCCCTGCCTGGTCCTTCGG
>NW_017731398.1:1278560-1280014 GCF_001890085.2 Hipposideros armiger
ATGTTGCAGTAGTTTGCAAAGGGTAAAGAGAGACTACTTTTTACTGCAAATGGGAGAGCCCTTTGTTCATGTGGGAAATTGAGAAAAAGGAAGAGCCATTCTTTAGGAATATTTACAAGCATATTGTGAGAGCAAGTGCTGTCACAGAGGACAAAGCCCACTCGATTGTTTCTCAGGAAATCACTGAAATGCTGTGGTAGGAAGGGAGGGGTCTTCTGCTATTTTCATTACAAAACCAGCAGCCTTGCCTTAGTTGACCTCTATACCTGTCTCCTAGGGGTACACTGGGGCTATGAAGAAACGAAAACTTTCCTGGGAATTCTGGGTGAGCCCTACATCCATGAGAAACTCCGCACCTGCCATCGGAACCGCCAAGTGTACCGGATTGTGGCTGAGCAGCTGCAGGAATGTGGCTTCCTGCGCACCCTGAAGCAGTGTCACTACCGGTTCAAAAACCTCCAGACCCACTACCACAAGGCCAGGAGCACCCATGGTCTGGGCACCTGCCCCTTCTATGCCGAGATGGACGCCCTGATGAGTCCCTGGGCCCTTGCCAACACCTTCGATGCCTTAGAGGTGGAAGGAGGCCTTCTGCAGAATGGAGGGGACTCCAAGGAGAACCAGAGGGCAGCGCCGGGAGATGTGACAGGAAATGGTGATAAAATGGCAGAGGAGCCCAGCAGCCATACGCCCCAGGCTTTGATGGGGAACCACAGTGGGTAAGCTCTCTTCCCACCACTGCCCCTCAGAACAGGGAGTCATGTGGGAGGCTCAGGGGCCCTGCATCAGGGGACATGCTTATGGTCACTCTGCTGTCACTAATCTGTATCTGGAACAGCCTTGCCAGGAGGAAAACTGGTGACTTATTTACCTCTGATCCTCAGGTATCGCTAGAATCAGGCTTCTGCTGAACCAATAGTCCAGGTGATTCACAACCACCATATTGAGGGTTTAGCTCTGCTCTGGAGCAAAGCAATCTCCCCACCTGTTTTTAGTAACAATAGTATAGAAACAGAGGCTGGAGTTACTTAAATTTCCGTTGTTTGTTTCCACCTAAAGTGCTCCACAGATGTGAACCCTGCTTATATGTATGTTCTTGGGCAGGTTGGGTAACACCCCGAACCTCCACTCTCTCATCTGTAAAATGGATATAGTGATAGCACCTACTCAGCGGGCTGTGTGAGGAACCTGGCATACTGTTAGCACTCGGCAAATGTTCGTTATCATCATCATCGTTACAATTATTATGAAAATAGATAAGTGGGTTGTCCTGTACTCCTCATTTATGGGAGCAATTTCCTGAGTCACTAAACTTTTTTTCTGGGAACTAGGCCTTTCTGGGAGGTGCCTCCATTCTCATTTCACTTACCACTTCCAGATACGAGAACACAGTGAAGCACAGAACTGCGTGACTTGTTTTGCTTTTCCTCGAGCATGACTTCCAGTTTCCCAGG
>NW_017731398.1:1281998-1291479 GCF_001890085.2 Hipposideros armiger
GAGAGAAACCCTACGAATATCTCGAATGTGGGAAGAGTTCCAGCGACTGCTCAAACCTCATCACCCACAGGCGAATTCACACTGGAGAGAGACCCGATAAATGTGGGGAATGTGGGAAGAGTTTCAATCAGAGCTCGAGTCTGATCATACACCAGAGAATTCACACAGGAGAAAGACCCTATGAGTGCAGTGAGTGTGGGAGGAGATTCAACAACAATTCACATTTTAGTGCACATCGGAGAGCCCATGTGGGAGAAAGACTCTAAGCGCAGGAGCAGTGTCTTTACAGCATCCAGTGTGAGAACATGAAGGAATCTGTCCCCGATGGGGACATACCACGACACCCACAAGGAGGAAGAGAGGATACAGATCCCAGCCCAACAAACCTTTTCTTGTTTCTCTCACTAAATGCTCCCTTGGCTTATGAGCTTTCAGGGCTTTCTTACCCAGGCTGTTAGAACGGAGACCAGTTCTGAATTTGACTGTATCACCATCTCAGTGCATCATCACTGTAATTCTGTGCCTTAATTTTCACAGATTGGTAGTACGAGGGTGAGCTTCTTGTCGCAGAGACACTGCCCTCAGGAATGGGGGGCAGGCTCTGCCTCCTGCGCTAATGGCATTGACGGTGGGGTCAGCTGCAGAACCAGCAATGGCTGAACTGTTTCTTCTCAGAAAGAGAAGGGCAGCTAGACACGGAGTTATTAACTACATACAGTTTAAAGGTCTCCACTGTTTTCTACGGGAGGGTTGGGGCCAGGACATGCCTACATTTCTCCACATCCCTTTTCTCAGGATTTACATGGAGTTAATTGAGAGGAAAGCTCTCTATTATATTTGGGGCAGGGAAAAGGAAAAAAGATCACTGCTAAAGGCTGACTTTCTAAACCATAACCTATTCTTCCTCTCAACATATTAAGTTCAACCATATGACATTCCCATTTCTGATCTACAAAACCAGCAATTTCTATTCAGCCTAAACAGAATTTTTGCATGGCAGAAATATTCCAATGCCATTGGGGCTGCTGCAGAGCCTTACATCTCAGGCTTATCCTAAAAATGGGAGACTGAGACAAGATGTGAACCAGGATAATGAAGTGGGAAAAGCCTTCTGCTGTAAATATGTCCAGAGCAATACTAAGAACCATGCCATTGACTCAGAAGACTCCTAGTTCGAGAGTTTACCTCTGTATCACCTGCCTCTGTCTGTACTCGGGTGTCCAGATCCTAAGGGGGAGGCCCTGTGCAGGTCATCGGTCCCTGCGATGGGGGCGCCTGCAGGAGCTGAGTCCCTGTGGGGACTGACATACAGAGCAAATGGTGCTTGGAAATACACTGAACACAGCTTCTCCCTCTTAAAATAGTCTCCTTTGTGTGCTGGATTTAAAAATGTTTTCCTACAACTTTCTGGAAACCCAGCAATTATAAAACAAAGCACAAATTGCATGTATCATGATTGTATCTAGACCTACAGAATGACTATTAAGTCTTTTTTAAGAACATAAAGAACTTACCCAAATAAGTGTTGTCTGTCACAAGTAGTCACTTTGATGAGCTGTGGCCTTTCTATGTTGTTGTCGCTACTGATGACATTAAGTTTTCCTTTAAGGACTGTCTTCAAACCACCTTAGAAAGCCTCACATCCGTGTATTTCCTGCACACACGTGTCTGGCACATAGGAGGGCTAAATAAATGCTGACAGACAACAGCGTGTTCATTATTTAGCCTGGTCATCTTTCTAATCCACGAGACTTGCTTGGCTTGGCCCAATTTCTGCTTTCCAAAAACAGAATCCCTTCAAAGGATCTCAATTTGCTGCCATTGAGGAGACTTTTTCAAAGAGCTATTTTTAGAAATAGTTTTCAAAGATGTAGCCAGAAATGTGAGCTTAGAACTTTTATATGGCCAGGAAATAAATCTGGTATGGATTATTTTAAATCAGTCCCCTCTTTTCGATGTGAAATTCTTTACGTAGGTAGAAATTCCAATTAAGAACTTATCAGGAATATATTAGGCCATGTGGGGCTTGCAAATTCCACTGTCTGGTGAGCATGACCCTGGCCTCCCAGCTGATTCAGCGCAGGACGCGGGCTCCCACTCACCTGCTTTGAATGCACTCCACCCCAGAGAACAAGCCCTTCTCCCTTTACTTCTCTCCAGGACTCTAGCTTTAGTCTTCATCACAGCTGCATCAGTCCTCCAGTCCAGAACAGAGTGAAAATACAGCCAAATTCACTGAGTACTCAGTGTGCCCGGCCCTCTGCCAACCACTTTATTGCAGGGTTTCATTTCACCATCTCGGCCACTCTGCGAGGTGGTACTAGAATTAGGCCCATTTCGGAGGCAGGACTTGGGCCCTGATCTGTCTGACTCCAACACGGGTATCTTAGTCACTACGTTACATCAGTCTCCCAACTGTGCAAACTGCTGTGAGTCACAGCTTACGTGTGGGGGTCAGTGCATAGGGAATGACTGTATATGGTCAACTGTAGTCTTGAGAATCCCTCCCACAGCCCACTAGGTAAGGACAGCATCTCTCAGGCCTGTGAGATGCCTACGTGCCGAAAGCCCAGGGGATTGAAACCTGTTACACACAACTGCTCTGAAAGAAGAGTAGCTACCAAATCTTTACTGTGCCAATCATCCTACCAGCTGTTTTTTCATATATTACTTTTAACTTCCCCAACAACTTATGCGGCAGTTACTAATATTGTCATTTTACAAATAAAGGAACTGGGGCTAAGAGAGGCTGGTTAACTTGCCTAAAGCCACTCAGCTCGTAACAGGGACCTGTGGTCACCTGAGTCCTACATCAGTACCCTTAATGGACAGCAGCTGCTCCTCTTCCTCGAGGCCTGGCAGAAACCACTGGAGTCAGTGGGAGGCACGTGAGTCCACCCAGTCCCACACGTGCAGAGAGGCGTCACTCGCAGCCGAGAGCAAAGTCCTTGGTTTGTGGGGGTGCCAGGTGTGGGTGGTGACCAGTGGAGCAGCGTCTACCCCATTGCCGTCTAGGAAAATGTGACCTCTGTGAGTGAAGAGAGGTTCTACTTGGCCCTCCATTCCAGCCCAAGACGTGACATCATAGACCTGGACTGTCCCATCAAAACCTGAGGAAGAACAAGAAAAGAGAGGATTGACATCTAATGTCTAAAATAATTTCTACAGTTTGTTCTATCGTACCAAAACAGGCTATGGGATGAGAAATCCCATAGCCTGGAATCCCATGAGGAATTGTAAAAAGATACTTAATGGCCAAATGAAAGGCATGGGACCCCTGCCCGCATGCCGGCAGCTGCCAGCACCACAGGGCACGTGATGAGAGTCTGTTGTCCATCTGTCTTGTGCCAGGACCGAGGCCCATCCTGGACATACATTACTTAATCCTCACAACTCTGTGAAGTAGGTACTAATATTTATCCCTGGAAACTGAGGCTTTAAGAGACTTTTTCTTTTTATTTAAATTTAAGTTTATTGGGGTGACAATTGTTAGCAAAGTTACATAGATTTCAGGTGTACAATTCTGTAATACATCATCTATGTATCAGATTGTGTGTTCACCACCCAGAGTCAGTTCTCTTTCCATCACTATATGTTTGATCCCATTTACCTTCATTTTTATTTTTTATTTTTATTATTATTTTTATTATTATTAGTTTCAGGTGTACAGAACAATGCAACAGTTATCCTTTTCGCCCCTCACAAAGTAACAACTCCCCTCCCCGCTCAGAGACTTTTTCAAGCCTTTTCCACTTGCCCCAAATTCTAATTCCTCCACATCTGGGACCCTGTCGGCAGATGACCTTGTTTCCTACTTGATGGGAGAAAGAGCAGCCTTTGCAGCGGTTCTCAACTGTGGGTCGCGACCCCTTTGGGGGTCAAACGACCCTTTCACAGGGGTAGCCTAAGACCATCGGAAAACAAAAAGATATTCACATTACGATTCATAACAGTAGCAAAATTAGTTATAGAGTAGCAACGAAAATAATTTTATGGTTGGGGGTCAACCACAACATGAGGAACTGTATTAAGGGGTCGCGGCATTAGGAAGGTTGAGAACTGCTGCTTTAGAGGAACATTCTCTTGTTCCCCACGACCTAGCTATCCCCACACTCACTCCACCCTGCTGTCTTCTTGTTCCCAAAGAGCCAGTCCCTCCACGCACGCTGGTTCTTCTGCTCCTTCTGGGTCCTGCCATTATCAATCATCTTTCTTGCTCTCTCAACCATTCTTTCAACCTCTGCCGCCTCAATGGCTGCTCCCCACTGGCTATTAGATATCCTCATTAAATATCCTCATTCAACTAGATACTGCGAGGCCAGACCCAGGAGCCTGCTGACCCAGGGGGCTTGCTGTAATTCCCAAACAACTAGACTGAGAAGCACCCTTGAGCTCCTCTCACCTCTCTCTGATGCAGCCCATGGCTGTCCTAGGTCTTACTATCTGCAGGCCTATGGACCAGCCTCAGAGCTGAATTCCTTCCAGGATAGAAAAGGCCTGCTACCAGTGTGTGAAAGTTTAGTAGCCAGAATGGGGAAGGACTGCCCCCAAAGAACCGAAGGTTAATCTGGGGCTTCCTGAGAGCAACTTCAACTTCCGGAGTCAGATTTATTATGGGGCCAGAGGCTCGTTCCTGAGCACCGCATAGTCCCCTGGAAGAGAGAGATCAAATAACAGACACAAAATCCTGCCAGCAGTACCTGAAATGGCCAAGCAGTTGTCCAGGCCTGGAGCCCAGGTCACATGCAACAGCTCCGGGTCAGGGCTAGGTGTGGACACTGGGCACCGGACTGAGCTCACAGGATGGCGGAGATCCCGGGGGTCAAGAAGACAGAGCTGGCCATCTGAGCACAGCCTGGCGATGCCCCCGCCCCCGGCTTGTGCACACCACCTTCCTCCACCGGACCCAGCGCTGGGGCTGGCATTCTCTGACGGTGCCCACTTCTGGCGGGTGTCAACAAGCCCCAGGCGGCCCGAGTTGCAGCAGAAGGCAAAGGTGTCTGCATCCAGGACCTGCAGGCTACTCAGCTCCTCACTGTCACTGATGCCTGGAAGACAGAGGGCGGAAGAGGAAAGCTGCTGGAGGCTGATGGGTCTGGCAGCTTGGTAGGGCGGGCTGGTCACAAGTCCCTTCCTCGGGGAAGCCTCCCCAGTCCCAGAATGGGAGCCCCTTGAGGCCAGGGCTTGCCTCTCTTTCATCTTGGGCCCCCAGCATCTGGCACATGGGGTGGAATTCAGTTTCAACGTGGCTGAGTAGGGCTGGGAAGTGGACAGTGGCTGGAGAGGCCGGCAAGGGGTGAACTATGGCCGTACCTGAGGTGTACGTGGTCTTCTGGGATGCCAGATCCACAACCTTCAGACCACTGAGCCGCACCCCGTGGAGGACCCCAGGTGCCCCTGACGAGAAGATGGCCACCCGGGGCCAGACACTCCCCTCCTTCTCATGCACAGCGATGGTGCTGAGAGCTTTAATGACATCTGCAGGAAAGTGGGAGAGGTAAAAATCCAGACTGTTAATGAAGGGTTGAAGCATTACACAGTGAAAGCCAGTCAGCATTTCTAAGGTCAATGAAGAAAGGGAGCTGACAGCTGGCAAGAGAGGATGCGGAGACAAACTCTCTGTGTTATGTTTACATTTTGAAACTGTCAGAAACACTTTAATTCCTTTATAACTCGTCTTATGAACTGTTTTTGCAAATGGCAGATAATGAAGCACAGCCGCCATCTCAAAACCCCCAAGAGCAGTTGTGGCTTTTTATAGTTTTTTATGGAGAACAGAGAAAGGAAGAGAAAAGGGAAGAACACACTGACGGCGTCATTCACACTTTAAGTAAAAATCACAGGTACAGAGTTAGTGAACTAATATTACTTCTTCAAATACATGTTCTGTGACCTCAGCAATTTGCTGAAACCTTGCAGGTAAAGGTTACAACACAAATGTCGTTGTCTTCAAATGTAAACTGGACAAGAAAGTCCACGTCCTTTTTACAATGAACAGAAGAAAGACACGTGACCTAAAGTTGAATCAAATTTTGGTTTTATTTGTTTGTGTCAGCCTGCTGGTTAGCAGGCAGGTTCTCATCACTGCATCTACATTTAAGGCTTCTCTTAACAGAAGCCATTTAGAACCTAGTTCAGAACAAGTAGTTTGTTACACAAACTACTTAAAGGGAGATGCACATTTTCCATATTTTCTTGCTCCAAGGGGGGGAGGTGTGTGTGTCATTATTTGGTTCCCAGATTCTTTGAAGAAAAGGGAGATCTATGTATTTTTTTTTAATTCTAAAGGATAGGTAAGAGTCAGAATGAGGAAGGATGAAAGAAGGAACACTAACCATCTTTGTGACTTTGAATAAGTTAGCCTCTCTGCGACAGAGTTTGTTCTCAGACTCATGAGAATTTAATGAGATCACACATTGAAAGTGCTTGGCACAGTGCCTGGAATATAATATGCACTCAATTATTTTTGTTCCATCTTACAGACTGTTGAATCTGAACAAGTATCTATGAAAATGTACAGTGAACCAGAATGCTGAAGGGCCTGTGACAGCATTCTGCCTCAGCCGGCTGGGGAAAAACAACTAAACTTCCTCATGAAGATCTGAACAGGCATTTCACCAAAGAAGACATGTGAATGGTTAATAAGCCCATGCAAAGATGTTCAGCATTATCAATCATTAAGGAAATGCGAAACAAAGCCACGGTGATTTACAATTTCACAGCCATTAGGATGGCTTTAATAGAAAAGACAGACAACACAAATATGGGTGAGGACATGAAGAAATAGAAACCCTCATACAGCGCTGGTGAGAATGTAAATGATGAAGCCATTTTGGAAAACAGTTTGGAAATCTCTTTAAAAAAATCAAATATAAATTTACCACATGACCCAGCAAGTTTGCTCCTAAGTGTTTATATAAGAGAAATAAAAACATATGTCAGTAGAGACCTATACATGAATGTTCTTAGCAGCCTTATTCATAATAGCCAAAAGACAGATCCATCAGCTGGTGAATGGAGAGGCAAATGTGGTGGTACATCCAGACAATGGAACACTATTCAGCCATAAAAAGGAACAAGCTACTGATACATACTATGATGTGGTATGACACGGTGGACCTCAAAAGCATTATNTTCCGCTAACTTTGAATCTTAGTTACCTTGGAAAGTAGATACAAATTATTAGTGTTTATGATTTCCCTCTTAAATTTCTATCTGAATTTTTAACTATAACTATCACTTAACCAGGGAAATAGAAATAAGTGGGCATGGATAACACCCAAATTAAAACTAGTCAACCGTAAGATTATTGGAGGGATGAATTTCTTATGGTTGCGATGAGCTCTCCTCCCTGGCGGGGTTCAGTCATTTTGATGAAATATTAGGGCATCCGATAAATAATACTGTTCATCCCCCACTCAGATTCCAGACCAAATGAGAGACATGAGTAAGACACTGGGATTGAAATGGCAGTGTTCTAACTGGTGTCACTATTGGGGAGATTGTGGCTTAGGGGTGTGGCCACCATGGGCTCCCTAATCCTGAACCCCAGGACTGAACTGCAGGCGGCACTAGACACCCACAGCCTAGCCCTGCAGGGTCAGTCTTTGCTGCTGATCTCAGCTGGTTAATCAAAAAAGCCATTCCTCCCATTTGTAAGAAAGGGGATGGAGAAAGGCTGAGAGAGTTATTCTAAGGCATGTCCCTCTACCTGGAAGTTGGTACCCGAGAAAAAGGTGGCTTTTTAGGACTGGTTGGAGAAGGAGAGGAGCCGAGCTTGGGGGCAGAGCCTCTGAAGAGTACAAAGCTGCTGTGACTGAAGAGGGAGAAACGGGCCTACACACTGCTTACCTCCTTTTTCTTTGACTTTCTCCATGTGACCTTCTTGTTTGGAAGTGGGGAAGTGAGCGAGGCCTGGGAAGTCTGCTGGTCTTAACCGTGGTTCAGCCATATTCCAATTTATTTGTTCCTGGTTAGAGGAAAGTAGACCATGTCCTGTCCTTTGCCATCAATAACGTGTTTTTAAGTGTCCAGTGAGGACCTTTCCCATTGTTTCCACTCTCCTGAATTCAGAAAATAGGTTACATTTGCAGTTTCGTTTCATTCTTTCAGATCTTGAAACAAGGACAGAGAATGAGAATTCAAGCCAGGACATTTCAGAGGAATTACCTGGGCATTAGAAAGACCCAAAACGGATGCTTCCCAGGACCTTAACTTTCCCGGGGAAAGACTGGGAAAGTGATATGGGGCAGAAAAGCAATGGGAAGTATCCTTAGAAGATGGACAAGAATCACCCTCTCCTCCAGAAAGAGACGTAGGTAAATTCATAGGTCCTTAGGGAACCCATGTAGGAGAAAAATTCAGTATGTGCTGTGACTGTGGAGAACATTTCAGCCAGAGCTCACACCTGGCTGCCCACAGATTAACCCACACTGGCGGAAACAAATTTTATCAATGTGGCCTCTGTGGGAAAAGCTTTGGCCGAAGCTCACACCTGGTCGGCCACCAGCAGGTCCACACTGGGGAGAAGCCCTACAAGTGCCCTGACTGTGCGAAGGGCTTCAGTGATCATTCAAACCTCACGGCACACCAGCGAGTCCACACAGGAGAAAGGCCCTGTAAATGTGGGGAGTGCTGGAAAAGCTTCAACCAGAGCTCAAGCCTCATTAGGCACCGGAGAACCCACACAGGCGAGAAGCCCNTGCTATCAAGGGTGAGTTTCTGGAGTCCAGAAAGGATGCTGCATTGAAGTCCATCTTAGGAGGATGGTCAGTAGAGCCTTCGGCAGGTGTTGGGGTTTTATTACAGACTAGGTGAACATGGATATAATTAGAGATTTGGGCCTGAATGTTTTCTTATTCTCTCTCAGTCCTTAATATTACTTTCACTAAGTCTTCCCAAGAATCGCCTTAGACTTTTTAAAAATTACTATCTGTGCTCTGTGGTGTACAAAGTGGTTGGGGTTCAAGTCACCAAACCATTACGTCTTCTGTTTGTCTCTGTACAAACAGATTTTCCAACCCACAGACCCAGTGTGAGCTCTCATGTGGATCAGGAGGAAAAGCCATAGAGCCCAGATCTTCAGCACTCCAGAGAGAAGGAGCATGTGAGAGACTCCCCAGTGGGTGGGGGTCACGTCAAGCCTGCCCAGGTGACGGTCTTGAGAAAAGCCAAGACCTGGGATGAGCTGAAGTCACAGGGCCCGGAGGATGGGAAGGTGGTGGGGGTGCACTGGGGCTATGAGGAAACCAAGATTTTCCTGGAAATTCTCAGTGAGTCCTGGATCCATGAGAAACTCTGCACCTGACATCGGAACTGCCAAGTGTACCGATTGTGGCTGAGCGGCTGCGGAAGCGTGGCTTCCTGCGCACCCTGGAGCAGTGTCGCTACTGGTTCAAAAACCTCCAGACCCACTACCGCAAAGCCAGGGGCACACACAGTCCGGGAGCCTGCCCCTTCTATGCCGAGATGGACACCCTGA
>NW_017731398.1:1292055-1325391 GCF_001890085.2 Hipposideros armiger
AAAAAAGAAATATCCAGGAAAGGCAAATGTATTACAGAGAAGAAAGTAGGTTAGCGGTGGCCTGGGGCAGAGTGTGGGCATGGGAGTAACAATAAATGGCATGATGGATCTGACTGGGGTTTCGAAAATGTCCTAAAACTCATTTACACTGGTAGTTGTACAACTTGTTAAATTTACTAAAAATTGCTGAACTGTATACTTCAATGAGTGAACTTCAATACAATTATACGACCATCTCAAAGCTATAGCATAAGACAAGTGACAAGAAACAACAAAGGAAGGCCGCTAGGACCAGTGACTTCAAAGCCAACGAGCACAAGAACTGCCTTTCTGCAGCAATGACACTTTGGAAGAAGCCAACGACTGCAGCCAGTTCCTGGGAAGCATCCAGAGGGTCACACAAGCAAAGGGACAGTTCCAAGAGCAGCGGCCTGTGCCTCTGAGGCGCGCTTCCATGCTGGCCAGTGATGCTCTAACTGCAGCAGGGCTGGAAGGGCTGGATCAGGGCTGCAGGCTCTGGCACCTGCCTGAGAACCACAAACCCACTCCATTCCCAGAGGGAATGACTGACACTCCTGCTCCTTTCCCACTCCCCTGCTGGGGAGCAGAGGGACTGCTCTGAATGGGAGACTGGTCAGCCCAGCCTCTTGCTCACTCACTGTTTTCCTTCCCTGAGGCTGGTGTGCCTGCAAAGAGAGGTGACTTCCCACTGCGTCCTCCTTCTCCCAGCGGTGAGCTCACCTGAGCAGCGCTAGCTCTGCCCTCAACTCTGTCCCTGCCTGGGGGAGAGGTAGTGCAGTAGGTGCTCTTCCTATGGCTGGGTTGGTAAATGCAATTCCTGAGGTGAGTTACAGGAAGCTCCATTTGGGGCTTGCGTGCCACGCTGCGATTGCTAATGCATCTCTACCTGCACTAAATAAACACTGCCCTTGAATTCCTACCTGACTCTGAGTCTACTTCTTAATTGGCTCAGATTAGGAGGTAGAGGTGTGTGTGACCCACCACCAAGTCAGTCACTCACCGCTGTCCTCTGCGACCTGCCACACCTGCAGGTAACAACCTGGAAGGCCACTGGTCACAAGCAACCTATTCAGAATGGAGAGGAAATCTCAGTCTCAACAGCGGGGAGCTCACCCACATACCCACCCACACCCAGCTTTCCCCCTCTCCAGCCCACGCAGCTTAGGGTTCCTACACGCCCCCCACCTCAGGAAAGCTTACTGCAGGAAGGCATCATCCAGACCAGTCACCCTCATGTCACAGGAGGAGCAGGCTCACTCCGCCTCAGGGACAGGCCCACAGCTTGTAGAGGGTCATGGGCCTGAGCCCAGGATTCCATGTGGCGTGACATGTCCTAGAAAGGACAGCAGCATGGAGCCGGAACACACAGCCCTGACCCAGAGACTCTCAGCCTCTGCCAGCCGAGCTACAGCCCCGGCCACCCACACCCACCTTCAGCTCTGAGATACTAAGAGCACGCTTCTACTCTCTATCTATTCTCTGGAACGCTCCAGAGATCTGTGAGTTACAGTAGTCAAAAGGTCTCTGAGGGACCACGATGCCACCGAGCAACAGTCTTTGTATTCCAGATGTGTGTGTGTGTGTGCCCACATGTGCCCGGGTAGGGGAGGAGGCAAAATACCCCTGACATTTCCAGTCACTCATCCCTGAATGGAAGGTCAGGGTCACAGAGCTAACCATACCTGGTATCTGGCACGTGCTTCAGATCAAAGACAGCCCTGTTGGAAAATCCTCCGTGGCATACCTTGAAATCTCTTTCTGGGAATAAGCCCTGAAATACAAAAGGGTGGCCGGTCAGATAGAGCCCACTCTCCACAGGAGTGTTTCAGATGAGCTCTAGGTAAGAAGCCAGATCCCAGCCAGGCAGGAAGCCATGGAAGCTGCTCTGCTGGCAGCAGATGCTTCTCTCTGCAGGGCCTCAGTGTGCTGTGATTTGTCAGTGTGGGTCTCAGCTGCCTATGTGGACAGTTTCCTTTCTCTCCTGCATCCAAAACCCTTCTCCTAACCTTCCACCAGCCCCCTTCACTCTAGCACAAGCATTGTACTCCAGGCCTTCTTAGAGGAGTGACAGGCTTAACAGCTTCATCAAAGAAAGCGGCAATGTACTAGCCAACTAACACATCCCCATTTCTCCTGCCACCTCCCAGTGAAAGTTAGGTGGGTTCGTCTAGCAATTAAAATATAGCTACCTAGTCTAATACCAGCGTTTACTGTATCAGGCACTGTGTTTAGTGCTTTATCTATTTTATCATGCTGAATTCTTAAGACCAGCCTGTGACACAGGTACTATAGTTATCCCTATGCTAAAATAACAAAACTAAGGCAGAAAGCTTTAGCCACTTTTCTAAGAGCATAGATGGATTTCATGTGAATTTGAACCCAAGTCTGTCTACCAAGTCCATGGTCTTAGCCACTGGGCTCTACAATCTCCATGTGAGGAAACACAGGCAGCGGGGAGTGGCACAAGAGGACAGAGGAAAAGCCAGTGGTGAGGTGGCAGGTAAATCAGGTCTCTCCTCAAGGCTCAGTCTGGGACAGCTACTGGGTCAAGCTCTAGGGGGGAGGAGGGGATGGGGACATGAGCGCATTAATTCGGTAGGAAATTTCCCCCAGGGCAACAGGGACAGGGCTGCCCTATCAGATGAATCAGAATGATTTTATAGCAACATCAGGCAGCTACCAACTCTTTTCTTTTTGACACGTTCTCTTCTCTTGGCTTCTTGAATACTGATCTTTTCTGAGACTCCTACTTCAAAGAGTATTCCTGGTGGGTTAATCTTCCTCCACCCATTCCTTAAATGTATTCCTTGAGCCATCTTCTCCTCTTATTCCTTACACACTACACATTCATCCTAGGTAATCTTAACCATCCCAAGGGCTTCAACCTCCCTCAATACCCTTCGGCTCCCTAAAAAAAAAAAAATAAATAAATAAATATATATATATATATATATATATATATATATATATATTTTAATTAGTTTCAGGTGTACAAAACAATGCAATAGTTATCCTTCTCACCCCTTACAAAGTGACAATCCTCCTCCCCACATCCACTGTCCCCCTACCCCCGATATCATACATCTCTATTACAATTCCATTGACTCTCCCTAAACCTATTTTTGATAAAGTAAAATTGACCTCTTCCTCCAGGAGCCCTCTGTAAAACATGGGACATTCCCTAGCACTTATCTCTGTGCATATCTGCCTCCCTCTATTAGACTATAAGGGCAGACCCAGTGCTTGTCCCCCCCACCCCCATGCCCCCAAATTAGACACATATACTCAGCATTTATCCTTTAAGTTACCTGGTTTTCCTTTACAGAAAGTCTGAGAGGTAACACCAGATGAAGAATCTCATTTTTTTTCAGGCTTTCGTAGCCAGCAACAAAAATTCCTGTTAAAAGAAACAGTAGGAGCTGTGACAAACTGCTAGAAAGATTCTGGACCATAATGGGCCTAGAAACTCCACCAAACACTCCAAAGCAAAGACACCATTGACACTAGTATTCATGCAGCCTTGCACTGGGGGATGGAAGAAATCTAGAACCTAATAAGAGGAATGTAAGTGCTGACAGGGTGCAGAATTGCTATGAGTGATGTAGAGACCCTCAGGCTCCCAGGAGAGTGGGTTGGGTCCCTCTGGGCTGAGCTCCTGAGTACGGAATCCCCATATCCTCACCTTTGTCATCAATCCATTCAAGGACTCGAGTGGCTCCTGAGAGGTCGAATGCATGGAAATCCTGGTACCTGCATGACAGGGACACAATGTCACATGGTGCATGGCACTTTACAGCTGTTAAAGAACTCTGAGAGGGCTGCATGGTTCAGTGGTTGGGGGAACCAGGCTCTGGAGTCAGAGAAGCCAAGTATCAAGTCTTGTTGCACATTTTGCTCCCTGTGTGACCAAGCCAGTCACAATTTCCCTGAGCCTCGGTCCTCATGTGTAAAATGAAACTCCCATAGTTCCCAAGGGTGATGGGAGAAATCCATGAGATAACCTGTGTTCAGGGTTCAACTCAGAGGTTGGCGCAAAGTAATCGGTCACTTACTATTAATACCCTCCACAGCACTGCTCTCACTAGTACCAAACACAACTTGCGCACCCAAGCTCATGCCATTTCCCAGACGCGGGAGCCGAGGCCTCCGCAGAGCTCTCCGCATGGCCCCGACCCGCAGCCTGCGCTGCCCCAGCCCACACCAGGATTGCCTACGTGCACCACCTCGAGCCCGGCCGCCCGCCACGCCAGCTCCAGGGCCGCCTCTCCTAGCCCAGGCCCACACGACTTACAAGCGCAAGGATTCCACCAGCCAGTCCTCCGCAGCTTCCATGGCAACTGTCGCTTCCCATACCCCACTTCCGTTTCGGAACCTTCCGGGGCGGGAGCCGCCCTCTCGCGAGAAGTGGGCGCGGCCTGCTCTGACCCGAAAGGCGGGGCCTCAAGTCAGGGGGCGGGGCCTCAAGTTGCTAGACTGCCGCTAGCAACTGCCGCTACCAACGCAGTGTGCCTTTACCCTGCTAGGTTCAGGGTTCTCCGAGCTTCTGCCCGGATTCAGGGATTCCAAGGATGTCAGCTCTGGGGGAGGGCTGAAGGACCAAGTACCGCCGCCCGTTTTACGACCTGATAAGATACAGGATGCCCGGTTAAATGTGAATTTTAGATAAACAACACTTTTTTCTTATAGGTGTGTCCATACATTAGGACATCTTACACAAGAAATGATTCAGTTTATCTGAAATTGGAATTTAGTTGGGTGTCCTGCATTTCTATTTGCTAACTCTGGCAATCCTATCTAAGGCCAGAGAAGAGAGTAAGAGGATAGTGGGGTCTGGATCCGAGCTGGGCCCTCCCCTTGAGGCTTGGCATGAGGATGAAATGAATGGGAAAGCAAAGCCCCAAGGTCCAGTAGTGTAGACACAAGACTTGCCCCTGCCAGTAAGTGGCAGAGGGGAGAGTAGAACCCCCTGCCTAGCAGAGGACCTGGCATACAGCAGGTGTCGAATACCTGCTTGCTGAATGAGCGAATGACTAGGAGTTCTGAGTCAGTGCCAGGCCTACCTCACTGAACACCAGGTCCTCCAGCCGCCTTTCCCCTCCCATCTCCTTAGACACGCTGGAAGAAGAGGACCAGACATTCTATGTAAAGGACAGGATTTTATTCACAACTTCAACAGGGAAGCAAGAAATACAGCAGGAACGTAACTTGTGTCTGCATTGGTGATATTCCTGGCAACCCCACCAGAAATCACAGTAATGGAGTAACAGAGATTTGAGCCCAGGATTTACATCCAGATGGGGCCACTACCAGGGTCCCATTCAGCACCTTCCTTGGGGGAGGGCACAATCTAAGCCACGTTGTCGTGTCTTCCTCATAAATGTCATCACTTCTGCAGCATTTGCACCAGCAGCCTCCTGTACTGAAGGGGAACACACAGAGGAATTGACCTGGGCAGAGAGGGAAAATGATTGGGGCCTCCTGCCATTCCTAAGTGCTTAGACATCTGCAGAGGTAGGCAGGAGTAGGCTCTCAGCTAAAGCAGGCCCCCCAGCACCTTTGTTCCTGAAGAGGGGCCTGAGAGGGGTCGGGGCAGCGGTTTTCTCATAGTAACAGCCCAACCTCACAGAGTGGTCATATGACAGTCAAAGGAGATCATGGAAGTAAAATCTAAGTGTGGTGCCTGGCCCTCGGCCAGTGTCAGTGATGTCAGTCCCCACTCCCAGCTATCCCCCAGACCTCACTTCTGGGGCCCACCCCCCAGAGCGAGGTACTGCTTCATCTGAGTCTCTAGCTGGTCTGAACATTTCAGGCCTTCAAGACCAATGGCCCCAGAGGTAACAGTGTCTCCCTTCAGACTCAGCCAGCCCTAGCTCCGCCCTTACCTCTGAGGTTCCCCAGGAGCTGATGGTTCTGTGCATCAGGAAGATCAGGAAGGTTAACTGCGGTTGGACCTTCTCTATGGCATGGCCCTCCCTTCTTTCAAAATGTACGCACTATATGCTAGGCTCAGGGTGGGGTACAAAAGTGAGTCAGCAACAAGCGCTGCTAGGGAGCTCACAGACTGTAACAGCGCCCATTGACTAAGCACTTTCTATGCTCCTGGCATCATGCTGAACATGTGACATAAAGGGTCTCATTTAAGGGGAGATGGGCACTATTATCCCCAATTTATTGATAAGGAAAATGAGGCTTAAGAGAGGTTAAGTGACATTTCTAAGGCCACATGTCTACTAAGTGGCTAGGTTTTAAGTGTAGCACACTGTCACCAGAACCCACATTCTACATCACACTACCTTCTGCAAACAGCAAAAAAGTACCAGGAAAGGTGGTGTAAGACAGGGAAAGCACCAGGAACAGGGAATGGAGGACCTGCCCCTCTACCAGGCTAGGGACTACAGCTGGCTTGGCTCTAGCTCTGGGGCCTTGAAAGGGTGATTTTAACTCCCACCCTGTCCCCTCACCAGAGCACCTGTGCCAATGTCTGGAGGCACTTTTGGTTGTCACAGTTGGGGAGGTCAAGGGATGCTCTAGCAGATAGAGATTAGGGATGCTGCTAAACTTCCTACAATGCACAAGACTGCCCCCACAACGAAGAATTACCCAGCCCAGAATGTCAAGAGTGCTGAGGTGGAAAAAGCCTGCCACAGGTCACTGAGGCAGATAACAGACTTGGAAGAGCACCAGTCAAGGTGAACAAGGTCGAACTCTGTCTCGGCTGCTAACTGACTCTTCTCTTGCCTTCTCTGGGCCTCAGCATCCCAACTCGAACAACAAGCATATACAGTCCACGGCAAGGGTGGACAGCTGGAGTGGGGGCAAACAAGTCTGTGTGGGCTGTGGAGGGAAGATCCAGCTGCAAGAGGCTGGATAATCCTAGGCTGTGACTCTAGACTGGGCAGTCGGTGAGGGGGAGCTTTCCCCCTTACTTCTTGCTTTGTGGGGTTTGCTGGGAAGGTCAGTTTTTTTTTCTTTGGAGTCCTCTTCCTCTGACCTTTGGATCACAGGGAGAGCCTAGAATCCCTGGATTTCAGGCCCATCATGCCCTGGCCGGGCAGTCACACCCTAAGCTCAATGCTGGACCCAGGGGCAGCCTGGCTGAGCCTCTCCTGGGCCTGATGTGGAGGCCTGGCTCACCTGGGTGTGAGGTGCTGGGCCGATGAGCCTCGTGCCCAGAGCTTTCTTTAGCAGGAGGTTCCTGAGCAGATCATGACTCAGCTGTGATCTCTGGTCCCTCAGGGAGATGTGGGGAGCTATCCCCAATAGCGACGGGCTGGGGGGCTCCAGACTCTTCTTGCCCATGAAGTGACCTAGGAAGGAGGTGCAGGGGCACAAGGAAATCAGGGAGCAAGAATCCTATCCCAGTGGGAAAGCTCCCCAACTTTCCCACCTGTCAGTTCTCATGGCAGGAATATTCGCAACAATCCTCATCCCCCTCCTCCTCACCAAGGAGCCATAAAGACCCCTGGATGGTGGCAGAGCCTATACCTCAACTTTTTCTCAACAGCTGAGAAGGGTGGGATGGGCCAGGGCCCGGGAGAAACTGCCAGTTGTACTGCCTGCTTAGAAGAGGGATGGGATGGGAAAGGGCAGGGAAGGAAGTGGAGATGAGGAGGAATCTGGAAAGTGGCGGTGCAGTGAGAAGGCACACAGGTTAAAAGGTCAGCAGGGTCTTGCTTGAGGAAAACGGCACCAGCTGGCAGGCAGATGTAGGATCCAGCCCCAGCTCTGCTTAAAATGGATGCGTGATCTTAGTGAAGTCACTGACCTGTCTGAGTCTCAAGTTCCCCATCTATTAAATTAGATGAGTTCCAGGGTCCCCACCAGCCCGGACACTACTGTCTGTGGCTGAGGGACGGCCGGAGAAGGGAAATGGGGTGAGAGCAAGGTGTGGGGCGCTTGCAGGGTCCCGAAGACTTACCGGTGGCCCACAGGTTGCCCCGCGGGTGCACTCGGATCTTGCTGGCCAGGCTGCGGGGGTCCGGGAGATCCCAGCTGAGCCGGGCGGCACTGGCAGTGAGCATGGCGAAGAGCAAGAGGCCACCGATCCAACGAGCGCCCCGCGCCCGCAGGGCCATAGCTGTGCCGGAACCGCGCCTCTCCCACTGCTGCACGCGTCTCCAGCGCCAGCCCAGCCAGCTTTTAAACCCGCGCTCCTAGGGGAGGAGCCTGCCCGAGGAGCCCGCCCCTGGCGCCCCCGCCCTCACAGAACCCTCCTGGCTCCATCATCCCTTTCACCCTTTCTCGGGAGTTTTGGTCAGGACGCCCACAACCTGCAAGCTCGCACTCCTCTCCTCTGCCCCTCGTGGGCACCGCTTCTGTAGGGGCATTCCCGAGCCAACCACCTTCAGACTTCCGTGCTTTGGGCTAACAAGGGGTTACTTCGCCTGAGCCTCCCTTTATTAGGGCAAAAGTGGGGGCGAGGATGCCTCCTCCAGTGTCACACCGGGCGTTAGGGCCCAGCCAAGTGCCAGGCGCCAGAGGGGATCCCTTCCTCTTGGGGACTCTGACCAGTCTCACTGCCAGAACTCACCAGGTAACCTAGAAATCACATCAGGAGCTAGGGATGGGAAAGCAGAATGATGGATGGTGGGATAAGGAGAAAACACACACACACACACACACACACACACACACTCGCTGGGGAGAGCCTGGCCTATCATTTGGGCAGGAGGCAGATTTCTGAGTCAGGAGAGTGAGCACTGGACCAGGAGTTCGTACACAAGCTGTGTGACATCCTCAACCTTCACTTTCTTCAACTATAAGATGAGAATAACCACACTGCCCTATTTTTAATACTTTTACATTTTTTAGCACAGTTTCTTTTTGTGTGGCAGGAAGCGGTAGTCCTATAGGACTGCCCTCTCACACTTGGCACTGCCTCCTCCCAAGGAGCCATCCAGGCTTGTTCTGGAACAAACTTTTGGGTCAGTGGCATCACTTCCTGAGTAGGGGAAGACGCTATGCTCCGGAAGAATACATATGCTTTAACTTAAATGCTTACTAAACACCAATGTTCAGAGCACTGTGCTGGACACTGAAGGAGGGGAGACAAAAGATAATTCCTGGCTCCCAAGGGAGTTTACCGTCTCATCGGAGAGATGGAGGAGCGGGGTGCAGACGAACCCCCGGATTCTGGACGGTCCCCTGAAACACTGCAGTGTGGCAGTGACAGAACCTGCTCGGTAATGGTACTGCTGTTGGGCCTGCTGCTCTGTGGATCACCACCACAAAGAGGAGGTGTGTACAAGAAGCTGCTTGTCAGGCCGAGCTCCCAGGAGAGCGACACACAGGACACGGGCATTCCATTTCCAGCCCTGGCTTTCCCCCCAATCTCCTTATCACCCCCCACCCTGGCATTTTCACCTCTCCGCATTCTTGTCACTGCTTAGCCATGGTGTACAGATATAGCTCTTATCACCTTCCCATAATAGTCACCCGCTTTTCCACCCCCTCCCTTTCCTCTGCGTTAGTCACACACCCATCCTATCTTCTCTGGTCCACGGATGTAGTAACTGGTGGGAACACACCGGAGCTGGCATTGAGTGCTGCCTCACTTAAATGCTTGAAGGAACCTTATCTGGTAAGTTTATCTCTCATTTTATAGCTGGAAACAGGCTCAGAGAACCCACTTGCCCAGATATCACACTGGAATCAGACTTCAGGTCTCTTCAGGCCACTCTGTCAGGGTCCCAAAGTCATACAGGGCAGATGCTGCTTTTCCTGAACCACACCCACTCCGTTTTACCATCCCAAGTTTAAATAACAAGTTGGCTTAGATTTCCCAGGGGGAGAGGGAGCAGGCACTGATTTAGTTTCACCTCTCTTCTGCAGGTGCCCCTGGGATTCTGCTCTGACAGTTTCATTTATACTTAAGCCAAACCTCTGACACAGCCTGGGTTCACAGCTCCAACCACAGCTCCGAGAATGACCCCAGATGCCCCTGGGATCATTCTGTCAGCCTAGCACAGGAAAAAGGGGCCTCTGAGGACCGTGGAGGGAGAAGCAGGTCAGCAGCTCCACAGCCAGCTGTGAAACAGCCTCCGGAACGAGAAGCAGAAGGCCAGCAGAGAGGGTGGCTCGACCAAGACAGGACTTCCGTGGGATCTCCCGGGAGTACCAGGCTCTGGGTTTAACTTAAGGACCTCAGCTGCCAACTGCTTGTTCCCCCAAGTCCACTGAGATGGCAAAGGAAGGCCAAGGGCCTCCCCCACCCCCCCAGGAAGACCGACAGTGAATCACATGGGGAAGCTCTTCAGAGTTTCTACAACATTCAAGGATATCCACGGAAAACGCAGGGAGATTCACAGGACAATCCAAAAGATGAATAAGGTGGGAAAGATGCATGGCAAATCTCGTTATCACCATACCAACAGAATATTTAAACTGCACCAAGGTTTTGAATCAAAGGATGTATATTACTGTTTGCTGTATTTCCATTAAATTGGAATCTGTTACAAGCAACGCCTTTCACAACCGAATCTCTGTTGTTTTCCAAAAGCACCTGCATGCCCCTTTGATCACCCACGCTATTCTGAGGTAGTAAAGGCTAGTAGTATGCTCATTTTATAGAAGAGTTAACTCAAGTCCAAGCACGTTAATTGCAGAGAAACTAAACAAACGGAGAAAACCAGAGTGTAGACTTCAAACACATGAAAGGTATTGAGGGCAACAGAGAAAGTGAAAGCAGAAATTTAACTGAGACAGAAATGAGTCTAGTAAAATGAAATGACAAACGCGGAGCTGCTGCTCAGGTTAGTAACATCACTCCCCTGGCAAACCTCTAAGCACAGATCCCCACCTCTGCGAGCTGGGGAGACAACGAGAAACATCCTGGGGTATCTCAGGGCCTGCTCTTTAGTTTCAGAATGGGGAAGGGGCTTCAGGATCAGAAAAACAGCAGAATCTTTAAGAGAGGCGGAAGGGAGAATCAGGGATATTTGATACTATTTCCCAAAGTTGATTGCCAAAATATAAATTTTTAAGGCAATATTCATAAAAAGAGAAACTACCTGCATCTAATGAGAAAATGATGAAAAAATGATGACAGTGACTGAGAAAGCTAAGCAGCTGCTGCTCAACGAAATGGCACAGATGCTCAGGGAAGTTGTGCAAACCTAAGGAAGTGAGAAGCCCCGGGCACAGCCTGCATAATTATTTGGGTGTAATAGTCATGTATTTCCGGGATCATTTCAGTAGCTGAAATAAATACTCTTTAAACTTCAAAGAGGTTTAAATGCTTGGAAATTTGCCTGAGAATCTCACTATTTCTAGATTGACTAATCTGAGCAAATCCAGGGAAGAACCACCTAGAACCTCTACAGAAGAAATCCCAAGGGCCTTACCATTGTGGGGTTTATTCCAAGTAAGAGTCTCATTAGACTAGAAAGGTAGAAGGACTGGTTATGACACCCAGCACTGTGATATGATAAAAGCGACTGACTTTGAGTTATGGCTCTGCCATCTATGAACCAGAAGATGCTGGGCAAATCTCCTAGCTTCTGGTTTCTCTCTTTTGTAAAATGGAGTTTGTTTTGAGGACTGAGGGAAAATAAAACTCTGTTACACTCAGAAGTACTTAGCACAGCACATGGCAATTCTAAGTGCTCAGTATCATCAGCAGGATCCTGGGAAAAGCAAAGCCTGTTATAAACCTGAAGCCCACTGCAGGGGAAAAAAAGAGGTTGCCTGGGTAGCAGCTCAGGCCCTGGTGGTGAAATAACAGCCAACAAAGTGTCTGTTACATCTTGGGCAGCTTGAGGAACTTTTGGATTGTCGGAAAAGTCATGACGCATTTTTTGCAACGAAAAACATAGAAAAAATACGTCATGACTTTTCTGACAACCCAATAAAATGCTAGCATATCTCCCTCAGCTTTAGACCAATTCCAAGAAATGAGTTCTCTACAGGGTTCTCTTTTCTTCACTTAAATAAGTTGTCAGGAGGACAGCTGTGATCAAACTTACTTGCCTGATGTAGTGCAGAGTACAAATCCTTTTAACTAGACCCCTTGAATTAAAGCTGGAATCCAGCTTCCTGATCTAAGCAAACTGGCCAATTAAAGAGTTCAAGAGAAATGATTCTTACTCTAGAGGAGGCGGTGTTTCAGGCTCTCCTAAGACTGGCAGAACAAGAACCTATAGTTTGAAAGTCACGTTCAATATAATAACGTAACTATATCTGAGAGCTGAGTAACCACTGTTTTTATAATACAAACTTAAGAGAAAGCAAGATAAAATATTCTCGGCTGGTGAGGATAAGAGATTGGATATGACAGACCTGAGAGGGACTGCGTCAGAATGGAGAAGAGGCACGAAATTTTTATGTTTCTTAAAAGAGGTCATGAATTTTAAAAAGATTAGGAAACATTCTCTTACCGGAAAGCTAGCTGAAGGCTCCTGGTCTTCTGGGAGGAGTCTCTGCAGAAGTTACCAAGCTCTACCTACACGAAAGCACTTTCTCTGACCCAGCTCTGTGACAATCGTTAGGCTAACCCACACAGGGCTTAATGCATAATATCACACAGCACCCCAGCAGTGAGATCCCAGGAGGGAAATTTCTTGGTCATCAGTATCATTACCAGATTAAAAAAAAAATTTCTATTATGCGCATTCCATAAAGGACAGAAATCATTGTTTCCCTCTTTTCATTAACCCCTAAGGAGCTGAGAACCAATGTTTACAGATCTCCTCCAGCAAACAACAGAATCTCTTGATGTGTCTTAGCACTCCTTTTTTCATCCCTTTCTCCTCCCACACTTTCAATTATTTGCTACCTTATCACATAGTGCGAGATGTACCTTTATGAGCCACTCCAAACCCCTTTCAGAACAAGGCAGGGTATAAATAACTCTAAAATGTGCAAAGCGCTGTGACAGGGACTCGGAATCAAAGGCTGGCCTCGCCTTGATGCCTTCAAGGAGCTGCTGGGGGAGCGGGACACACATCACACAAAGCACTCTGGGCGCCATGTCCCAGGGAAGCACGAACAAGGTCCGGGCAGCATTGAGCAGGAAGCACTGGACACTCAAGCGCTTAGTGGAGAATAAAAACACTCCTCCTTTGAGTTCCCTGTGCATCTAGCATTGCTTTTAGGATCCTCGGCAAAAAAAAAAAAAAATCTGTTTACACGTTGCCCCTGCTAAGGCAGTGAATTACTGGCAGAGGAGGGACCTGCCTTACTCATCTTTGTGTCCCCAGGGCCTAGCTCACAATCTGGCACAGAGTAGATGCCCAACAAATATCTGCAAAATGAGAAAGCTTTCAGCAGGCAGAGCGGTGAGCGGGCACTCCAGGCAGAGCAACCAGCATAAGCAAAGACTGGATGTCTGTACAGTGAGACCAATGTCAAGGGTACCAGAATGTAGGGTCTGCTGAGGCTGGAAAACATCCTGAGGGCCTGGATGACTCCATGACTCTTGGAAGGCAATGGCCTCACCATTTTTTGATAATCCCCAAATATTCTAGTCTCTCACACTTGGTTACACAGAATTCTTTCTTCATCCAGACTCACCATAGCTGTATGCAGAGGGTCCTGTTAGTTGTTTTATTTCTAAAAGTCTATTTGGTATTGCTCACAGTCTAGTAAGGGACAATAGTGACAGATAATACCTGGCCGGAATATAGCCTGAGGAGGAGTCCCGACTGAAGAGCATCTTTGGGAGGTGGACAATCCATTTAGCCGACACGATCAGCTGCGTCATTTCTGAAGCTCAACAGAGAGATGCATCTAAGAAGGCTGCCCTCAGATGCTGCCAGTCCTCCCACCATGTTCTGAGGGGTCGCCTGGACTTGGTAACACACTTCTGCAAGTGACTCAAGGATAACAGAGCCATTATTCCAGGCCTTTGCTTTCTGAGAAGCCTGTGACTCCCTAAGAAAAGTGACAAACACCAATACTTCTCCTATTGAGAAAGAGAGCACAGAACGAGTCCATGGACACATATGCAAAATAAGAAAACAGGATGAACACCAAAAATTCTAGAAAGGGAACATGCTGTTTAAATGGAACCATGGAGAAAGTTTTCAGATTCAGATTTGGCAAGACCAAGATAATGTACTAAGTAAATAACAGGAAAGTACAAATGGCTTTAATGATTCATATGCTCTGCCCCAGAATAACAGCTGAACAATAACAATGCCCTCTGGTTCCAACACATTGTCATACTTAATACTCAGTATATGCTGCTCGATGCTACAGGGACAACCGAGTGCAGCACCTCTAAAACGGAGCTCCCTCATGGGGGAACATGAGGCCATATACATAAACTTAGACAAATAGCATAAGGCTGCATATGCTAAGTGACAGAGGAGGAACAATTACTTCGTGAAGAAAGCGAGACTCAGGCAAGCAGAAACGAGAGGAATGGAAACAGTGGTACAGCACAAGGATGCTTAATGTTCGCTGAAGTCCAAGTGTGAACTTCACATGCAAGTGATATGTAGGGTAAACACAAAATTTAGGGTCCAAAGAGAGACATCTTAGAGTAAAAGGGGTACTGAAATTAATTAACGGGGAAATAAGCTAACATAGGTACAGATAGCATGCTGAAAAAATTAACAATGGGAAATTATCCAGAATAGGTACAGATAGCATGCTACCAGAAACCAGGGACAGTCACCCAACAACAGGAAGCCACTAAATATGCCCCTGGGGTCAGGTGATGATGGCAATGAGAACAGAACGATGAGGGTAAATGGAGGACTCATAAGTGACTAAATATGACGGGAAAATGAAAAGTCTAGGTGAACACTCCCTCAAAAACAGGTGAAATTTGGAGGGGAAGTTTGCAGAAACTACTAGAGGCTAAGTTTAAAGATGGGCCAATCAAGGGCCGGCTGAGTGGTGCGTTGGTTAAGAGCTGGCTTGGGACGCCAGAGGGCCCCGGTTCAGATCCCATATATGAGGGCCAGTGACACTGCCTTCTACAGCTAAGATGCTGAACAACAGCTCAACTTGGAGCTGGGCTGCCGTGAGTTGCCGGCGACAGGCATAGACTGCAGCCCCTGCTGCAGCGGGTTTCCATTGGCTACTGTGTGTGGCCGGCAGCCAGCGTGAGCGTCCAGCAGCCGCAGTGAGCGGCTGTCCAGAAGCCGGCGACTGATCTGCCTCGCCTGGGAAGAGCGCAATGATGGTGCCAACTTGGGCCAGTGAAGCGACGTCCTCCACAACTAGACTGAAGAACAAAAGGACAGCAACTTGTCTGTTCCCCTCCCCCCAATTCCCCAATGAAAATCTTTAAAAAAAAAAAGAAGATGGGCCAATCAAGTGGAAGTGTTTAGTGGGAATAGAGACACGGAACTAGAACTGAGGACTGGCATTTGAAAATAACGTGTAGAGACTTAACAGTTGGAGGAATGAGAGTGGGTGAGTAGCAGCCAAGAGTCAATCCCATTACCAATTTCTCATTTGAAGTTTTATCAATTCTTATTCTTTTTGATTCCCTTCACTCACAATGGCTAAGCCTTTCCAGATCTCAGAGAGCCTTTAATTCCATTAAGACACCAAATTAAACATCCCTGGCGTTTCTTACATTTTCAAACAGCTTTTAAAATATATTATATTTACTAAAACAGCCTCCCAGTTTTAAAAGTCTTATGTTTTAGCACTAAACTAGACAATATTAAACTGGGAATATAACACCTGTCCCCACAAATAACCTTTTTTATTTTAAATAGAGCAATGCAAATATTTTTACATGATTTGATAACTTTTCAGAGTAATTTAGCTGTTACTTCCAATTAGAGCATCCAGCAAAGGAGGAAAAACAACAATTTCACAAAACTGAGTGTGAAAATATGCAAGTGAGGAAAATATTAATGTTTCCCTCCCAGTAAGTATAGAAGGAGGAGAAAGCTGGATAGCTGAGAACACAGGACAAGGCAGTTTACAATCCGGTGAGCTGGGGTCAACAAAGGTCACTGGGGTCCCACCACTTCTCCCCAGAGGAGTCCCAGGAAGGCTGGCCCAAAAACAGCCAAGGCACCGATGCCGTCGAGCAATCAACCCCATCCTGTGTAGGCGGTTAGGGGGAAAAATGGAGTAAGTAGCACTCTTTTGCCATACCATATACGGGGGCATTTCAGCACTCTCCTTGGCTCCTGAGAGAATGGAAGCACTATCTAAGCCACACAGACAGGTTCAAGGAAGCACTTGTCAGCAGTGATCTGCCAAGTTGCATCCTCTATTGGGGTCATTAAGAGCACATATCCAAAGCCTGAAGGCTAAAGCCTTGTTAATGGATTTAGGAGGCACTACTCTGCACAGGGGAGGCCTTCAGAAGATGAATTGTCCCCATTCTCATTCCATTAGCATTAAAGTATGAACTGATTTCCACCTCAGTTCATGAACAAATAATAGAAATTGTGCATTTTGCCCAACACAGAAAACTTGCCTACTTTGAGGTTTCATATGAGTACAAGAGAACAGACAGAATTAAGACCACTTTGTACTTAAAACATATCACCTTACTCTACTTTCCCCATCCCCCTAACTGGCTCAATCGCAAAAGGAAATCACGCCCGGCTTTGCACTCACTACTGGAAACTTTGCCTCCTGAAGTCTGAAGACAGGTCCAGACAAACTGGAGTTTAAAGCAAACAAGCAGCATGCTTGCCTTCCAGCACTTCCACGTGCCTCCTCCAGCTGAAACACGCTGCCTTCGTGTAGACAGGGCTGAGAAGTCTCAAGTGTAGAAAAGGTTATGAGTCTGTACAGCAAAGTGACATTTTCTGAACCTCTCAGCAGCACCAGCTGGGTTTATACACATTGGGGTCACACCCTAGTCAAGAATCAAGTTTAGGACTAAGAGATTTCCTATGACTGTCAATGGCTACTTTGGCTTCACAAAATCAAAGCAAGAACAAATAAACCCCAAAACAGTGGGAGTGTTAGGACAATCTTGTAGCTGAAGGATTGTTCCCACCAAAGCCTTCACTCCCCCAGGGGCACTAAGAGCCAGCACAGGAAGGCAGATGCAGAACTTTCCCGACAAACACAAGTCAGGGATAAGGGGTTCAATATGCAAAGTCTTTTATTTAAAATTTTGCAAAGTTAAGACTTCGGACCACCTCAGTATATGCCATTCCCATTATAAGGAGGAATGACGCTTCAAGCTCGTGCAGAGCGAGCTGCGTGTTCATTTACAGCACTCTGTAGGCACTTTAGAAGTGAAGCGTGGCTTCAAAGTACAAACACTGGGGGCTTTGGCTCAACCTTTTAATATAAAAAAGTCACGAATGTACAAAAATGCGAAAGTGTGACAATGACAACATATGAAATCCTGTGATTGAAAGTCCCCTCGGGTGCACGCGGTGGTGCACACACACCCGCCCACATAGACTCTGGCGTGGAAACACAAACTAACACCAACCAGTGCTACCAAGAAGTGCCACCACGTGTGCTCTCCACGCCACCAATCACAGACCAGCATCTACTCCAAACATCAGTAACAAAAAGTGCGGCATCTTCCAGGAACAGCAAGGCAGGCTTCTTACTCCCGATGGACCAGCACAAATAAACCCAGCAAAAACAGCACTGCGTACTAGAAAAGAAACACAGGGCATGGTGAGAGAAGCCTTCACAGGTCACACGTCCTCACAGTTACTGAACTGGCCTTGGTGACCATGATATGTTTTTCCACTATCCAACCAACTTGCCATCTTTTAACTGTAATCTGTACTTTCCAAAATTTAGCAAAAGATCGCATTTTTAATGAAACATATAGTACAGGATCTTACCTTAAATTTAGGATAGTCATTCATGAGGATCGTCACAATCCCAATATAAGGAACAAATCTAAACAAACAAACAAAAAAACTGATGGTCACAGAACTTCCTAAGTAGCTGTTATCATGTTTGAACATTCTCAGTTCCGACAGAAAACTAATTTTCCGTTCATGAAGCCCATTCATGTATATACCGTCCTATTAGATTCTTTCAACAGCCCAGTGAGAGGGAAGTTAGGAATAGCGCCATTTTATAGATGAGGAAACAGAGGCTCATGCGCACAGCACGTGGCTTCTGTGCGGTGGAACCTAGACCAGATCTGAGGTCTGAGACCTCTAGTTGGTGACTCTAGTGCTACATGCTGACTCCGTGCTGGGGCTGGGTTGTCATCATAACCTTCAGGAAGCTGTCAATTCAGTTGGGGAGACAAGGCAAACACAGCCAGAACTTTACAAGGTACTTCATGCTAAGTGTTCAAAAGTGAATGTAAGAGCCCTAAGAGCCCTATTCCAGTACTTAAGATTTCCCTATCCTCTCATTTTTTTAAACACCTGTAACCTGGCTTTGGCTCTCTTAATCCTGAAACTTTCTGAACAGTTTAAATCGCCATATGGAGCAGACCAGTCTCAGCTCCCATCTTCCTGTACTCTGCAGCATTTGACTTTGATGACCACAAACTTGCCCTTGAAACCCCTTTCTCCTTCGTTTCTGTTAAGATTTGTGATGACCACAAATCTATTTCAACATCCTCCTCTGGCTGCTACATTCTGAGTCTTTAGTGGCTCTTTCCTCTTGCTCCTAAACTTTGTCTCCTTGAAGTAGGTAAAACCACCTGTTCAATAAGTTAACAGCACCTGATATTTTTCTTTTGAAGTCTTCATCACAATTTTAATTACATAATTAGTTGTATAACTAGCTGTATAGTATCTGTCTCTCTACTAGACTCTAAGCTCGATCGGGGCAAAAGTGATGCCAATCTTGTTCCCCACTGTTATCTTCACGGCCAAACACAACGCCTTGCCACAGAAGGCATCCGGCGACTACTGTCTGATTAATGCTTGAATGTCCAGCCTTCTTCTTTCCTCTTTCCTTTGGGGATCTCATGTTCTCCCAGGACTTTGATTCTCCTCTCAACACAAAAGACTCATCAACATCATAAGAATTCAGGGCAGAAGGTTAGCAGGGTGCCATCGATGTGCGAGGAGACGGCACTGGACTCGAGCTGACTGGGTGACACTGCCCTAGAGCTGTCCTGGAGAAGGGGGACTGGCTGAAGTGGAGACTGACCTTCGCATACTTTAAAATAGCCCAGACACTTTTATTCAGAACATCCACAACCTCTGCACCAGGCCAAAGGTGCACAAACAGAAACAACCGCCCACATAACACCGCCACCACCAAAGCCTTAGGCCAACTTGAAAAACAGAGGTTTGGTCTTTGGTACATTTCCCTTCCTTTTAAGAACTCCTCTTACTTCCTGTCTCCTGTCCTGCCCCTCTCCCTTCTGGCAGCATTACCCAGACCCATCTCTCTCTCTCTCTCCAACCCCTAACTCCCATTCCATAGGTTGATAGTTCCTAAAACCTAGACCTCCTTTGTCAGAATCACTTAGACAGCTTGTTAAAAATGCAGCTCGCTATACCTTCCCCAGATTTACTGACTCAGAGCATCTCTGGAAGGTGGGACCGAAATGATGTTTCTGCACGCAGAAATACAAGAAGCACAGTTCTAGCAAGTCAGATAGATGCATGGGGCCAGCATGTGGTGGCAAACATTATCCCCTCTCATGGCCCACACTAGTTTCAAGCCCTAGGGCCTCTGAGAGCTGAAAATAACAGTCACCACAGTACGGCACAGCTAAGGTCTAGGAGGGTGGATAGAGGCTCTTTCTCTCTCTGTTTTTTTCATTATTTAGAGAATATTAGTTTCTGTAGTCAAACCCATGTAGATAAGACCTTACATATTTAATGCAGTGTGTTACCCCTATACAAATGGAAAAAAATATGTTTAACGTTTCTAGACCAGTATGGCTATAGATGCTCTCTATATTTTTAATACACATGTTTTTCTTTTTAATGTAATAACTCTGCTATCTCTTTTGTCCCATTTATAGCACCTTCATAAAAGCAACAGCTTTCCATGAGCAACAGCTTAGGTAAATCATCTACTTTAAGAACATAAGGGCAAGTGCCTGGCAGTAAAATGCAGATGAAAAGCTATAAGAGCATCTGTGATTTCTATTAAGACCATATCGGGCTGCTAATTCTGATCTGACGACTTATCAGCAGCCATTCTCATGAGCAGAGACTTCTGTTACCTCCACGCAATAGCTATGCTCAAAGAACCACAACCTTTGGCTCCCAAGGATCACAAAGTCTGCTGTGAGTTATCCATGGAAACATTTCCCCCTAAGGCTGGTTTTTCCTTGCCATCGTGAGTGACAAGGAAGCACCTTGATCTTTAGGAGTAACACAAGCAAAACCTAAGGCTGCCAGGATGACAGGCAGTCCAAAGTCAAACAAAAGACCTAAATTATCTGTATCATCAGTTCCTTCTATGGACAGAGATAGCAAAGAATGCATAAAGCTGCTATCATCCGTTGTCCTAAATTCAAGTCAGTTGCATGAAATCTGCTAAAGCAGAGTTGATGATAAGCAGAAGGTTTAAAATAAGTAAAACAAATGCCAGCCACAAAGCCAACCCCAACACCAGGCTGTGCCAAGTTATCCTCTAGAAGGCAGAGTGTGGGTATAAGCACGCCTTGGGTACCCTGGGATTCAAGTGCTGCTGAGGAAGTAGCCTCAGGGGGAAGAACTACCTAATGGGGGAGAACAGTCTTGTCAGGTGTTAAAAGGGGTGTGTCTGGGAAGTTTGGACCCAGTAGCTAACTTACAAAGGAGCACTGTTTCTATCCCAAAATGACCTGTTTCAAGTTCAGTACAAAGTATGTTTTAAGAGCCTCATGAGTGAAACTGATTTCAGTCCAATTACTCTGCTCTTTCCTTGTTTTTATTTCTTTTCCATTATCAATATTTCTCTATTCCCTGATTTGCCAGCTTTCATTCTTTTCTCCTGTTGCTCTCGACTCTTCTTTGACTAACAGCTCCTCAAGTGTTTTTCAACTCCCTAAATTTAGAAAGAATCACCCCTATTAAATACTTAGTTGATTCAGTATTAGTTTCATTTTGTAAAACTGTTTTTATTACATGTTACAACATGAATGAACCTTGCACACCTTCTGCTACATGAAAAAAGCCACACATAAAAGACCACATATTGTAAGATTCCATTTATATAAAACGTCCAGAGCAGGCAATCCATGGAGGCAGAAAGTAGATTAGTGGTTGCCAGGGCCTGCAGGGAGAAGGGGATGGGGACTGACTGCAAATGAGAACAGAGTTTTCTTTCTGGGTTGTGGAAATGTTCTGGAATTAGATAGTGGTGATGGTTACACACCTTGTGAATATAATAAAGCCCAATGAATTATACACTTTAAAAAGGTGAATTTTATACCCCAATATGTGTGAATTACATTTCAAAATAATTTTTTTTACTTGTTTTATTTAAGGTATTAGGCCTCAGCGTAAAATTTTTTAGTGTGCAGCTGCTTGAAAAAAAATTTTTTTTAATGCATAAAGACATTTATACCAGTCACAGAATGATGTGTGGAAAAGTTCTGTTCTCAACATCAGGGCACAGTCTGACTTTGACTTATCAGTTTAGGGTTTTATAAACACAATTTCCACAAAAGGAGGCGCTATGCCCCATTGCGTCAATGTAAGCAGTGGTAAAATAAATGGAAAGTGAATTTGTACAGTTCAGATCCTGTGCCCGTGCTGTTCATGCTCAGATGTTTATACTTCATGGAGAGTTACCTAACTCAGAGAGTGCCAGACTATTACATTTTTTTATTAAAAGCCACATAAGGGTCTATTATCTTAAATTTTGGAATTTTAGAAATAACATTGTGTATCATTTGGGATTTTTCCAGTTCTTCAGAAAGACAAGTTACTTGAGTGAAAGACTGGCTCCTCCACCCTTTCATAGGACAAGGCATCTTTTACCCAAACAAGGAGCCAGCGTGAGCAGAGAGCTGCATTAAACACCTGAGAACCAAGATCCAGATAAAGGAACTCTGTTATACTGGTAGGAGTATAAATAAAACAGCATGGCAAAATTTGTCAGAAGCCTTAAAACAAGCATATGTTTCACCCAGTAATTTCACTTCTGCGAATTTACTGTGAAGGAATGACTGGGAAGAGGCACTGAGATACATGTAACAAGGATGCTCATTACAATATGGTTCACAATTTAAAGAATGGAAACAGTCAGAGCATTCAACAACAGGAGATTGTCTAAATAAAAATAGTCTATCCAGGGACCACCGGTTAGCTCAGGTGGTTACAGTGCAAGGTGCAGTGCTCAGAACACCAAGGTTCCTGGTTCAACTCCCACACGGGCCACTGAGATGTGCCCTCCACAACTAGACTGAAGCAACTACTTGACTTGGAGCTGATGGGTCCTAAAGAAACACGCTGTTCTCCAATTAAATTAAAAAAAAAAAAGTCTATCCATATGGTGGAATAGCATACACTTTTGAAAAAGACGATATGGAGATAAAACTTTTGATTTGCAAAGATACTAATAACTCTAGGGGGTGAAAAAAGGCTATAAACAGTGTGACCACTGTTTCCTTATACACAAAATGTGCTTATTGTGTATACACATATGTATGTATTAACATCTGCATCTTTATACCACCAAAAAGTTAAATATTTATGGGGGAGCAGAAGGAGAGAAGTGACTTGGCTTTTTGATGATTATTTCCCTTATGTTTCTACACGAATCTGTACATTTACGATTAAAGGAAAAACAAAAAGACTTGAAGAGATTGATGAGTGAATAATCATAACAGGTTGTTCTTAGGAACTGAGGGAGATGGGGACAATGACTTCTCAGAAGCACTGGTGATCTAATTTGGACGATAAAGGTATGTTTGGCTCTATCATAAGAAATGAAGTTCCCCTGAACTTCAAAATGCACAAAAAGCCCCAGCTCTGCAGGAGACAAAGCCATGGGTGCTTGTTCTGATCCGATCTCTCTGGCCCCAGACTGAGCATCTCTTGTGCTGTAACGGAGGCAGCTTTCACTCAGTTAAGCGCACACGCTTCTCTATGGGAACCAAGTTCCTCAATGTGGGGGTCTGTTGGCTAACAGCATCCCTCTGAATCCACATGGTATGTCCTAACTCAGAAAGAAGGAACAGATGTTCTGGCAGCGGTAGGAGTGCCTGCCATGTGGCGTCTACATAGTGAGAACCAGCAGCTACCCAGTTCGGAAGTGTCATGCCAGTAATCTCAGTGTGACGGTTAAGAAGGTGGGCTCCAGAGTCAGCCAGCCACTTGTTATCATTAGTGTGACCTTAGATAAGCAACCTAATCCATCTGTGTTTCCTCATCTGTAGAATGGAAACCTTAGGGTTGTTCTGAGGTTAAAATGAGGTAATAATTGTAAAGCACTTAGAATAAGCCTCTGGCACATAGTAAGCCCTAATAAATGTGAGTTATTGTTAATACTATTAATAACATGAAGGTAGTTATAATCGCATACTTCCTCGTGCCAAGAACTTACAATTCCTGTCCTCCACTGATCTGTTCTCCTGATACAATCTGAAATAAACAGGCTTAATATAACTTTAGTTTCATTCGACCTCAATAATGTCAAGATTAGAAATATAACAGTATGGAATAAATTAACATGATAAAATGAATATAGATGAATATTTTAAGTTGCTGACTCAGTAAATGCTTAAGAAATCTAAGTTTCATGAAGCAGTATTGATACTGCTCTGGGTCCCCAGAGCCTGGCACAGTACAGACAACAGAGTACACGAAAGGTGCCCAATAACATTTCTCGAATGAATTAAATAAACAAACGAATTTTTTTAAATGTTACTCCAATTCATCTCATCCCTAATATTCTATTCTTTTATTGCACCCCATGTCCTCCGCTCTGAAGCAGTATACCTGAAGTTTCAGATGTATTTTTAAGAAGCAGACTTTTTCAAAGGATACAACAAGATGAGTTGGTAGAACCTGGACTGAACCATTATATTCAGCGTGTATGATCAGAAAATACGATTGAGCGGGTCATGTTCAAGTGACATGAGAAACGCAGCAAGTGCTCCCCTCTGTACTTACCCCCTCGCTCTTCCCACAACATCTTTTTTCTCTAGCCAATGTTGTCCTTGTTTATAGAGGCCTCGATCATCAACCGCATTATTATCTCCTTTGGTCAAAAACTTGATGTGTCCATTTTGCCTTAACAGAGTAAGGGAAACCCAAGTCATCAAATACCTTCATGCCATTTGAAAGCACAAAATTTGCTTGTTAACCAAAAATTCCTGTGGAACTGTGGTATTTTATCCTTATTCCCAATATCAAAATATTTATTTAACTAAAAGGGTGTTCATAGCTGTGTAGCTTGTAACAGGGAGAAACGGGAAACAAGCTAAAAGTCTAACATTCAGGAGTTGAAATACTAGGTAAGCATTAAGTACAATGTTGTAGAAGAGTATTTAATGACACTGAAATAGCATACAAATTGTATTAAGTGAAGAAAAAATTACAAAATAGCATGTACAGTATAATTTCATTTTTACATTCAAATAAACACAAACCACCAATTTTCTGGAAATACAAAGAGCAAAGGAACACATTAAACTATCCCATAGGGTATAATCAGCAAAACGAAGACTCTGGGAAACTACAGAATAACCGAGTTTCTTCAACCAATAAATTGCAAGGAACAAAGAAAGTTGGAGAAGGAATTTACAGATTAAATAAAAGACACTATATAAATCCCTATTAACCAATTGCAACCAAGGAGCTTATTTGAATCTGGATTTAAACAAACTGTTAAAAAAAAAGTTATGACACAATTGGGAATTTGAACAAAGATTGCAAACTTAATAAAACAAAGGAACGATTATTCATTTTTTTAGGTATAGACATACTAACTGTAGTTGTATTTTTAAAAAGCTCATTTGATTATATCTCATAGCTATTTACTGAAATATTTACATATGACATGACATGACATCCAGGATTTGATTCAAAATAAAGGTAGGAGAGGGGAAAGAGTATGTAGTGCAGGTGGGGAAGAACTGGCCATAGATTGATAATTATTGGGGCCGGGTGATAGGTACATGGGAGTTTTTATTGTTTTATCTA
The DNA here is from genome assembly GCF_001890085.2 of Hipposideros armiger. Taxonomy (NCBI): domain Eukaryota; kingdom Metazoa; phylum Chordata; class Mammalia; order Chiroptera; family Hipposideridae; genus Hipposideros; species Hipposideros armiger. The sequence goes on from NW_017731398.1 coordinate 1,317,033, forward strand.
CTTTTATGCATGTTAGAAAGTCAACATATTTAAAAAAATAAAACAAAAGCAAAAATAACAGCATCTTACTTGAGCAGAAAATTATTGGTTTCATTCTACTAAAGAACCATGAGGTTTCTAATAATTTTAAACTGTAATTGAAAGCAAAGTACATTTTATAGTTGATAAAGACGGTCTTAAAATTATTTCAAGTGAGTTTGGGTTAACCAGTATACTAGAAAGAAAAAATTAGCATTACACTCCAGTTGATATCCATTAATATCCACTTAGATGCTAAGCCAGAAACTGGCTCACTAGACACTAAATCTGCAGATGAAACTAAATTTGGAGGTGATAAAAACACCAGAAACAGTTAGGTAGAAACAGTCACATTAAAAATGAGATTCCCATAAGAAAAAATGCAAATATATACACAGAAAAATAATCTGCAGTTGACACCTCAGAAGTGAAAGAATTTCTGAAAGATGCTGGAGGGTAAGCGGACAGGTGCCAAGAGGGTCTAGCTGCAGGAGTGAAAGTCAGGAGCAGCAGGAAGGAAGAGTCAATTCTACCATGAAAGGAACAACAACCCCACAGAGGCAAAAGAGTAAAATCAAATATGAAACAAGTCTGGAAAACGGGAAACTCCCCAGGAAAGAAAAGGGATGCTACCGGAGATCTGGGCTATTCCCGAAGACTTGATTTGCCAACAAATCAAATCAACCAATCAACCAACCAACCAAACATACCCCATTTCCCGCCTCTGTGATACAGTCAGGAGAGACCACTATCGCTGCTTGCAAAAGCATAGGTCTCCATCTAGTTAACAGTGAAACAAATATTCTCTGGTGGCAACCAGCTCCCGTGAGACCTGCTATTAACCCTCTCCAGCAGTTCCCAACTCTTAGGTTCCAAATACTGATTGCTGACACATTTATACAGGACTTTTCCCTTGCCGGTACAGGGACCAGATATTTAACATCCTATACCTCCAAGGAGCTCAATGCGTTTACAACTGAATTCAACCATCATACTGTGATGGTAGAAGGGAGCAAATAAGCGCTTTATAGATGGTTAAAGGTAAACTATATAGTATGTTTATAAAGCAAAAAGAGAATTTCCCAAAATTTAACATTCTCTCTGGGTGCTAGGATTATATGTGATTCTGTTTTCTGTATTTTGCAATTTTCTGCAAAATCATGTGTAAGAATACACATAATAATAAGAATGTTCATAAGATGGAGATTCAATATATGAAAAAAAGAGCTTTATATAATATTTACAAATTTACAAAGGTGCCTTACATACACAGGTGAAGAAGGAAAGGAGGAATGCGAACAAGAGAGGACAGTTGAACAATTCCTACCTCTAATCTTCTTAAAGCTCAGAATTTTCTTTCCTTTTTTTTTTTCTTTTCTGAATTTTTATAAGTTTATTTGAGCCAAACTGACAACTTATGCTGGGGAGGAAGATTTCAAATGCTCCCCAGAATTTTCTTTCTTACGAGAGACGCACTGACTACAAAACTTCATCTATTTTGGTTGTTATTTGGTCCCACATTTAAGAACAGTGTTAATACTATTAAATAAAATGATTATTACAACCAGGTATTTTAGTCTCTCCAAAAGAAAAGCAAAAAAGGAAACTGGAAACTTCAGAATATTAATAGGATATTATTTATACTGGCCTGCAATTGAAGGCATCTCAAGGGTCTAAAATAAATCACCAAAACTCCCAGATTGTAAGTACATACAGTATTCAGAATTAAAAATTATTTTTAAATGTAAGGAATCTGTAGTTAATATAACATGTCAATGAACCTGCCCTGAAACAAGATGAACCATTTTAAAATTTAAAAAAATCACTCGATTTCAAAGGCTCACACGTAAAAATGGATAATTTCTCTTCTCTACCTAAAGCAGGGCATGGGTTTAATTTGATTTTGTCTGATAAATTCAGGGGAAAGTGGGTTCTGCTATGTTCACAACAGGCAGTGCTGAGAATAAACAACACGAATCCACTTTAAGACTCTGGAAAATACTACCCATGCTGAATAAACCTTCACAATTCCAAAACAAATTTCTAAAAAAATGAAGTTATTCCTTCCTAGTCAATAATAAAACGTCATTTAAAAATCATCATCTTTCAAAATATATACTCAAGTCTGGAAAAAAAAGCAGTCAGATCTTTATTTCACCAACAAAGAAAGAACTCGTCTAAACGAGGGTGTTCATAAGGATTTTTATAAAAGCAGCAATTGGCAGTTGCCTCTTCTTTAGGTGGAGAAGATAAACTACTTTAGAGGGTGGTGAGGATAAAATCATATTTATTTAGGCTTTCTCATCCTCCTCAATCGACCCCACCATTTCACTCCAGGGAGCCTCCTTTCCCTTCATTTCTTTCTTTCCTTCCCTTCTGAACGTTTTCCTTAACTAGAAATACTACAGAGTTGGAAGGGCGGGGCTGAGGAATATGCAGCTGGACAGGAGAGCACAGACTTAGAGCTCAGAGATCTTACAATTCATTTTCCTGACCCTCTTTATATTACAGAGAGGGAAACTGAGGCCCAGAGAGGTGAAAGTTTTTGCTTATTGGTATGCCTCACCTCCACCCACAGGTGATTCTTAAGGTTTTTTTTTACATGTGTCCTTTCTAATTCTAAAATACAGCACTCGATATTTAAAAGAATAACTTAGATTTTAGAAACTGTCTTCGGGATTTGAACAAGCTGATAAATATATTCCTATTTAAAATGTCTGTTAGATTGCCTTAAAGATTTTTTTTTTTTAACAGATTAGGGCTACCTCCTGTATTATATCAGAAGATCCTATTTGGGATCACTCTTTGTGTCATTTTGGGGGATTATATACAGTGCTGATATATATAAGTACAATAACAGTATACTGCTGTTGTGGCGTTTGTCTACAATGCGGACAACTGTCACGGAAAGTGACAACTATGTCCTCCACCTCCTCAGAGGCTCAGGGACCACTGCGGAAGAGGGTGCTGTGTGAGATTGCAAGAGCTAATCACGATGGATAGAGCGTTAGGCAAAATGTTTCCTGCTGCTTGACGTGACCAATGCCTCTTAATCAAACTAGCCTCAGGACCAACAGTTCGCCCCGGGAGGGCGGGCCCATATCGCCTGAGAGGGACGTTCTTACACAGGTAAGGAGGCCCTTTAAGTTGTTCACTGCTTTGGAATACACAGGGTTACTGATCTAGTTGGGAAGGGGAAGGGAACCAAGAAAAACCTCCGGAGAAAATCCTGAGGGAAATATGAATAAATGAATTAATAAATAACGATTTAGTTTTCCAAATGTTCACCAAGCCTTCAGACATTCATAAAAATGGATTGGAAGAAGGACCTAGGAGTTTCCCATCCTTTCTTAATCTTTAGGCTATCAAAAGTAAATACTATAGACACTAAAACATAAAAATATTTTAAAACAGAAGACGCAGTTTGCACATACTTTTCATGAATCTTCAAGACTCGGTGAACTATAGGGATCTCTCTTCCTTCTATCCTAAAAACAACAATTTCTCCCACTCGTATGGGATCTTCAACTCGATTTGTTAGAAAGAGAAGATCTCCTCTATGAAATGCAGGTTCCATGCTGCCACTGGGAGGGAAAGAAGAATAGAATAGCAAAAAAAAAAAAAGTCTGAGATTAAATTTGCTTTCAAAATTAGATATTCAACAAAACAATCAAAAGTATCTCCTTCAGAGTAAACTCAGTACCTTAACCACATACACTGACATAAATGTGTACTGTTCTTAAAATACGGTTTCCTCATACTAATGAGTTACACTAAAGGCTTCTTTAGTTATTAGCATTCACTAACTAGTTTCATTTCAAGCATTACTATTCAAAGGAACTTAAATATTGAAAAGGGCAATGTTACTAATTCCTTAACCTTTCAAAATTTCAAGTGACGAATGAAATATAAAAGAATGAACTTTATAATCACTGCCCTTATTCTCACTTCATCTGAAAACGCTAAATATATTCAAATATTCAAATGAGGACTGGATCATCTTCTGCTGCCATTTAGAAAGATACAGACCAAGATGACCTTATGATTTCAACCCATTAAGAAGGAAGAACGGCTCATCAAGTCAAAGAACAGTCAGCCACAGAGATAATGCTTCTGTTATCAACTTATTTTAAAAAGAGAAAACAAGAAAGAAAACCAAGGACAAGGGCAGAGAGTTTTGCCTAAGAATTTCAGAAACAAGGAAAGGATTCAATGCCACCGTAATTATTGAGGACAAACTCCTCACCTCTCACCTGTTCTACCCTATGCCAAGGTCCTAAGATACTTGCGCTAATTAATGAACCTTTTCTTTCTATGAAGAAGCCTATCAATATTATTTTCAGAAACTCAAGCTCCAGTTTTCAATAACAATAAATTTAGTAAGAGGCAAATGGATAGACAGGGAATAGAATTCAAGACAGGAACACGACCATGTCCACACTGGTTCCCAAATTTTGCTGAACATTAGAATCTCCTGGAGAACATTTTTAAAAATCTCAGTGTCCAAGTCACATCTCAAACAATTTAAATCAGAATGTCTGGGGATGCAAGAAAGGTATCAGCATTTTGTAAAGATCCCAGGTGGTTCCAACAGCAAAATTTGGGGACCACTAGGAAGATGGATTTTCAGTACATTTTATTCTTAAAAGTTTTGTTAAGGTTCCTCATGGGGGCATTGAGTTCCCTTTTTCAGAAGGTGTTCAGACAAAAGACAGGACATGTGCTTGGTGAAATATTACAGTAGGTATTCTAGCTGTGTACTTTTCAAGATCTTCGATTGATTTTAAAAATCAGTGCCATCCTTTGTTCACCTGCTTCAAGATAAAACCTTGCTTGGAGAGTATATATAAATAAAACAGATAAAAGCTGAGTGGCTCTGGCTGAATGAGTCATCTTTATCGAGCACAAAGTGCTATCCTAAGTTTGTTTTTTATATCTTTAGAACAACTGTACAATATAGGTACTATTATTAGCCCAACTTTATAGATAAGGAGACTGAGACTTAGAAAGGTCTAAAGTTATTAAAAAAAAAAAAGATAAAGGTGAGATTTGAACCAAGGGAGTGTGACAGAACCCACTTTCACTGTGCTAAACTGTCTCTGAGCCACACTAGAATTTTAAACAGGGAGTATCATAATCATGTTCGCATTTAAATCACTTCAACAAAGAATTAAAAAACAATGAAAAACTGAAAAAGTAAAAAAGAAACATCACTGCAGAAGCTATAGAGTATATAAAAGACATTTAAATACTTATTGAATTAATGAGTAAACTGGAAAAGGTGAAGATGCAGATTGGGAGACCAGTCGTCCAGGTTCTTACTTATAATTGAACACTTGGCAACTATTAAAAGTGCTATTAGAAACATGAAAACAGTTTATTTGTGAAACGAGAAAATAAGCTTTCTTCTCTTTAAAAACTAAAAAACATGGACATGAGAATGATAAGGGGAAAAAATAGAGAAAAGGATGCATATATGGAATTACCTCAATTATGTAAGAAATAATACACATGAAAAAAGAGATAAAAATGTTAATAGTGATTATATCCCAGAACTATGGGTGGCTTAGTTTCATCTAGATTTTTGGGGGTATGTTTTCAACATTTTGTATAATGAAAATATACTAACATTTTTCCTCATTAAAACAGCCTTTTTTTTTTTCTAAAGATTTTTATTGGGGAATTGGGGGATGGGAACAGCCCCGGGGAATCGGGGGAAGGGGAACAGACAAGTTGTTGTCGTTTTGTTCTTCAGTCTAGTTGTGGAGGACGTTGCTTCACTGGTCCAAGTTGGCACCATCATTGCGCTCTTCCCGGGTGAGGCAGATCAGTCACTGGCTTCTGGAGGGCCGCTCACAGCGGCTGCTGGCTGCTCATGCTGGCTGCCGGCCACACACGGCAGCCCATGGCAACCCACTGCAACAGTGGTTGCAGCCTACGCCATTGCAGGCAACTCACGGCAGCCCAGCTCCAAGTTGAGCTGTTGTTCAGCATCTTAGCTGTAGAGGGCAGCGTCACTGGCCCTAATGTGGGATCCGAACCGGGGCTCTCTGGCATCCCAAGCCAGCTGTTAACCAACGTGCCACTCGGCTGGCTCTGAAACAGCATTTTTTTAAAGGTCACTAAAACAGCCCAGGCTGGAAATGATGAGGGGCTGAAATAGAACAACAGCAGGGAGGAAAACTATAAAAGGGTAGAATAGAGAGAAGAAAAAGAATTTGATGGCCAAATGGATATCACAGAAGGAGGGAGCAGGAATGACTGCTAGGTTTTCAACTTTGGCAACTGAGCAGATGGCAGTGACAGTCATAGAAATAGGAGGAAGAAGAATAAGCTTGTGGGAAAAGAAGGTGAGTTATTCACTTTTATAATGGAGTTTCAAGTGCCTGGTTAATATCCAGATGCAGGTGTTAATATCCAGATTTTCAGCCAGTGTAGGGTGAAAACAAGAGTCTAGACCAGGGAAGAAAGTTGGACAGGAAATAAAAGATTTAAGAATTCAGAATTAGATGGCAATTAAACATAGATAAAAGTGTGTAGTAGTGAGAGGACCATTAAAAAATAAACCAAGGGGGCCGGCCGTGTGGCGCGTTGGTTAGGAGTTGGCTTGGGACGCCAGCTCTGAGCAGCAGGGTCCTGGTTCGGATCCCACATGAGGGCCAGTGATGCTGTGTCCTCTACAGCTAAGATGGTGAACAACAGCTTGACCTGGAGCTGGGCTGCCGTGAGTCGCCAGTGACGGCATAGGCCGCAGCCTCTGCTGCAGTGGGCTGCCGTAAGTTACCCTGTGTGGCCGACAGCCAGTGTGAGCTGCCATGAGCCGCGGTGAGCGGCCATCCAGAGGCCGGCGAACGATCTGCCTCACCCAGGAAAAGCGCCAACATCCTCCACAACTAGAATGAAGAACAAAAGGACAGCAACTTGTCTGTTCCCCCGATTCCCCAGTGCTGTTCCCTTCCCCCAATTCCCCAATTAAAAAAATTAAAAAATAAATAAAGCAAGGGAAACTTTTTAAACATTAAATAAAATACTACTAAACTTAATACTATCTGATTAAACTATACTTTTAAATTTAAACATCAATGATAAATTTTATAAGAAATTATATATAAATAAATTAAATATTTTAAAACTGACTTCAGCTCTGTAAAGGGAAAAAAAATCAGTTTTGAATGTTCCCTGAAACTTAACAAAATACATAACAAAGTAGTTGTCTTCACTCCTAGTTAGTTGCTCCCCACAAGTCCTGAAAGTGTATTCTTAGCTGGCCTGAGTCTTCTGAGACATATTTGGTTCAGGTAAAAATTATATTCCTTGGAGTGACGTGAAACCCTGACCAGGTAAAACCTACCTGGCCACCCAGATCACATAAACTGCCTTGTTCTTTTTGTTTGTTTGTTTGTTTTAATTGGGGAATTGGAGGATGGGAACAGCACTGGGGAACTGGGGGAAGGGGAACAGACAAGTTGCTGTCTTTTTTGTTCTTCAGTCTAGTTGTGGAGGACGTTGCTTCACTGGTCCAAGTTGGCACCATCATTGCGCTCTTCCCGGGTGAGGCAGATCAGTCGCTGGCTTCTGGATGGCCGCTCAAGGCGGCTGCTGGCTACACACGGTAGCCCATGGCAACTCACTGCAGCAGGGGCTGCAGCCTACGCCATCACCGTTGACTCACGGCAACCCAACTCCAGGTCGAGCTGTTGTTGAGCATCTTAGCTGTAGAGGGCAGTGTCACTAGCCCTCGTATGTGGGATCTGAACCGGGGCCCTCTGGTGTCCCAAGCCAGTTCTTAACCAACGCGCCACTCGGCCGGCCCATAAACTGTCTTCTTCTAATGACTGCTCCGTCCAGTCTTAACCAGATTCTTTTCTAATATGACCTGGTCTCTTTTCATTTCTTTTTTTTATACTGCATTGGGAATCAGAAAAGTTCAGTAGATAAATAACTTCGCTACCAAATAACTTATCCAAACATCACTTTTTTTTTAAAAGATTTTTTTTATTGGGGAATTGGGGGAGGGGAACAGCGTTGGGGAATCAGGGGAAGGGGAACAAACAAGTTGCTGTCCTTTTGTTCTTCAGTCTAGTTGTAGAGGATGTCGCTTCACTGGCCCATGCTGGTATTATTATTGTGCTCTTCCCGGGAGAGGCAGTCACTGGCTGGCCATTGGACAGCCACTCACAGCAGGTCACAAAAGCTCACACTCACTGCGGGCCAGCCCCACTGCATTCTATTCTGTCGCAGGCAACTCATGGCAGCCCAGCTCCAGGTCGAGCTGTTGTTCACCATCTTAGCTGTAGAGGGCGCAGCATCACTGGCCCTCATGTGGGATCCGAACCGGGGC
>NW_017731398.1:1328621-1335328 GCF_001890085.2 Hipposideros armiger
CTGCCTCACCTGGGAAGAGCGCAATGATGGTGCCAACTTGGGCCAGTGAAGCAACGTCCTCCACAACTAGACTGAAGAACAAAAAAGACAGCAACTTGTCTGTTCCCCTTCCCCCAATTCCCCAATAAAAATCTTTTTAAAAATATGTGCATGTGGACATTCTACAGGACACTGTTCTAGTCTTCAAAAATTCAATATCATGAAAATAAAGGTGGGAGACTGTTCTAGATTAAAGAGACATAACCTAGGACAGAAAATTCAGCAAAATAAAAGCTGACAGTAATTTTAAATACTATCTTTAACAAGTCATCTCTGAACGTTATGTACTGCTCACTTATCTATTACAGTTATCAAATATACCAATTATACTTCCTATTCTCATAAGAGACATCTGAAGTTCAACATACAGGATATTTTCACAGCAGTCAGACTTCCGGTAATCTCAAGCAAAGACAGAAATGACTATGGAAGCAAATATATCTGAGAGCTACAAAAGAGCAGTTGGCCTGAATCTTAAATTCTACTTATCTTAGGACCTCAAACTAAGAAACTCATCAATCCATAACCATAATTCCCCTGCTTTCTAACTCACAGAAGAAGTGATTACAAGCTAGGATATTGGAAGCAGACACACTGACAGCAGCTTCATGTAAAACTGATGGCGCTGGAAAAATTGAAGCATGTTCAGAACAGACTGTTACTGTGGCCCAATAAAGTCACTGCTGGTCCCAGTGGGGATCTTAAATAATAACCACAGAAAAAATCCTGAATAGTCAAATAGTCATAAAATATCAATAACAGTAAGACAAGTTTTCAATTTAAAAAATCTGTTAAACCGTTTTAACATATTGAGGACAGGGCATTTAAATGTACAGATGCAAATCAGTGTCCACAATACGCTATCATCTGACATGAAAACATATCTACTTGTATACAACACATGTAGAGCAACTTCATTCATAATAACCTCAAATTGGAAAAAGAACCCACAATATCCACTGACAGATGAATAAATAAATTGCTGTATTTCCATAATAGAATACTACTCAGGAATAGAAAAGTATGAACTACTAACACGCACAACATAGATGAATCTCAAAAATATGCCGTTTGGGCCAAGTTGGAGTACCAGGGACCACATTTATGTTTCTGACTGAAATAACACTGGACAAAATATATGAAACACAGGTTTTCAAACACTGGACACGTGACTGTGTTCAGGTAGCATAACAGGACTGTGACTACCTAAAAAGGAGAAACAAAGGTAAGCCCTATGATTGCCCCAACTTACATTCTGGAGAGTTTCCGGACCAAACGCAGACAGACCAGAAGTCTCCTTGAGGATAAAGAACTGGGAGTCAGGGGAGGCGAAGGCAGCTAGAAGGCAGCTAGAGGCTGCAGGGCAGCACAGAAATGAGAGCTACACAAAGACCGCAGAGGATCTCTCCTCAGTCCACGGCTGAGAGATGATCAGCATATGCATGTGAGACAAAAGGAACCATCTACAAAGAGTGGATGGAACAATGTTCAATGTTCAATGTTCATATGGGATGGGAAGGGTGTGACTTCGTGAAAGTACTGAAACAAAAACTATCAACCTAAAATTCTATATCCCGAGAAATTGCTTCCAAACATGAAGGCAAAGTAAAACCTATTCAAACACACAGAAACTAAAATTCATCACGAGCAGACAGACCTATAATACAAAACAAAAAAAAAAGAAAAAGTTTTAAAAAAGTCCTCCAGGCAAAAGGAAAATACCAAACAAAATCTGGATTTTAGAGCAGAATGAGGAGCACTGGAAATAATATATGTTGGTAAATATAATACATATATATATATATATATATATATATATTTAAGATTTTATTGAGGAATTGTGGAAGGGGACCAGCCAAGTTGTTCTTCAGTCCTAGTTGTGGGAGGCGCCAGTCGCCATCTGGCTTCCCGTCGGCAGCTCATGGCTTCTAAGCTCAAAGTGCTGTATTCAATCTTAGTTGCGGGTGGGCGTAGCCACCATCCCATGTGGGAGTCGAACCAGCACTCTTGTTGTTAAGAGCGTACGCTCTATCCACTGAGCCATCTGGGCGGCAGCTCAGCTCAAGGTGCCGAGTTCCGTCTTAGTTGTGAGTGGGCTTAGTCCACCATCCAACAGGCAATCTTGTTGTTACACCAACTGAGCCATCCTGCCACCTGTTGGCAGCTCAGCGACAGCTCAGGTCGGACGCAGCATCACTAGCCCATGTGGGAATTGAACCAGCAGCCCTGTTGCTCAAAGCTCATGCTCTTAAGCCAACTTTTAACCAATTGAGCCACTTGGCCAGCCCAAAATATATTTTTTCTTATTTAGAATTTGTGGGATGCACCTAAAAGTAGTATGTAGAGGGAATTTTATAGTGTAAAGGCCTCAAATTATATGTTGTATTTTTGTTTACACTCAGAATATTTTGTAATCTCCCTTGTGATTCTCCTTTGACCCATGGGTTATTTAGAAATACATTGTTTAATTTCCCAATATTTGCAGATTTCCTAAATTAAGCTTCTACCTAAAACACTAGGAAAAGCAAATGAAGCCCAAAGTAACACAGAAAGAAAATGCTAAAAATAAGAGGAGAAATTAGACAGAAAACAATAAAGAAAATTAATCAAACCAAAAATTGGTTCTTTGAGATCAACTGGCCAGACAAATTAGGAAAAAAAAAAGAGTGGGGGGGGGGGAGAAATAAATTACTAATATCAGGAAGAAATGAGAGTTGACATCATTAGAGTAATTACATATTAATTTGCGTTAATATGCAAACGTGAAAAGGCTAAGAAGTATTAAAAATACCTTTACACCAACATATTCCTTGAAAGACACAAGCTACCAAAAGCTCACAGAAGAAATACATAACCTGAACAGACCTATATCTATTAAAGAAATTTAATCTGTAGATTGCAGACAATTGCAGAAGAGGGAATATTTCCCATCTCATTCTCTGCTGTCCCTGTTATTGATACCCAAACCAGAAAAAGATATTACAAGAAAACTACACAACAGTATCATGGGTATAGATATAAAACTTATTTGCAACATTTGAGCAAATCAGGTCCAGTAACCACATACACATCATGTGGTGAGGGACAGACATTAAGGGCCTGGCAGAATCCAGGTCGTCCTTGCCCTCCCCGCTCCGCGTCTGGCTGACAGGGACCAGTGGAGAGTCAACAGCTTTCCACTTCCTCTCCTTTGGTGTGGTCCCACTCCATCAGCCAGATGTTAAATCCAGCCCGATTCCATGGCAAGTGTGGATGTGTCCACCCATAACAGTGGTTAAAAACAGCTGGTCAGTGACATTTCTCTGATACTCCATCTCTCAGTTTTAGACTCTTACTTATCCAGCTTCTCCCACAATTGTGTAAGATCTTATTTTTATAATAAACCCCTTAATTCCACAATATGTACAGTGCTTCTAATTCCCAGACCAAATCCTGACCGACAGACCATGTTTTCCAGACCAAGCTTTCTGTCCTCTATCTCACCTCCTTCCTTGAAGTCAGTAAAAGTTATAATCACAATTTCTGCTTAAGTGGAGCTCATCTTTACTGTTGTAGGTTTGTGCCGTCTGGCCGTGGGAATGAATAATCACGCTCGTCGTTATGTCCATGGAGAGGATATCACACAAAAAAAATAAACTAAGAAATATGAAGCAGCTAGGAACTGTAGCAAGTACCATATCTCCCCATGTATAAGACGCTCCCATGTATAAGATGCACCTTAATTTTGGGGACCGAAATTTGGGGGGGGGGAAGTATTACCTAAAGTTATTGAACTCAAGTTTTATTCATCATAAAATTCATACAACTCCTCATCACTGTCAAAACTCCCAACCATTAGCTTGTCCTCATCTGTNGCAGCATCACTGGCCCTCATGTGGGATCCGAACCGGGGCCCTGCTGCTCAGAGCTGGCGTCCCAAGCCAACTCTTAACCAACGCGCCACTCGGCCGGCCCCAAACATCACTTTTAAGTCCCAACTGATAATACTAACTTCTCAGCTGTAGCAAAAGTGAAGTATTTTCAGGACCACTAATGTGGTGAGCACATCCTTTGTCTAATTTCCTATTCACTCCAACATCTCCAGTTTAGCACTCGTTAGATTGTCCTTAAACATCTGCACTGAAGGGAACTCAATCTGAAATAATCCCAGGAGAACCTCCACAAGAAGCCCTCGGGGCCCTCTCTCTATACCTTTTCCCCACAGTGCCAATTAGTGTGGCTTCTCCTTCTGTTAGTGTTTGAACACTCACCAATTGAAGCTCTCCACTGAATTCCATACTGTCTGGGAACTTAGGGCCACATAATTTTAGAACTGCAAAGGTCTTCTGACATCATCTAGGTCTAGCCTTCACTTTATAGATGAAACTATGGGCCAGTGAGTGACTGGCACAAGGTTGTAGTGAGACAATGACAGAGATAGAGACACAAGTCTCTGTGCTGCCAGAGGAGTACATTAAGTGCTTTCCCAGCTAATAAAACCGTCACATTTCTTTGGATCTCTAAAATCATAGCTGCATTTGATTATTAATATATTAAGACAAAGTAAGTGTGAATAAGGTACAATACGAGTAAGACACTGGAGACCCAGTGCCTCCAACCACTTGCTGCTGGAAGTATATCTTCGTAGGACAACGAAGGAGTGCAATTCATCCTGTTAAGGGTAATGTACCATTATCTAGACTCTAGATAATGTTAATGAGTCAATTTATTTTGTGTTTATACTCCATTATCTCCAGAAAAATTGCAGAGAGCTTATATAATTAATCCTAACATAAGACAGAACTATAATGATTCAGTTAAATAACCAGGTGGTGATTCTCTAAAAATAAGTTAGTAAGTTAGGTTTTTAAGGCACTGAGAGTATGAATACAAGGACAGGGAAAGAAATACAGTGGAGAAAAAACTCAGTACTATTTATTACTTTAAGAGATGGCACTGATGTTTTCAAAATTCCTGAAGTCTACTTAGAAGTGATATTTAAAGGTCAGCAGGAAACATGGAAATAATTAGTGATGCTCTGTACTGACACTGAGAACATGCTGCAGAAAAATTCTTAATTTGGAGTTGATACAGAATCTAGAAGGCTAGCAACTAAATATCAGCCCTGACATATCCAAGTGAAGAGTGTAAGACAGAAGAACTTAAGGAAAATAAAGTACATTGAAATGCTTTCTTAAGAGATGTATCAACAAGAAAGGTCACATTATAAATGTTTTATAGAGTGGTCATAAGCCCTGCAGGGTTTGAATGGAACCCGCCTACAAGGTTGAGAATTTCTCACAATTGAGAAATAGTATCCAATTTTCTTCCAGAAGAGGTTCTGGGAAAGAGTAGTTTCTAGAGGAATGATACAACAGTAATATCTCAGTTTGTCTCCCAAGTAATGCCATGCATGGAAATGCCTTGAAAGGAAAAATTAATTGTTACCTGAGCACCACTACAATTGGACTTTCACTTCCAGTTATGACCATTAACCCCTTCCAGATCATTAATGCCGAGGAGACAATCATTCCAAAATTTAGGACTTGGTAATAGAGCTGTAAGAACAAAAGAGAAGAGATCAGATCCATGATGATCCCCATCCAGGAACACAACAGACAGTGGCACCAATTTAAGAATTTCAAGTAGTACTATCAGGACAACTGAAGTTCTGAGACATTATTTTAAATACTGTAATAATTACAACATTAGCATCCCAGGACAGCCCTCCTTCTCTCACCCCAAGTACCTTGCTCTATTTTGTTTGCTAAAATACGTTACATTTATATGGTAAGTTATTATTTTCAGAACCTTTCACATAAGTTATTTCATTTGGGCTTCACAACCATTCAGCTTAAATTATATCACATCCATGATACATACCAGCCAACAGTAATAAATCTCTGCTTCTGAACTCCTCTAGTACTTACTTTTTTATAATAGTTATCTATCCCTTGTTAATCACAGGCTGTTCAATGACCTTCAACCCCATACCTCATTTACAGTGGAGGAAACAGTCTCAGAGAGACCAAAGCCATATAGCTTGTCAGTCACATAGCTAGGACTCGAAGGCCAGCCTTCTTTCTGTCTTCATAAATTTCCACTACTTAATAAAGTGTAAAATTCTATGACTTTATATAAATACTTTGACTTTCTATAAAATACCAGAAAGGCATTTCAAGGGAGGGAAATAATGTGAGCTAACTGTGTGGGACTAAGACTGGATAATGGGTAAAAGTGGAGAGGAAGACTGGACACCATGGCAGATGGTACAAGAAATGAAAGATGGCAGTGAAGAGTACTAAGAGAAATGTGAAAAAGCATATTAAGCTCAGATTATGGAAAACCTTGAATGTACCATTCAAAATGTGAACCTGAAAAGACGTCACAAAATACTGTAAAGTGAAAAAAAAAAAAGTTTCAAAAATATATACAGTGTGCTCACTTCAGCAGCACATATACTAAAATTGGAACGATACAGAGAAGAATTAGCATGGCCCCTGCTCAAGGATGACACGCAAATTCGTGAAGCGTTCCATATTAAAAAAAAAAAAATATATATATATATACAATGTAAGTTCAATTTTTGTTATTTTAAAAAATATATGGGGCCGGCCGAGTGGCGCGTTGGTTAAGAACTGGCTTGGGACGCCAGAGGGCCCCGGTTCGGATCCCACATATGCGGGCCA
>NW_017731398.1:1339552-1360489 GCF_001890085.2 Hipposideros armiger
TTAAACCCCAGATTTTTTGAAAAAGGGCATGTCTTATACGTGGGGAAATACGGTAAATGCCTTAATCCTTACTATGGCGCTGTATTCTAGATTTCGCTCAAAGTTACGTAGGATAAAGAATGGTTTCTGGATGCTCAAGAAGAACATACCCTTGGATAATAAGTGCAGTTCATAACATAATTTTACTTAGGATTTTCTTTTGTATATAACAGAGGCTGATATTAGTATTTCCACATCGAAACTTGGCAGTTCATTACTGAATGTTGACACTCTGCCAGCGAGGAAGATTTTCCTGATACTAAACAAGACCAGATTAGTTTTCAATAACCAGAAAAACTAATGGATCTGTCTTCTGTGTTGCATATACCCCATATTTGCTGCACATTTACTCATATTAGGCGCAAGTCTAAGAAAAATCTCCTTGGTTTCTGTGTGCTTCACTAGAGGGCCAATTCATTAAAAATAAAGTTATCAAAGATTTCCAGAATTCAATCAGATATCACCATAACAGCCATTAAGAGTTAAGTGATCCTAAGAGACAGGAAGATATAAAAAGGGTAAAGGATTCTGGAAGGCCTAAGGTCTTTAGATTTAGGCAGGAAGACATACAGATAATTAAAATCCAAAATGCAAAATTCAATCCAGTAAGTAAGATTGCTAAAGAGGAGCTAATAAGAAGCAAATTCTGTGAAAGTCTGATTAATCCCATCAGGGCTCAAATATGGATCTAATCACATCCTGGCCAATATCCTCTGGTCATTAAGGAGTCTCAGCAAGTAGAGCAGACAATCCCACAAATTACATGTGAAAATCACATAAAAATTACTTGGTATGACATGCACATTTTCTTAGTGACTAAACATTTTTTAACCCCCTCTCCCAAAGTTTATAATTAAGAACAGAAGTGCTTAAAGGAAGTGTTATATTTTAATGTCAAGGACTGAATATTTGGTATTTTAAGTATTTGTAATATTTAAAATAATTTGCCTAATAATAAGTAATAGGTCAAGTTTGTAATTCCAATTTAAAATGTATAATACATTGTTGTAGATTTAGTATTATAACCAGAAAGTTTAGTGTTGAAACATTTGAGAACTTAAGAAGCTCCTGATTTATAAAAATTACATAATATGCAATGAGGTTTGTTGAATAACTGACATTCTTAAAAAGGAAAAAAAATTAATTTATTCATTAAATTTAATGTTTTTAAGATGTTTAAGTTTGTAAATTAGCCCAAAAAGTCAAAGACCCTTAAAAGTGATTGTTAAATTTTGCTAGGCTTTAAATACAATTTGTAAACTGATTCTAAAAGCTCAAGAATTTAGCTTTTTAATTTTTGCTTTTACAAATTGTATATTATTTTTTCAAATGAAAAATAACTCTAAATAGGCCTTTCTGCGCACGGAGGCCATCTTAATGGGCATCAAAAATACTAACCCATGACAACCAGCGCGGTGCTGGAGCCAACCTGCTAAATTTTTAGCAATTTTGCAAGCTAGCTATTAAAAATTAGTACAATTAAATTACATTAAAAACAAAGGTAATAAACATTCTCAATTCATCAGTTTCTAATAATTTTACTTCATTTTACTATTATCTATGTTCTTGAAGTTTATTTTTCTATTTTATCCATCAGGTGGAAATTACAGTTGCATGTTAGCATATCTCTTCCTAATTCCACATTCAGTGGTGTCACGTTAGTAGCTTGAAATCAGCCCTGTTGGGAGTATTTACACTACAGAAATAGGCAAACTCTACAAAGCAGGGCTTCATGGATTAAGAAATGCTTCAGGAAAATGGTGATCTGAGACTTCAGTAAAGGAGCCACATTCCAAAGGGGAAAAGACAAATGAAATAGTATATAAGCTAAAAGGACTTTAGAAATCACCTAATATGTAAGGGCAGTCGACAAATACTCAGAAAGATTAAAAGGGGAGTTCTGAGGACAGTCAAACACACAAAGTTTGAACAGAACAATGTTCATAGGGGCATTGATATGAAATAGGTAGGAAGAATAAACTGGGACAAGACTGAAACGGTGAGAAACATCAGAATATAAAATGACTGGAATTTACAACAAATGCCTTTCTAAGGGGTTTGGGCTTTAACCTACAAGGTAATGGAGAGCTACTGAGGGTTTGACCGCAGGAGAGAGGAGATTAACCTGGCAATCGTGTATAGGATGCAGTGAAGGTAGCAAAACACTATTTTTAAAAATTGTGAAGCAGACCAAAAAAATTTACACTACATATAATAAACAAGTCTTGAGTTAGGCATGAAAAAATCAATTAAAAATCAAAGTTCAAAAGAATACCTACTCTGTGACTCCATTTATATAAAATGCAAACCCATCTATACTGATAAAAAGCAAATTGGTGATTGCCAAGTGCTAGAGGAGAGATGAACTACAAAGGAGCACAAGGGATCTTGTGGGTGACAGAAACGCTCGACTGGGATGGGTGTATGTACCTGCAAAAACTTATCAAATAGTACACTTTAAATGCATGGGGTTTACTGTACTAAAGGATTCCTCTATGAACATAAGAAAAACAATTACAACTCAATTAATCAAATATTTGATGGTATGTATTAAGGCATAAATGGAAAAGTTATGTAGTGACAGCACTTATAGAAAAGTAAAACCAAATTTCTAGTTTCCCTCTTTTCATGTGATGAGCTCTCAAGTGTCTACAGTGTCTGTCAATTCTTTTTTCCAGATGTTATGTACAGGTAAAACCTCATTTGAGTACCTTCTCTCACCCCATCCCCACACTATCCAATCCCTCCCATCTCCTCCCAAGCTCTAGGATGCTGCTCATTTTCTTCATTTGTATGATAAGAATAACATTATCTGCTTCACAGGTATATAAAACACTTCACACATAGCAAGAGCTCAAAATAGTTATTGTTTTGCCTTAACCACTTTCTACCCATTTATGTTCCTTTAAGGCAGTCTGTCTTAATTTACCTTTGAATTTCTTTCATTGTATCTAGCATAAGGTACAATGAATAGTATAGGTCCAAAATAAGGATTTCTTCAGAAAAATGTCTGTGGCACCTAGAAATTCAGATATGGATGAGAAGGAAAACACAATACAAGAGAGGATCTGAAGTGTTATCTTAAAGACAAACTTTTTGTGCAATTTGAAAATGACCAATTATGACTGAAAGAATTAAGAAACATGTTGAAGAGACGGTGACACTGAGCTAGCTAAAGTCTGAAGGGGATTAAGGGGAGGTTGCCTATCTACTTCCCTAAATGGTAATTATAAATACTGCAAAATACAAGTCCAAGAGAAAAATCAGGACATCAAGATAATTAATTCTTAGCAGCAAAATACTGTAAAAAGGTCTGAGGCAGGCAAAACTAGGCTCTACAGACACACCTGGAGCACAAGCTGAAAAGAAGCAACCTTTTCTAATAATTAATCACAAAAGCATTCCCAGTACCATGTGACACACGATCTAGAAGTTCAAGGTGGAGTAAGATTTATGGACAAAATCAGAAGATCTAAATTTCAAGATCCCTGTGCTACTAACAATGGTCGGTACACCCGAGGATTCTGAGGGCTGCCACCTCAACACTAAATGGGACTCAAGGGCAAGCAGAATACCTGTTTCAAATCTAAGTCAGAGGTGGGCCAAACAAGTCAGTGCAGCCCGCTCTGGCCCAACTGTACGAGAAGAGTTGCGACCGGCTGAAAGCAGCAAACCGGCTTTCGTGGGGCCTACAACCGCCCTCCCGAACACCCCAGGAGCACTGAACTGCTAAACCTAGTGAGTCGCTGCGACTGGAAAAACCCTGAGTTTGCCGCCTTATCAAGTCTAAAACAATAAGCAACCCCGACTCCCTCCGATTTCCATTAGCTCCTCTGCCTCACTAAGAGGAATGGAACAAGAAGACCCGCTTCGCCCCTAGCAGGCCCCGAATTAGCTAGGGACTAAAAATTGGGGGCGGCCAAAGCGACCTCTGGTCTCAGAGTCCACGAAGAGATGGAATAATCCAGGCGTCAGACCTGCTCAGGCCCTCACACACGGGCCCAGAGGTCCGCAGGACCCCGCGGTGGCAAAGTCCAAGGGAAAAGGGGAGCCCGGGAAAACAGTGGGGGGCCAACCTCACCTGCCGCTTGTTCATCCGCCGCACATCGTCCAAAAAATCTAGAGACAGCATGGTGGGGCCGGAGAGCGGGACACAGATAAGAGAGAGGGCGCGATGTGACCGGCAGACGGAACGGCTGGCGCCGGGGTCAAGCTAACACAAGACAGGACAGGACCGAGCGTCGCCCTCACTTCCGCTTCCGGGGCGGGAACCAGAGAGGCCCGCCCCTTCGCTGCGGAGAGCGGACAAAGGGACTCGCTAACTTCCTGGTCCAGCCTCCCGGCATGGCCTCGTTGTAGTAGGGTTGTCCCGCTCCAGACCTCGCCTGCTGAGAACCGACCGGAGCACACTTCCGCGATCACCCCCGCAGCCCCTCAGGGAGGCGTCGACCCGGGGGTTAAAGGGGAGGCCGCCCTGCAACCTCCGGAAAGCGGGTCCTCGTACACGCCTGGCCAATAGGGAGCTGTGTCTCCGGCCCCGCCGTGTGTCTGGGTGTGGCCATGGACTCGTCGCAAGACCTTGCGGTTTCTAGTGGGGCCGGTCTCCCGCGTTACAGGAAACTGACAGCGGAGGTGGTTTCAATAAGTGCTTTTCCCATAAGAGCGGAGAATGCGAGAGACTGTGAAAGCACTACCTGAATCTCTCAGGAGTTGACGGAACTTTTGGTTGAAGAAAAAAACTGGTACGATTAGAAAACAGCCAAACCATGCAATAGAGTAATGAGACCACCAGTGGTGCGGGTAATCATTAAGTCCCTTTCTCCCTGAACTTGACCTCGCTAACGGGATCTGGCTGCCTCCTTGAACTCTACCTCCTGGTTTTGTTGTTTCCTGCACCTTAATGTGACCCTTCTCTTGCTGACTTATGTCAATACTATAAACAGCCTTTGCTTTGATTGGCTGAAGCTCCTACTATGTACCCAGGACAAAAAGGACTAGCGCTGGTCTCTTGCTATTATTTCTATCTTTTTCAAAATATTGTTCATCTCACATTGGGGGACAAGGATCTTCTCATTTATATTTTTACCCCCACCAACGTACATGAAATAAACACTAAAAAAAAAGTGTCAAATGAATGAATGGAGGTCTCAAAGACCTGGAGGCCCAGCCCTCCCAGACAGATGCATCAAGCAAGACTCTTAAGGATAGGATTATCGTCACTCAGATCAACCTGGACTCCGCAGCGTGTGCTCAAGGCTGAAAGAGGATTTATCAAATTAAAAGGCCGAAGATATAGCTTTCAGTATTATTTGCAGCACACACACACAAAAAGTATCTTTATGAGAGGAGACAAGTTAAGGTATAACTGCTAACTTATATATGCTATAGAAACTCAGAGAAGATGAATCTTCCAGGCATGGGCTTCGTCAGAGGAGACTTCTGAGGGAAACTGCGCTACAACTGGACCAGTTTTGCATTATAAAAGAGGAAGCATAACGTCAAGCACAAATTAAAAATGGAGTTAGTTGTGGGGAGATGGCTAACACTCAGGCTCCTCTTCGGGAGCTTGCACTCTTGAGGAAAAGACAAGACTGAGTGAGAAAGAACTGGAGAGAAAAGAATGCATTAGGAAGGAATAGGACCAGGAGAGGAACATAAACTGGGTAGATCTGCAAAGGCTTAGTGCGGTTCCCCTGCAAAGCTGGGGAAGAACTTCTCTTATAAAAATAATTCAGATGTTTAGGACAGTTGACCCCAGACTAGATAAAGACATAAAGCCTATGGAATTAAATTTTCCAAATGTGGGACTCTGACGTGCTATTTTCTCTGCTCACTGGGCTGCCAATCTTCCCAATACATAAGTCTCTTGGTCCCCGTCAATCACAATGGCACGTCTGGTATTTTCCTTCATATATAGTCCGCTGGCCTGCCTGAAGGAGGCACCCTGTTATAGAGGTTAAGTCAGACACACTTGGCTTTGAATCAGATCAACCACTCACTAGCTGCATGATCTTGCGCCACTTGGTTAACTTTTTTTTTTTTATCCTGTTTTCTGGTGTGTAAAGTGGGAATAAAAAATAATTTACATCATTTGAAGATTAAACAAAATAGTACATGTTAGTAAAGCTGTTGGCACAATGGATGACAAATGGTAAGTGCACAATAAATGTCAGTAGTTATTAAAAACAAGAAGTGAGTTTAAACTGATGTCCAATCTAAATGCTCAGGGCTAAGGAAGTCTGTCATTATAATTGAGCCCCAGTTAATCACTTCTGTACAAATTAAGGGTGTCTACAGCAGAGCAAACTCGACTCCATTTTTTAAAACGCTGTTCAAAATAACCATGATCTCACTAGTTTCTCCTTGACCTTCAGAATGAAGGAAGTGGTGGGTGGAAGGAGAAGGTCCCCCTATGACCCTACTGGGAAAGGAAGTGGCCCAGATCTATCAGGGCAGGCTAGTGACAGGCCACACTGGAAGCTTAACTCTCCCCTGGTGCCACCTCCCAAAAGGCTCTATCTAGGTTTGCGGGGAGGACCCATCTATTCAGCCTCTCCAAAGTCAGGTCAGGGGCCAAAGAGATGGGACTTTCTGTCTACCAACCCAATAGCTATGGACATCAGAGAACATGGTTTTTAAAAATGCAGCAGCTCTGTATGGCATGGATTGTCAGGAAGAAATCTCATTCCCAAAAATCAAAGGTGCCTCCTGTGCAGAGATTACTAGAGTCACTGAAGTCTCCCTAGAAGATTTTTGGAGAGCTCTTTAAAAAGTCCTGGACAGCTGCAGGGGCAGCTGGAGGAAGGAAGCACCAGCCTTCTGGGTTGGTATGTGTGTATATGTGGTGGGGGGGAACGGGCACCAATTTCCTGTTTGGCCATTCTGTTGTGGCTAAAAGAAGAAAGGGGCCTTGCTGTTTGTTTTATAGATTCTTAGAGCGGAGAGAGCGAGTTGTGGCTATGAAGCTCCTGTGGGTGAAAGGCCGAGAGTGGAGGCAGCCCTAGCCTCTCCCCTGTAACTGGTGACTTGCCTTTTGAGCTTTTGTATCTTAGAGCTTAATGACAGTGGATTGGCTCCTCTTGATAACTTAAGGGATCCTATGGGAATCTGTTGAGGCAGTGAATCACCGCGGATATGTGGCTTGTGTAAATCTGGATTTGAATATAATGTTCTCTTAACGTAACCACATTCAAAGATAAGATCATTAGCAATCATTTATATATGCACTCAAGTAATAAAAAAGTTACCTAAAGGCTACTATGAATCTGTCTTCAAGGTGCTCATGTTGAAACTGCATGATTTGGCCACTGCCTCCCTCCATCAGTGTAATCTCTGTCTTTCCTAGCCAACTCCTCACCCCACAATCCTGGGCATAACAGCCCCAGGATATGACAGAGGGGCTAATGAAGTGAGCTCGGGAGCCAAACTGCTCTATCCCTTACAAACTGTGTGACGCTAGACAAGTTCCGTTTCCTCTCTGTACCTCAGTTTCTTTATCTGTAAACAGGGATTATGATATCTGGGGTTTTTTTTATGGTGATCAAGTGAGCTAAGAATGTAAACCACTAGAATACAGCCTGATGCTTAGTAAATAATAGTTATTATTATAAGAATGTCATTCAACTTAGAGGCCTGACAAACTCCGACTTCTTCTTTCAGTCCCTGCTTATGGGTCATCTGCTGTGCGAAGCCTACCCAGACCTCCCCCTGGTAGAGTTAACAACTCTTCATTCGTTCCACTCCTGTATTTTATATGCACTTTTATATGTCTTTCATTACATGGAACTTCAATCATGTTTAGTTTTCTAACCAAAAAATAAGGCTTCAAGGCTTGACATCTGAAAAGAGAATTATCACAATACAAGAGATTCTTGCTTTCATAAGGAACAGCTCGTTAACCCATTTGAGTCTGTAACTAGTGAACTTGAACTGATGAGGGAATATTTTGAGGGTGGAGTACTTTCTGTGTGGGGCCTGCCCATTCCAGATTTGTCAATATCCTGCCTTCCACCTCCAAGTGAGGCTGCCAGAGCATTACATGTGGGAGTCTTACCTCTCACCCTGGACGCCCCAACCACACCTTCTTTCAGTTCCACAAAAGGCTTCTCTGCCTTCCCTACAGCTGCTCTTTCTGCCTCCAGCATTTTCCAGTCCTCCCTTCTCACTTTTCTTAGCCATCTTCCTTCAGTTTTCATTCCTTGCTCCACCCGACAAGCCGTCTCTTATCTCCCAAGATGGTGAAATTATTCTCATAGGTAGCCCCTCAGCCCCTCATCCTGCCCCTATCACAACATGTACTACATTTTATTGTAGTTCTATGTCTCCTTTTCTGCTAAATTGTAGGTTTCACAAGCCAGGGCATATGCTGTAAAACTAGCCCTAGGCCCAGTCCCTGACCCATAGCTGATGTTTAGTAACTGTTGTGAAAAGAACTGATGGAATGAGTAAATAGAATGAATGTTTGGTAGCAAGCACCTGCATTACATTCCCCTGCCTTGTTTATCTTCTCGAGGGATTCTATGCACCATGGGGGTGGGGAGTGGGGGAACGGCATCTCCAGGGCATAGAAAGAAAATTGACTGGGAGAGCTGGACCTGAAATATTTAAAGTATCAAAGTAGAGACTCTCAGAATATGTTTTTTCCTACTTCCTTCAAAATCCAGCCTTACCCAACTCAACATGTTTTGAAAGAAAGAAAAAAGGAAAGAAAATTAAAAATACATACAAAACACTTTAATGCCAAAACGTTAAGTATGGCTTTCTCTCAGCCTGTGCTGCCGGACACAGAAGTCACTAGCCACGTGGGCCATGGCGCTCTGGAAATGGGGCTAGTCCGAACCGAGATGTGCGACAAGTATGAAATACACCCTAGATCTTGAAGACAGTATGAAAAAAGGAATGTGAACTATTGGTCTTATTGATTACAAGCTGAAATGATAATACTTTTGATATAGCGAGTTAAAGAAAATATATTAAACCTAATTTCACCTGTTTCTTTTCTGTGTTTTCAGTATGGCTACTAGATCCATTTAAAATTGTACTTGTGGGCATGTTGAGGGTGAATGTGCAATCTGGGTTGGGTGGCTACCTCCTCCTGCTCAGATCTGCTTTTGCATTCTTTTCCTGGTCAACTGGGTGCCCTGGAGCCCTGGCATTTTCTCCACTGCTTTTGGTGTGATCTCTGGGGCTAGGACTTTGGTGTGGCAACAGGGCCTGCTCCGTGTCCTGCCCTCGGGTCCTATCTTTTCAGTTAATCACCACAGCTCTCAGTTTGTGTCTTGGGCCGTAGCCTGTGACCTGATCATAACACTACCCAGTTCCCTTTGGCCTGTGGTTTGGTTTGGGTTTTCTCTGTGTTTGTTGCATGTGGGAATTTGGCAAAAAGAAACGGAGTGTGTTCTTTAGGCAGATATTTTGAACTTGCCTAAGGGAAAATATTGATAGATGAGAAATACATCACAAATGCCTCCAGTTGATAATTGTAATAAATATGTGCATCTGTTTTCTCCTCCATTCCCTTGAATTAGGGGAAGGCAGATTCTCCCAAGAAGCGACTGTGCGGGTAGAGGGTGGGGTGAATCAGTTGGTCACACAAATGTCCTGAGTCTTCAGCTGTGACTTTCTCTGCTGTGTCCAATTAATTCTCTCACTACGGAAATATCAGCTCAGTTCTCTGGCTGAAACTTTCTTCTATGTAAAGTGGCACTTTCTCAATCATGCCAACTTTAAAAGTGTATCTGCTTATATATGTGAGTGGGAAGAATAATTCTAAATAAACACTGATCTTAAGTACACTCGTCTCTTCTTCCTTCCCTCAGTGCCAACAGAAGTATTCCTTCTCCTCCTCAGTCATGCCAGCTTTTCTGCTGGTCTGTGGTACAGGACTATATCTATACCTAAATCTATATCACCTGACTTTTAGAAAGAAAAACACGCCTCACTTGACTCAGTTGCTCTTTCTGGTTAGTGTCTTACTCTTCTCTTGCCTTTCATAGCGTTCTTGGATCGCACATGGTTTACTGCTTCACCATTCTTTCTCTCTTCTTTTCTGCTATGTGTCATCTGCTCCAACACAATAGTGATCCTCAACACACTACTTCAGAAGGACCAGTCAGTTGGCAAACCCAGCAGTCCCCTTTCTGTCCCCATCCTTCCTGAGCTCAACTTGGTGACATTCAGCACTCACCACCCCTTCTTTTGATGTTTTCCTCCTGCAGCTCCCACTACCACCAGAAATTATCTAGCCAGGCAGGTCAGTCAGTATTCCTATAAATTTACTGGCCTTGAATAATTCCTGGCAATCTCGTCTCCTTTCTCTAGTCACTAACAAGCCCCTCTTTAAAATGTATGTCACAACTTTATCTCTCTCCTCAGACCTCCCACCAACCACCACTCTTTACTCCCCCCCCCCCCGGGGGGGTGACACTGGTGACATTCCTTCTCGTTAGCCTGTGGTTACTTCAGAGCCAGCACCTGCAGCCACACCACATTCAACTCCTCCCATCCAGTTCACAAGCGGAAGTGGCTTCCTAGCTAAAGCCAGGCCCTGCACCTTTGCCTTACAGCCCTCGCCTCGTGCCATCTGGGCACCCTTAGGGGAAGAACAGATCACCGGCGATGTGTCTTCAGCCTCTCCTACTCCACAACATGCAGGATCTCTTCCACCTTAAAAAAAGAGAAGATCTCTCTTGCTCTCTCTTCCCCTCTAGTCACTGCCTTCTCTCTCCTCTTCCATTTTAGCTAAAGTTCTCAAAATCAAGCCCATGCTCTCTGCTTCCCCCTCTTGCTTTTCACTCAGGTTTCTTCCTAAGGCTCTGCAGAGATCTCCCTGCATGCCATGAATTCTAAGTGCTTTATGAGAATTCCCTTAAAAATGATGGTGGCGATAGTACTGTCTGTAAAATACATGTGGAGTGCAGATGATTTTAGTATGTTAGCCCAGCTCACCTGGCAGGATTTTAAACCAGACAGTTAGGCTGCGTCTGTGCCCTTGACCACCATGCCCTTCTGTGGCCCACCCCTCAGACTGACAGGGTCTGTTCTCAGCACTCAGCACAGAGCCTCACTTATAGCTGGAGATCAGTAAATGTGCCTGAAGGAATGAACACATATTGCCATCATGGTTCAGGTTCTTTTTTCACTCTTAGAACAGCTCACCAATCAACGGGTTCTTAAAAAGTGCATGGGCTTGGGTTCATGTCTATTTTTCTGAAAGAAGGCATCATTTTCATGAGATTTTCATAGGAGTCTATGTCCAAAAAAAATTAATAACTTCTTGATTCATTCATTTTTCTGTCTTCAGTTTCATTTTCACCAACCTCCTCCCCCTCATACCCTGTACATTGCCATCAGATGACTTGATTGTCAAGGTTTTGTTTTAATTCTATCTAGTAAAAACATAGGGACAAGTAACCTCCCTCCACCTAAAAAGTCCTGCATGCCTCTCTGATTGGCTGCCTCCAAGATAAAAATCAAACCCTCTGTCCCAACGGCCAACATGCTCAGTAATCAAGCCCCAGCACATTACCAATACTACCTCACATTTTTCTGTTCCAAACTTATCTTCTTATAATTTCAAAACTTCTGTTCTAATCCACCTTGTAGCAGTTCATTCAATAATGTACATATTACATTCCTGACCTAGGCCAGACACTGTGCCTGCGGCTGAGAACACGTCCTTACCCTTGAGAAACTATCAGCCTAATTTGGGAGAGAGATGTGAAGACAAAATCCCCAAAATATGGGATGAGAAATTATTTATGGAAGTGATTCCTGTTTGGAGGTAGGGTGGAACTGAGAGTAAAGGAGGCTTTCTTGAAGTTACACATGTCTGTATGCTTTACATGTTTCCTTTACAACAAGCATGCATTAATTCTGTAACCAGGAAAAAAGTCACACTAGGTGACAATTATAATTAGTTCAATTCTGACTACCTGAGTTCCAAAGGGAAAAAAACCATAACTGTCAAAGAATTAATAAAATGAAGCCGCAAAACTGCCATGCTCTGTTGAGATTTTGCGTCTTGGCAGTTATCAGTTTGGCTCAAACTCATAAGTATTTTCTAAAAAAAAAATCCCATTAATAAAATGAATGAGGAAAGAACAATCAACCAATAGAAAAGTGGGCAAATGCTATGAATAGGTATTTCCCAGGAGATATAACATTTATAGTCAATAAATATAGAAAGACACACTCGGGCCTGCCGAGTGGCGCGGTGGTTAAGAGCTGGTTTCGGATGCCAGAGGGCCCCGGTTCGGATCCCACATATGAGGGCCAGTGACACTGCCCTCTACAGCTAAGATGCTGAACAACAGCTCAACCTGGAGCTGGGCTGCCGTGAGTTGCTGGCGACTGCGTAGGCTGCAGCCCCTTTGGCAGTGGGTTGCCATGGGCTACCGTATGTAGCCAGCAGCCAGCGTGAGCGGCCAGCAGTGGCTGTGAGTGGCCGTCCAGAAGCCGGCGACTGATCGGCCTCGCCCGGGAAGAGCGCAATGATGGTGCCAACTTGGGCCAGTGAAGCAACGTCCTCCACAACTTACTGAGGAACAAAAAGGACAGCAACTTGTCTGTTCCCCTTCCCCTAATTCCCCAGCACTGTTCCCATCCCCCAATTCCCCAATAAAAAAATCTTAAAAAAAAAAAAAGACACACTCAACCTCATTAAGAAGTACAAACTGAGACCACAGCAAGATTCCACTTGATATCTATTTGAGTTGTGAAAATCAAGAAATCTGACAATACCAAGTGTTGATGAGGATGTGGATCAATAGGATCTCACATACAATGTTGTTGGAACTGTAAATTGGTAAAAACCACTTTGGTAAACAGTTAGCATTATTTTGTAAAGTTCAAAGTTGACAAGATAAACTTGAGCCTTAGTCTCTGATCCAGCAATTTTACTCCAATGTAAACATGCAGGAGAAATTCTTGTACTTGTGCACCCATGGGTTTTACATGAACATTTTCAGTAGCACTTTTGCAAGGGCAAAAACCTGCAGCAACCCAAATGTTCCTTCTTAGGCAATTGGTTGTATTGCTTGGGGTTCCCCTAAAGCAGAGGCTGGGACAAGGACTTGGGCGCTGTTTGTTTATTTGGGAAGTGATCTCAGACAGCAAGAGTGAGGGAGAGGAGGAGAGTGAGGCAGGGGAGGACAAGTCTACGTAGGGGCGTGATTCATGGAGACCTGAGAAGAAGACAAAATGCCTCTCCCAGAATTGCCCATCTGAAGGATGGGAGTCTGGAGCATTTTCCTCCTGGCTCATCTTCTCCATTGGTTGAGGGTTAGCTCTCTTTACCGTCAGGCTGTGCCTGTGAGGGGGCTTAGAAGGCGCTTGTGGCTTTTGAAAAGGCCCTGAAGCAGAAATTTGGAGAGGCCAAGGCCTAGCACTTGTAGTGGGAATTGTCAGTAACTGAGCACCCAGGAAACCGGATACCACATATTTGGCTAAAATCAGAGGTGGGCCAAAGGGAAGAACATAGTGTACCAAGAGCATTTGCTGCGAGGGATTAAAGTAATATTAGCATATTCACACATTGGAAAAGTGTACAGCAGCCACAATAAATAAACTCAACTACATGAAACAAGCCTGAGGTAAATTTTAGCAACATAACATGAAAAGTGAAAAAGAAGTCTTAGGATAGTATGTGGGGAATAATAGTCTTTTAATAAAGAAAACAACTAAAGTTAACAATGTTTTGGAAATGTGTATGCATGTCTATACATACCCACATATACTTTTGTATGTGTGTAAATACATATACATAAATTTTTGAAAACAGAAAAAAAAAATCACCTTTTTCTGTGTATTTGAATTCCAAGGGAAAAACTGCAAAGGATTACTGAAAGAACATGTAAAGAAATCCTGAAAATGGGAAAAGGATAAACCAATAGAAAAATTGGCAAAAAGATATGAAAAGATATTTCACAAAAGAAGAAATACATATAGCTAATAAATATATATAAACAAATTCAACCTCAACTTTTTAAAGACGCAAGATATTTTAAGTTTAAAATTGTTATAAAGTTAGGGTAATTTTTAAAATTAATTTTTTATTTTTAGTAAAATATTTTTTTTAAATAAAATATTTATTAAAAGCAAGAAAACATTACATAAAAGATTAAGCAATGGTGGGGGCATATATGTAAGTTGTCAATTCTAGTTTTTACAGTGAATTATAAGTAACAAAAGAGGATCACACATGAACCAATGAATATAGGGTCCTGACCCATGGATTATGGTTAATCCAATCCTGTACACCTAGGCCTAAGAGATAAGGTTATATGGTATGATAATTACATTCAGGGGCACCTAGAAGACATGCTGATAACACAAAGGAGGGAGCTGGAAGATACTCCCTCAGTCCCGGGAAGGTCAGGGAAGGGTGACCAAAGAGATGACAGTTAATGGGCTGAGAACGAGGACAGGATTGCCAAATTGGGGAGGAGGCAGAGGGTGTGGGAGCACGAAAGAGCAGTGCGGGCAAAGGTACAGGAAGGAGAGACAGTGTGGCACAATCAATAGACAATTAGTGATAGGAGAAAAGGAGAATGAGAGAAGTAGAGGCAAGTGAGGGATGCAGATGACAAGAAAAGGTACATGATAGGAAGGTTAGATGGTATTCCACATTCCAAGCAAATAAGAGCACTAGAGATTTCAAGCAGGGTGCTGACATGATTCATTTCAGGAAGGTTGTCACAGCAGAGTAGAGGACTGTTTGGAGGGTGCTGCAGGCAGGAAGATGAGTTGAAGATATTATGATCTTAGTGCAGGTGAAAAATACTGAAGGCCTAACTTATGCAGGAGCTCAGGTGTGTGTGGGCATGTGTGGTCTAAACCAAAAGGTTTCTAAGTAGAATGGGCATAATATTATTTCCCTGTTCTCCTGTGCTTTTCTTTATTAGCATTTACCATCCTTGACACATTTACTCATCTAATGTCTTGTTTCTCCTCACCAGCATGGAAACGCCACTAGAGAAAGGATGTTACTTTTGTTCCCTCAATCTCCAGGGCACATGATAGGTACTAAACAATTATTTGTTCAAGTCATGAGGCTTAGCTAGGAAGGAGAAATACAGGGCGATAACCAATAGGGGGGAATAACTTGTAATGCTCTGGTCTAATGTAGCTCATACATATCTCCTATAACCTCTTCCCGAGCTCAGACTCTAGTTTAGTATTTGATCAAAAAAAACATTTCCTCTCTGGCCCTCGTCCTTGTCTCAGCCTGAGGTAACAATCTTCCTTGCCTACTTGCTCTCTCGCTATCTCCCCTTGGTATCTCTAGAAACACTGGTTTTCCAGGTTCCCTTAAGGTCCTTGGTCATATGCTTAGACAGTTCTCACATTGTTATAGGATCACATGATCACATACCTGCTAGATAATTCTGCCTTTGTCTCTCCATCCTTCTCGAGGGCTGACCTTTTAGGACATGTGTGCTCATTTGCCCTTGGTCTTCCTCTTGGCTTCAGCCAGTGGGAGGTATGAGATCTGAGGGCAGGAGAGAGAGAGAAGTAGGGCCGTATTCCTCTAAGTTCCTGTTGATCTTTGCTCTCCTTCAGCTATTGCTCTCACTGAGCTCTGGTTCCATCTCTGTGCCCCTCTATGGTCGACAATGGCTTTTCAGCAGATGCTCGTCTTTCTGGCGTCCCTCACCCCTGCCGACAACTTTGTACACTGTCCATTTATTAACTCTCTTCAGTTACACGTTTCGATGCTGATCTTGGCTGACACAAAAGCACAAATGCAGATTGTACCTTTTTAAAAAAAATTGAGACAGGAGTCACAAAATTCACTCTTTTAAAGTGTACAATCCAGTGAACCTTAGCAAAGTTGAGCAAATAGTATCTTTTTTCATTTAATATGTAATTAAATGTTTTTCTAAATGACCCTTTGTCTGAATACTCAATGGTAAGTTACACAATGTTATGTACCATAAGTTACTTAACCATTCATGTTTCAGACTTTCACTATCAAAAACAAGGCTATATAGCAAATATTGCTGTGCATGGGGCCATTCTCTTTTTGGGAGTGTTATGTCTCAAGGGAAAGTTTCTAGGAGTGGTACTGATGAGTCACATCTCTATTAAGGCTCTTCAGAAGTACTCTCAAATTGCTTTTTAAAAGGATTATACCAAGTTACATTGCCACAGCTTTCTCTGAATGTACCACCTGCGTCATTTCATCAGCATTGGAAAGTACATAAGGAATATATATATATATATATATACAGATATATATATATATACACATATATATATATATGTATGTATATAGTTAAAGTTGTAGGTAGTATTGCCATTTGAACTTCTTTGATAGCCACAACAACCCTAAGCCATTTAAAGCCATTTTGAGCTCAACTGGGAATGGAGGGACAGCGATTTTGAGGGGGTGGGGTAGGGAGAAGGTAAAGGGATTTGCACAATATTCCAATGCTTCTCCATCCAGTTTACATATCAGTTTCTTCCTCTTCAATCAGCTATGCATCTTCAGGGCCTACCATAGTGTTTGACACTGTCCTGAATATCAATAACATCTATAAAATGGATAAATGATGGAAGAAAAATGTTAAAATATATGCACACAGAGTTGGTCATACTAGTCTATGAGCAATAACAGTTCTCCTTTTAATGGACTCTCTGGAATCGACACTTTCTGTTTCCTCCAAATAAACACACTGACTACCACCCATGGCCGCCGAAGGCTTTGGAGTAGTGGTTCATCTCTGGAATACCTACACATGTCTTCCTACCAGCTGAGGTAGATGCCTAACAAGAGTCTGTTGTGTTTGGTCCTAAACCTGCTTATGACACCTGTATGCCAGATTATAAAGAATTTAATGAAAATTTACATAAACAGATGAAACATAAGCATGAAAAGAAAGTTGTTTCGATGAAATGCCAGTTGAATGCTTCAGAAATATTAGCTAAAGACCAATTGAAAATTACTGTCAAGCCAATGTGTGTGAGATGATTACAAAGGATTTTTTTTTTTTGGAAGACGACTTTAAAATATATGGTGATGGAAGGGGAACTGACTCCAGGTGGGGAACACACAATGTGGTATATAGATTATGTATTACAGAACTGTACCCTTGAAACCTATGTAATTTTACTAACCATTGCCACCCTAATAAAAAAAAAAAAAGAAAAAAAAAAAGAAGCCTCTACTTATACTGCTTTGTAAGAGGTTTTAAGTCCTCAGTCAAGTTTAAACAAACAAATTGGAAAGCATAGAAAATACATCACCATGGATATGATTTAGGTAAGAAAGACAGCTCAGGAATTCTAATCAGCACTCCTGCTCAAAGAAAAGGTTTGGCCTCACATAGAAAAATTGGTAAGTGGTCATTTCTAATAGTTTTTAACTGAAAATGAAATGTTAAAGTGTGTATATGTCTTTTTTAATAATTCACTCCTTTAAAATACTTTTCCAATTAACTGATACACTATTGGGCCAGGTCCAATATGTTTGGGCATGGATAAATCCTTATTCCCTAATCCTTCTGTTTTCATAGGAGGACAGGTAGGGGAGAATTTGTCCTGGTTCTTCTAGAAGAAGTGACTTAACTAATTGGTGAATTTGGATCTGCCTGCCCTCAGAGAGAGCACAATCTTCTCTCACCTGGTTAAAGTTGCTAGGCTTCTACACGGCGGAGGTTGGAGTTTGGGGGAAGGTAATTTTAATTCAGGTAATATTAAAAAGCCTATTGGTTATTATCCAAGCCACACTCTTCATGTTAGCTTTATTGGTAATAAAGTTGATATTTTCATTTTTTCATTGGTTCCAAACTTATAAGAACGGGATGGTACTCACTGTCCCTGTAATACTCCAACAGTGGTGGATAAGATGGCCTCTATGTACTGTCACAATCAAGACACATTATTGTCCCTTATATTTCAGTCCGTGATTCTGTTCATTCAAATGAAAAGTTGTCTCTGGTTTGCAGGCGGGAGTTTGAGCCTTTTATCAAGTCCAATCTGTATCTCAATCTAGACAAAGAAGAAAACATTATGGCTCCCGAGACATATTGATATCAAGAAGTATTTACTGAAGGGAAGAAGAACCCAAACATGGCTTCTGCCAATCCTTCTATTCCCTCCCCCACTGTCCTGTTGATTTCTGGGACAGGTAAATCCGGCATGCTTAGGGTCACAGCCTGTATGGCTATTTAAACGAGAACTGCAAACATAGCCTCTTTTCAATGTGCTTTAAGGTGTTTTGTAACCCTATAGTGGGTCATAAAATCAATGTAGTAGATCCTGACCAGTATTTAAAAAGAAATAAAAATAATAAAGTTGAAAATATCTGCGTGCAATGGTTGTATACATGTCAAAATAAAAATGTACATTTTAAGTATACGTGGTTTCTTGTACGTCAACTACACCTCAATAAAGCTGTTAAAAGCATAAAAAAAATCCCCCTTAAAATAAAGATGAACTTGAAGTAGGACAAAAAAAAAAAAAAAGAAAAAGAAAATATCAGCATGTATTGCATAAAATAAGGGTAGTATTTCAGGAAACTTTTGTCTCAGAGGTGTGTGTGCTTGTGCTCAAGCGTGTATACATTCCGGCTTGACATGTGGAATGTATTTTTTATGAGGGCCACCATCAAAAAAGCTTGCAGAGAATATTATTCAGCCATAAAAAAAGGAGATCCTGCCACTTTCAAAAACAGGATGGCCCTTGAGGGCATTATGCTATAAGTGAAATAAGTCAGACAGAGAAAGACAAATTCTATATGATATCACTTGTGTATGGAATCTTAAAACAGTCAAATTGTAGGAAGTTCTAAAAATAAAAAAGTTTGCAAAGTACTGGTTTACGGCGCACATTCCTTCTTCCTTTCATGCTTGCTCTTTGCTAATTTTCTCTGAAAGTGCAGAATGCAAAAACTGTTGCTCCTACCTCATTGCTGTCTGTCAATCAAATGTCCAAATATCATCATGATAGAAGGGCTGAGATCCAGAATCTCAGTAAGAGGGGACAGGAAAATTTACTTTGAAATTTATCTACACAGTTCAAATTCCAGGGGTTATTCCCAGCCTGCGAATTACAAAGGGCTCAGGTTGGCATTCAGGCCTATAGCCTTGGCTTACCTTTCCAGACTCACTCACCTCCCACAGGAATCCTGCGCTCCAACCAAACTGACTTCTGGGTGTTTCCAGAACACTCCATGCATTTCTCATTCTGCGGCCTTGATTGCACTGTTCTTTCTGCCTAGGGTGGCCTCCTCAACTAGCCCATCTCTGCTTGCCATTTTTTTCCTGACTTTAAGAGCAACACTAATGTACTGTAAAAATAAGAAAATACAGAAGTTACAGAAGAAGAAAAAAATCCCATTTTTTATCTATGCATGATACATGTATGTATATTTATATATTATAAGCTGGTATTATATCATCTTAATCTTTTTCTTCAACATGACTTTTAATGGCTACAAATAAAGCATAATTATTTAACAATCACATAACACTGGGCATTTTGCTTGTTTTCGCATACTGTTCTGTATTTGGGGGGGAATATATATGGGGTAGTATCCAGAGTATAGAGACAAATTTCCTAATAGAGCACGATAGAGTACTTTTCAGAAATAGGAAATTGGTGTCAGTGATAATTAGAGAAACATAAGTTCCCCCACAAATCTTTGGAGATATTTCAGGTATGCTGGTTTCCCACTTTAAATGGAATAGGCGTTTGGGGCAATTGCACTTTTTTTTTTTTTTAAAGGACAGTGACTCCAGCAGGCCTGTGGAGGACTTTGAGGTCATCCAGACAGCTGAACCATGGAAACATGCAGGGTTCAGTATGTAGGCCTCCCCACCTCAGAATATTTTTATCTTCACGCATTAAGTCTGGTAGGAAGAAGCAGTGCCTTTTCCCATCCCTATCGCCATTTCCTTTACGGAGATAATTGCACCATTAATGATCCCTTCTCTTCTCTCTTCTTCCTTTCTCTCAGCTCCTTAATTTGAGAGCGCCTCCTCAAATGGAAACGCCTCCTCAAATGGAAACGAAACAAAACAAAGCACCTCTGCCCTTTACTGTCACTGCCCCTATCTCTCTCTCTCTCTCCTGCCAAACTTCTGCAAAGAATCACCACCCGGTACTGCCTTCATTGCTTCACCACCACATACTCCTTACCCGAGTGGCGGAAACTTAGTTCCACCCCTCACGCGGAGAGCAGCGGGAGCTCGGCGCCAGACACCAGGGCCTCCCCTCCGTGCTCCTACACCCTGACCTAGCCGCCACCCTCAGTGCCGCCTGTTTCCAGGTACGCTGGGTTCTTAGAGCGCCCCGCCGGCCACTGCCCTGGCCTTCTGCCCGCCTCTCACCTTTGCACAGTCATAGCTTCCCCAGGAACTCAGAGCGGTCCCGGTCCACCTCTGAGAGGCGCCCGTCGCAAGCCCGGCTCGCGAGGCTCGTCCCACGGTCCCCCCCCCACCCCGAGGCAGCACGTCCGAGCGCCCCGCACCTCCCAGCCTGCGTGCAAGCCCCGCGTCCGTCCGGCGCTGACCAGACACTCGGGGCGCTCCTACTAAGTGCCAGGCGCACGCCACCCTGCTTCCCGTCACCACCGCCCCTCGCTAGGCCCCGCTACGTGCCAGCAGGAGGGCGCCGTCTCGGCTCCAGAGGCACTCGCCCGGGCGAGACAGCGGCGCAGGCAGACCCCGTCCCCCTAGTGGGCGACCTCGGCCCCACCGAAGGCCCTCGCCCGGGAGGCGCGTCACGGGACGACAGGCCCAGGTCTCAGGGAGCAGCCGTCGGGTCGAGCCGTGCCGGGTGCTCGCGGGACTGGCGGGCCGGGGTCCCGGGTCCAGCCCCGCTCGCCGCCGCCGCCGTGGGGCCCGCGCGGCGCAGCCCGCCTCGGGCGGGACGAAGGCCGGGGCCGGGCCGGGG